>NC_051157.2:225084770-225390360 GCF_013339745.2 Dermacentor silvarum
CGACGCGAATTATCTAGAACTTTCTGGAAGACATGCGGGTACCAGGGATTATTCTGGGGCCTTCGATGACTCGTGTATAAAAGCCGACGCGTTTCGCCGCTGATCAGATTTCGACGATCGCCGACTGTGTTCGCCGCTATCGTTGTGCTTTGAGTGTAGCTTGCTTTTGTGGGCACTTGTTCGCCCAATAAAGAATCAGGGCCGGTATTTTGTAGCGATGCCTTCATGGTAATAATGCCTTTTCGCGATTATCGCACTTTGTCAGTGGTTGGAGCGACGGTCCGCTCGTCTTATCAACGGGATCAGCCGGCCGTGAGCGGTGGATGATAAGACTAGAGTAGAATAAGTCATAATGCCTCGCTACAAAATCGCGGCCCTGTTTCGTCATACACAGTTTTACGACTGTTTACTTCAGCGTCACTACTACATGACAGTATGGGAATCTGCTGATCAGACTATCTGAAGTAGAGCACTGCACGGGCCGGTTTTTCAGGTCCGGGCCTGGCCTGAGCCCGAAAGTACCATACTTTGGCCGGCCCGGTTCTGTTCGACCCATTAGCCCTTTTGCCTATACGAAGCTAGCTCGAGTTCTCGATTATTGTGACGATACTGTCATGTGGTCAACAGCCGCCGGGTGGTCTTCAAGCTGCATCAGAGCAGGTTTTTGCCCTGGATCCCTTCTTGTTGGTTACTTGATAATTTAACTGTGAGAGAAATAAACATTTCATTACTAGCCGAGCACCCACAGATTATTATGGGAATATTTGGTATGAAAACAAAGCATACAATCGACAGTTAAGAAAATAGGGAGGGATTAGGCTGGCAACAACCACCGGCAGTGGCAGAACCCTGGCTTACATTTAGGGATGAATTTGTAGAAAAGCACATCGGTTGATCACCATGTTCGTGCTTTAAAGTGTGCGACAACATACTATAGGGAAGGCATGGGTGAACACTACCGTACACGCCGCGGCCCGCCCTTTAATCTCACTGTTGAATCTCATATAGTCATTCGGATGTACCTACAGTGATGAAATTCGAGCCAATAATTTTGGCGCGAATGTAAAGTTAGATACGCTGGATACTGGCTTTCAGTACGATAATACACGGCCACTAGAAGCTTTTTTTTTTATTAAACAGAAATTGTTGGCCCACAAGGCTAACGCTCATCATGTTTTCACACGGTACATGCCATTTTTATTCCTTTATTCGGCTTCATAAAAATGATGTGAATTTTTTAATCGACAATTTAGGCATCCCTGTTTAGAAATATATGCAAATTTAGACTCTGTATAATTGTGTTTCAGTACAGTGCATCTACAACGTAGGCTTTCCTTGTTTTTTTTCTCCGCCAGATTAAAGTATGATCTGCTTGCTTATTCACGTAAATTCGCAGACAACGCACCTAGTACTCCAAAAACACATACAAGGCTGCGAAGACGAGGGTCGAGCCACCTAACGAGTGGAAATAGCATTCAAAATAAAAATTTACTGATGCAATAAAGTGCTCTGCATTTCTATTTAGTTTTTCACATTCCCCTCCATAATGTTGAGAAATTTTGCAGCATCCCCATATGTTTAAAGCATTTGTCTAAGAACAATATACACTTGAAAGTGTCAGTTTAATTAGTTGGGCTAATTGTGAATTAAACTACGGCAGAATACTCAACTCGTTTGAAAATATAACGAAGAAAATTAATGGAAGCCAGTAGTAGTTGCCCTGTGCCTTAAGACAGAAAAAAGTTGCAAATGAACTGTTCAGAATTTATTTGCTACAATTTTATCGACGTACTCCAAGTACTTCTTGAATACTTAATTAATTTTTGTTTTCCCGTTAAAATGATCACGCCGAAAATCTAGATATTTTTGTGCAGCGACAAAATATTGCAGTCGACTCTGCCTCTAGGCACGTCTTCCGCTCTTGAAAATTGTAACGAGCTCTATCGAAACTGATCTCATTGATTCCCATTAAGGATAGCTCGGATACCTGAGACAGTCTAATGAATGTTTTTGCAGCGAGTCTCGCACCAATCAATTTCTTTAGCGCGACTGCAATGCATATATATTTCTAACTCTTTGTCAGGTTGATTCGAATCTGTGATGTCTAGCACCTCTTGAAGTGTGCCTTTCGCCGCTATTTCCCCCCATCCAAATGTGTTTCCCCTTGTCGATAGGCGGCACCACTGTCGAAATCATGCCGCTACCTCCATCAAACTTCGGGTCGTCCGTCACATGCCTGAGCACGATAACCTCTAGGAATTCGAGGCGTTAATAGGCTGGGAACAATGTGGACAAGAGTTCGTTAGTGTCGCGAAGACGAAAGAAGTCCTGCAGAACCCATGTTAAGATGACTATCGAAGTTAATGCGATTAACATTCACACAATCTAGCGAACAAGAAGGGACACACCGTGTTAGCCGGAGGGAGCGCGGGGGGGGGGGGGTGCGCACTTCTACTCTGCCAACAACCGCGCTCGTCGCTCGTCCGCACCGTCTCTTATCTCCACACGGCTCTGACCTTTATGCGCCGTGCATTTGCCGCTCAGTTTCCGTTGAAGGGATAGACCACACGTACCTTCGCCCACTGCGGCGTATGGGCTCGCTGCCAGCGTTTTGACAGTCGTTGTCTGCAGTCATTCAGTGTGATCTATTCATGTTTGTTTGTGCGCGCTCACACCACGCTTGTTCATTCAGTTAGTAACAGTCGGGCCACATTTCCCAACGCACGCTACACATGCAATGCTGCCCGGATCGGCAGTGCAGCACTACAGGTGTGTCCCTTCGCACGCGCTGCCCACGGGAAGCGCTTCTCATCAACACCACCATTTCACACGCGCCTTCTCGTGGTCATCGAGTCTCTCTTCATGTCGGTCTACTTACGCCGCAGCACACCTGCTTACTTAATCAGCTCATGTTTACTACAATTCATATTGCTACCAAAGCCGCTCACCTTACTTCGTATGACATTGCTGTGTTGCTATCGCATTAATTGCTGCGCCCTTAGAGCGAAACTGTGGCATTTATAACACCAGACAGACTGTTCGAGTTCAAGGTCATGCCGTTTGGTCATTTCTCGGCACCTGCGACTTTCCAACGCGTCATGGATACAGTACTGGCAGGCTTGAAGTAGCAGACTTGCCTCGTCTATTTGGACGACGTCGTTGTGTTTGCCTTAAGCTTCGAAGAACATCTGCGGCGCCTTAAAACAGTTCTGCAAGCAATCAAAACCTCCGGACTCAAGTTAAAGCCAGAAAAGTGCCGCTTCGCATATGAAGAGCTCTTGTTTTTGGGCCACGTCATTAACAAGTCAGGAGTGCGCCCCGACCCACAGAAAACTGCGGCCATTTCCAACTTTCCTCCGCCCGCCGACAGAAGGCCGTGCGTAGATTTCTTGGACTGTGGGCCTATTACAGGCGCTTCGACAAGAACTTTTCACGGATCGCCGAGCCATTGACGTACCTCACGAAGGCCGACGTCGAGTTCAAGTGGGAGACGCCACAAGTCGAAGCATTTGAAGAACTGAAGCGACGCCTGCAATCGCCGCCAATACTTGCGCATTTCGTCGAAAACGCCGATACCGAAGTCCACACCGACGCAAGCAGCGTAGGACTCGGCGCTGTGCTTGTGCAGAGGACTGACTGACTAGAAAGGGTCGTAAGTTACGCTAGCCGGTCGCTATCGAAGGCGGAAGCAAATTATTCCACAACAGAAAAGGTGTGCCTCACCATCATCTGGGCTACATCAAAGTTTCGCCCCTACCTCTATGGCAGACCCTTTAATGTTGTGAGCGGCCTTGTGTAGGCTAGCTAACTTGAAGGATCCTTCAGGTCGCCTCGCACGATGGAGTCTGAGACTTCACGCATTCGACATCACCGTCGTTTACAAGTCCGGGCGAAAGCACTCTGACGCCGACCGCTTGTCTCGCGCCCCCGTCGCACCACCGCCACAAGACGACCAGGATGATGACACTTTCTTGGGACCCATCAGTGCCGACGAATTCGCCGAACAACAGCGACTGACCCTGAACTAAGGAGCCTTGTAGACTACCTGGAAGGCAAGACCGTCATTGTGCCGAAGGTGTTCAGGCGAGGATTGGCGTCGTTTTTCTTGCAAAACGGGATTCTCCTAAAAAAGAACTTCTCGCCTCTCCGAGCCAGCTACCTCCTCGTGGTACCCTCAGCATTGCGTCCAGATGTTCTGCAAGCTCTCCATGACGACCCAACGGCTGGACACCTCGGTTTTTCCCGCACGCTCGCGAGGATACAAGAAAAATACTACTTGCCTCGCCTCTTTGCCGACGTCGCCCATTACGTAAGGACATGCCGAAACTGTCAGCGACGCAAAACACCGCCGACAAGGCCAGCCGGAGTTCTACAGCCGATCGAGCAGATCGGGATGGACTTACTGGGGCCTTTTCCGACGTCGACGTCCGGGAATAAATGGATCGTCGTAGCTACGGACTACCTCACCCGCTACGCCGAAACACAAGCCTTGCTGAACGGCAGTGCCGCCGAAGTAGCCCGATTCTTCGTTGAGAACATCCTCCTGCGTCACGGTGCCCCAGAAGTCCTCATCACCGACAGAGGCACGGAATTTACGGCAGAACTAACTCAAGCCATCCTACGATATAGCCAGACAAGTTATCGCCGGACCACCGCTTACCACCCGCAGACGAATGGCCTCACCGAGCACCTAAATAAGACCATCGCCGGCATGCTGGCAATGTACGTCGATGTCGAACACAAGACGTGGGATGCCATCCTTCCGTACTTGACCTTCGATGGTCACGTACGACCTTCGTACGTGACCTTCGCATCGCTCGGCGCAGGTCGCGCCTGCTTCGGAAGCTTCTCGAACGTTATCGATGCTTCTATCCGTCGTCTGTGGTCACCGACGAGAACCCGAGGTGGTCGTAATTATCCGGAACCCTGCACTGCGGCGTTCCTCATTGCCCGAGTCGCATCGGTATATTAAACATCATAAACCAAAGCAAATGTTTACTTTGTCAAAAGTGCATTCAGTGTTAGAGCATTAACGTTTGTACTATTTTATCACAGCATTAAGTATCATATCACACCCTACATCACAGCTTATCACACCTCAAACACTCAACTAATTCATGCAGTCTTGTGAGAATAAATGAAATAAATTGAGAATTCAGGATTATCTGTATTGATAAGCCAGGTATGACACACTAGCAGTAAGAAACAAACAAAGATGTCAAATCAATACCATAAAGAAGAGCTAAATGCACACCTCTTAAGTAAGTGCCTCGATACCTAATGTAACGAATACGGCAATAAATGACACATTGACACTGAGGGTAATCTACTTATGACGAAATATAGCAACACTGGGACAAAATGAAGAGGACACCTCTTCGTTCCGTCATTCTTACGAGCGCAAAATTTCTCGTCATGAGCAGCCAACTCGCTGGAACAATCAATCTCCCTGATCCATCTATCTGATACGCCAGTTCTGCAATGATCTCAGTAATGCGAGACTTTCCTTTTGATGCCACTTTACGTGGCATTTTATCTAAACTCATGCCTATCGACAAACGAAATGCCTCATTTTCTGTCATTTGTCTATCCAGTTTGCCCAAAAGTTGGTCCTCAAAGCTGTCTGTTTTTTTTCTAGTTTTTTCTTTGCTGTGGTGCCTGACGTCTCTCGGTCACCAATGTTGGTGTTACCACCGGCGTCGGCGTTGTTGGCGATGGCAGTTCTTCAAGTAGAGTATCAGAACTTTCAGTTGCTGAAGATGACGGTGATGTACTCTGCATTAGAGGACTGCACGGGCCGATTTTTTTCAGCCCGGGCCCGACCGGGCCCGTTTTTACGTTGGGCAGTCCGTCCGAGCCCGATCAAAACCTTTATGGCAAGACCCGGGCCCGGCCCGGGCCCGGAAATAATCTACGTTACCCGCCCGGCCCGGCCCGCAACCCCTTTACCTTAGGCCCGAGACCGGCCCGAGCCCGACTCGAAACCGGCCCGAACCCGGCCCAAGACCGAAAAATAATGTTTTTCAGAGTTGAGACACCCGAGAATAACTCGCTGCACGTTACATGCACACCACCAGAAAGCCCGAGCCCGGCCCGGGCCCGCGTCAAAAAACCCGAGCCCGGCACGGGCCCGGGTCAAAAAGCACACGCCGTGCCCGAGCCCGGCCCGAGCCCGTGAAAAAAATGTCACAGTTTCGCCCTAAGGGCGAAGCAATGAATGCGATAGCAACACAGCAATGTCATACGAAGTAAGGTGAGTGGCTTTGGTAGCAATATGAATTGTAGTAAGCATGAGCTGATTAAGTAAGCAGGTGTGCTGCGGCGTAAGTAGACCGACATGAAGAGAGACTCGATGACCACGAGAAGGCGCGTGTGAAACGGTGGTGTTGATGAGAAGGGCTTCCCGTGGGCAGCGCGTGCGAAGGGACACACCTGTAGCGCTGCACTGCCGACCCGGGCCGCATTGCATGTGTAGCGTGCGTTGGAAAATGTGGCCCGACTATTACTAACTGATTGAACAAGCGTGGTGTGAGCGCGCACAAACAAACATGAATAGATCACACTGAATGACTGCGGACAAGGACTGTCAAAACGCTGGCAGCGAGCGCATACGCCGCAGCGGGCGAAGGTACGTGAGGTCTATCGCTTCAACGGAAACTGAGCGGCGAATGCACGGCGCATAAAGGTCAGAGCCGTGTGGAGATAAGAGACGGTGCGGACGAGCGACGAGCGCGGTTGTTGGCAGAGTAGAAGTAAGTGCCCCCCCCCCCCCCCCGCGCTCCCTCCGGCGCTGGCTTCCCGCTTCCTTGCTTGCGCGTGGGTGATTGAGTGCGTCCCCGCACGCTTCCGCTCGGGCATACGGCGCGCGGCGAAGATTTTATCTATAGGGAACCTCACGGCGACGGTGACGGCAACGGCAGAAATCCGGTTGAAGTGTCCATATAATTGCTATCGCAATAAAAACTGTTCTACCCGGCCCGGCACAGCCCACGGGCCGCACCGGGCCCGGGCTTTCGGGTAAGCCCGAGCCATTGCAGTGCTCTACTCTGCATCCCTAAGAAAATGCTTTCGGCGGTCTCTTGAATATCACCACCAGGGCAAGGGAATTCTACGCTGCATGTTGTTCTGGAGAGAAAAAAGGCTGACATTGTTCAAGGAAACTAAGGCAAGTGTTTGAAAGGCTGAAAAAAAAATATTTGTGCCGATTTCACTTGGCTGCATTAAAGCCCCTATATATAAAAAGTAGCGCCATCCACTTCCCTCCTCCTCCGTTCCACTATCGCGCTCGGCGCGACCAGCGCGATCGAGGCGCGATATCGACAGTGGCCGATACCGCCTGCGCAGGCGATACCGCCTGCGTCGGGCCTGCCGTGGCAGACGACAGCTAACGCGCTACCAGAGGAAATCCGAGAAAAAATTCGACCGCGCCCTGCGGAGACGTTTCTGAGGCGCGATTTTGCTTCGTCAGTCAGTAACTGGTCTTAATAATGCCGTTTTGGAAGTAGCAACGCGACGATGCGAGACGGCGCAAATATCAAGCGTGCAGCAAGCGTTTGCGCACGCCGGATGGTAAACAAAAAAAGCCTTTTGCCCTCGCCTTGTCGGTTGCGGCAGCTTAAGGCGCAGCAGCATGCCATCACAACGAAGTTCTTGTCCCTAACACGTTTGATCAGTTTGTGCGTACAGCACTTTCGTCGTACAGGCCCGAGAATGGCAGTCGGAGCGCGCTGGAAAGAAAAAAATATACAAAAGCGCGACGCGAACTTCCTAGTGACACGGATTGGCCAATGGGCGAGCGGAGGAGGCTGGGGCGACAGGAGGCGGCTAAGAGAGGGCGAGGAGGAAGCGCCGGGGTGAGCGCGGTGGCGGCAAGATCTAAGAATGGCGCTACTTTTATAAATATAGGGGCTTTAGGCTGCATCGCAAGCTGAACGCTTCGTCGAAGGAAAAATATCTATCGTATATAGAAAATAATATCACTACAGACACTTCAGAAAAAAAAGAAGTTAGAAAACTCGCTTGCACAATCGTAGATGCCACACCCCGAACGATTAAGTTAATCACAACGAGACCGGAAATTTCTATCAAAATAATTGTTAATAATGATTTCACTACAGACACTTCAGAAAAAAAAAGTTCGGAAACTCGCGTGCACAATCGTAGATGCCGGACCGCGAACGATTAAGTTAACCCCAATGAGACAGCGAATTCTATCAAAATAATGTTTATCGCCTGAGTGTGAAAACACAACTCACTTTCTCGGACGGCCGCACTCTGTAGAAGGCTATCGACTCGGCGAATTCCTACGCCTGCTCGACACGTATCCACTGCCGCTCCTTTGAGCATATTCGATAGCTTTGAATTCGCGAGTGTAGCGATCTCTTAACCGCTTCCAAAGTTTGTGGCACTCTTCAACTGAAGCAGGAAAAGCAATAGAAAACCATAAACGGTCCGCAGAAGTATCCACACGCGTATTGACGCACCTGTCGAGAGGCCGGAGTCCAATCGGATCCGTTCCCAAGCGGCGCCGCGCGCGCCCACGCGCGGCACCGTTATGCAACGCCGGTGAAAAGTGCACGATCTACAGTCTGGCGTCACGGCGTAGCCGGCGTGCCCAGCTGCGTCGGGCGCGCTCAGAGCCGCCGGCGCGGAGATAGAACATGTTCAATTTCACGCGGCTGCCGCTAGACCAGAATGCACAGCTCGCTGTAGTGGCAGCGCGTTGAAGGCGAAATAGCGGCTTGCGGCGCTCGTAGTGAAAGCGCGGCTGTGTCTTTCTCAACGTCCGTGGAAGATGACAGCGCAAATGAGGATGTATATGTACATGGTCCGCTTCCGCTTTTGACGTAGCCGACGCACTAGCATTACACTGTCGTGCAACACTGTCGCACTCTGTCGCACCCAGAGGTCGAAATTTAGTTGTGGTGTTGCAGTTGTGCACGAGTCTACAACGAACACGTAGCCACGAGAATTGAGCTGATTAAGTAAGCAGGTGTGCTGCGGCGTAAGTAGACCGACATGAAGAGAGACTCGATGACCACGAGAAGGTGCGTGTGAAACGGTGGTGTTTATGAGAAGCGCTTGCCGTGGGCAGCGCATGCGAAGGGACATACCTGTAGTGCTGCACTGCCGATCCGGGCAGCACTGCATGTGTAACGTGCGTTGGAAAATGTGGCCCGACTATTACTAACTGAACGAACAAGCGTGGTGTGAGCGCGCACAAACAAACATGAATAGATCACACTGAATGACTGCAGAAAGGACTGTCAAAACGCTGGCAGCGAGCGCATACGCCGCAGCGGGCGAAGGTACGTGCGGTCTATCGCTTCAACGGAAACTGAGCGGTGAATGCACGGCGCATAAAGGTCAGAGCCGTGTGGAGATAAAAGACGGTGCGGGCGAGCGACGAGCGCGGTTGTTGGCAGAGTAGAAGTGCGCCCCCCCCCCCTCCCCGCGCTCCCTCCGGCGCTGGCTTCCCGCTTCCTTGCTTGCGCGTGGGTGATTGAGTGCGTTCGCTCTCCGTGATAGCGCGCGTCCCCGCACGCTTCCGCTCGGGCATACGGCGCGCGGCGAAGATTTTATCTATAGGGAACCGCACGGCGACGGCAGAAATCCGGTTAAGGGTCCATATAATTGCTATCGCAATAAAAAAATGCGCGCACAACTCGGACGGCGCGGGCACATGCTGTCAGAAAGCGAGAATGCGCAAGCGCCATGGAAGTAGCCGTTCGCGCGGCCGTGAAGTAGCGCTCCCACACGCAGAGATGGCGCTAGCCTCGCGCGGCGTGCGCGCCGAACTGTAGAGGATGCACATTTCTTCCATAGGCTGGCGTGGCTGGCGTAGCGTATCCGACTTCACCTGCCGCGGCCTGGCGTGCCGAAAACGCTGGACTGTATCTTGGCCTTAACGCGGGGAAACGGTGAAGCGCGGATGCCGTCGGCAGCACCTCTGCGCGTTGCTTCGTTAGTGCCGCTACAATTTGCTTCTCTCGCTCTCATTTTCTGTTTCTCTCTCCCTAGCATCCCGCGTGACGCGCACACTCTCTCTTGCTCTCATTTTCTCCTCCTCTCTCCCGAGCCTAGCGCGCCACGCTCCGCGAAGTGGTTGGTTCTCTCTCCCGAGCATAGCGCACGACACACGCACTCTCTCTCGCTCTCATGTTCTCTTTCTCTCTCCCGAGCATAGCGCGCGACGCTCCGCGAGGTGGGTGCTAGGCAATGCAGTGGCAGGCGGCACACATTACGGCCGACTTAAACAGCTCCGCTGTTAAAATACACGCAGAAACTCCTCCGGGAGTTGTCTACGTCTGTGTGAGTATTGTGCTACGTGCTCATCTTCACGCAGCCCGGTGCCATTATCAGTGTTATGACCCTTGATCCGGCCAGTACAAACGACAGCGCTGCGGCGACACGAACTGGTGCGGAAGGCGGTGCAAGGTGCAATAATAACGTAAGCTAAGTACTGCAGGTGGCGGCGCCGACGTTCCGATCATCATAAGCCGTTATCGCTCTTTAGCTCCTTGTCCATCCATGTCGAACCATTATGAACTGTGATCAAAGGACTCCAGCGGCGGCACAAACCGATCAGCCAGCGCGCGTGAGGAGGAGGCGGCATTGTTCACAGCTTGTGGCTACATTACGAAGTTGAGGTGTTTTAGGTTGCGTGAGCTCACCCTCGCTCTGCCGTTCTCTCTTCCAACCTGCCCTTCCAATCTTTCACCCTTTCACATCTTTCATGACGCGAAGCAGCGCCTGTTGCTCGGGCTAGTCGGTTCGCGCCTTTGTTTTAACAGCGGATCTGTTTAAGCCGGCCGTTATTCCGTTAGTCGTCGACAAAAATTGTAGGCCGATCCCTGCGGTAGTGCAAAAAGGGTCCAAGCGCAATAGCACATACCCTCGTGAACCAGTGTTGCCAGGTCCGACGAGGCGGCGTAGCCAAAAGCTAGAGGAGTGTTAGCCCAAATGTAGCCAAACAGAAAAAAAAGTGCAAAATATTTCGTAGCCAAATGTAGCCATTTTTATTTGCAATTTTATTTGTGTATATATTTTCACACTCGACTACGGCAGTCCTTTTTTCCACAACCCGTCGTAACAAAATGTCCGTGCCGCCGTGACGATCGGCCCTTTACATCAACAACAGCGACATCACGCTTGCACAGAACAATTTTTGGTTGGCCCCAAAAGCTCTCAAGTTCCAGCGAATCGCTGCAGAGGGCGATGCAGTGCTTTTATTTTATGACAGATAGTGCTAAGTTATTATTTTTAGTTATTTACAGTAATATTAACTATAAGAACTGTGCTTTTTAGCTGTCGTGAACACAAAATAATTTTTAGCGTCATCGATCTCCCACGTTATCTATGCCTACGGCGTAGAAGTTCAGCTGTCCAGCGATCCGCACCGGCGACGTGCTCACGGCTTCTTTTTTGATGAGCTAAAACAAGTCTTTCGCGCTATGATATCTCGCGTTATTTGTCTCATCGTCCAATCTTGTTTCGTCCTTTTTTTAATTATCTTGGCCCGGATTAGCTGGGACACACACTACCTATATAGTGTCAATTAACATCAACCTGGCCGCCATCTTAGGTCTCTAGCACGCCAAGAACATGCGTTAAGAAAAGGGACAGGCAACAGATTCCACTCACTGTCTGAATCGGTGTAAGCAGAGCTTTAAAAAATTACTACACAAAGAGGCACACTAGTGTAAGAAGCGCGTAGTCGTTTTCGGCGACGAGCACGTCCCGAATTTGCTCGAAATGGTAAAAGCCGCGACGGTACACAAAGAGCAATGGTAACAACAAATTGATAACAGTGGTAATGCTGTGAAAGCCGGTTTCTGTGCGTCAAAGAAAAGCTGTTATAAATATTAAAATAAAATATAGTATTTTATGCTAAGAAAAGTAATTTAGACTTTCGTGTTGCCGCCTTTATTTATAATTTAGAACTTATTCTATTAGCAGCATGCAACTTGTAGCGCTTAGTTTTGAGTAACCAACTTTACGCACCTTCACCCAGCCAAGTCAATCCGTGATAGGCCTACGAGCCATAAAATCGACAATTGAATTCGGAATCAGCGGCGTATAATGAATCAATCATCATACACATGTTAGTTGAGATAAAGCGATAACCACACTCACTTCTTCTAGCTGTATACAAACTTTACGCGTTACCACGAATCGAGCCCAGTTTTATGCTAGGTTAGAGCCATCGCTTCGATGGGCGCCGCCATGTTTGTTGACGAAAGCTTTTGGGGTAGCTTTTGGGGCTCCCGATAAATCGATGAAATAGCTTACCCGACGCAAAACCCAAACACAGTTTCCGTCTTTCGCCTTCGCAGTGGCTTCGACACTATTTCTTTGGGGCCCCAATACGTTTGAGGCTTCTATTCCAAATCTCTAATAATTGCTGGGGTTTTACGTGCCAAAACCGTGATATGATTGGGAGGCATGACGCAGTGGGGGACTCCGGATTAATTTTGGCCACCTCGGTTCTTTAATGTACACCTAAGTACACGGGTGTTCCTGCATTTTGCCTTGATGGAAATGCGGCCGCCGTAGCCGGGAATCAAACCCGCGTCATCTAGCCATCAGCACGACACCTCACAATTAAGATAAGCTAACACGGTGGGTGAAGTTTATGTGACGTGGTGCACTGATCCAGGGATAACAAGGGGAATGCTTGAGATGGCGATTCAAGGCGATGAGTAACACAAGAACAAGGTGAGGGCAGGAGCCATTGATGAGGGCAGGAGCCACTGATGTCATCGTGGCAAAAATGTTTCGATATTTGCAGAATGAGTATCTGCATCCACGACGTTACGGACAAACCATCTAGAAGTAAAAGCACCAGAACCCACCTTTGGCTCGGGGTCTTGCTCCCATTATTTTTGATACGTTCTCGCATACTTGGCCCACTTCCCCATGTTTGGATTCTCCTCATTGAGGAGGATCCGATCCTACGTCCAACCTATCGAAATGAATCTCGAATCTAAGCACGAAGAAAAATTCATCTAGCTGGAAAAGGAAAATGGCAGTAAAGCCGGTAAAGCTTCGCGCCAGAAACGTGGGGTAGGTCGAAAGCTGTGCCCGGTGCGATACTTCATCCGGAAGACATGGCTATGAACCCACAGGAGCGTGTCATCCACCCATGCTTCCCTTCTTGCATGTCGGCGCCACAATCGCCCGACGGCCCCGACCCTATGTTATTGCTCTCCCTCCCTGAGCATAGCCATGTTAGCACAGTGTGCTGCGAAAAGCCCACTACTCCCAGGTTCATCCCGATGCCCGGGGATCTGGTGCATAACGGTCAAGCGGGGTGTAAGTTTAACGGCATCAAAGATCAAAGCCACCGGCTCAGACAACGGCGCAGAGAGGGAAAGGAAGAAGAGGGGGGGGGGGTCATTTCGCGCACGCACACACGCACAGCCACGGGGCCGGCTCAGTTAGCTAAAACACAGCCTTCGAGATTTGCTTCTACCCGATCAGAACCAACTCTGGAGCGTGGATTAGGGCGCCACTTATAGCCCAAACAAAGTGAAGTCGCAGATTTTCAGTAGCCCAAATATAGCCACATAGCCAACTCGTCCAAGTCGACGCCAAAAAATTTTCCCGTAGCCCAATTTGGCTATATATAGCCAAACCTGGCAACACTGCCGTGAACTAGCGAAGCTGAGCCTGGGTAAGCCTAGCTAAGCATGGTCGGGACCATTGTTGTACGGAACGGCGTTCCTGGAACTAGTTCCTTTTGGGAGGAACGGAGTAACGCCACCGTCCCGTTAAGGGTCCGTGGAACTGTGACGGTAACTCGTTAGGTTTACCAAGGAACGGCAGAAGGAACGGTGTTCATTCTGTAAACGTTCCACGGCAATTAACATACGCACGCACGTATCATGCAGGGCGGATGAGCGACCGCGTGAGGCGCAACGAACTACTGGTTGCCTATGACTTGACTGTGATGCATTTTTTCCGTGAGTTCTCCGTTATAATTTTTATCACTTGGCTTGAAGATTGTCACGTGACGCTCCCTCCTCTAGTTTTTTAGAGGCGAAGCAGCTTATGGCGTGGGCTTTGTCCGTCCCTCCTTCCGTCCCGCGGCGTCCCACACCCCCACAGCGAACGTGATCCCGTGCTAACCAAAGCAGACGTGCTCTGTCTCACGGAAACGTGGAACTCCGCAAGACCGACGATCAACGCTCAAGCTAACCATCTCCCCGCTGCTTCGCATTTACACATGGTTCCCTTTAGCGGGAGCTGGAGTAATTTTTTTCCTCCATGCCAGCCTGCCGCAGAGGAACGATGACGCCAGGATCGCAGCGCCACTCGACCCACTTCGCGGCGGATGAAAAATTCATAATTTCCAGTCCTCACGTGACCAAAGTGGAAAGTGCCATATGTTTAGTACTTGTAATAGACGAGCACCAAAGTTGCAGTAAGTCATGTCTGGAGTATGCCCGGTGCTCCCTGAGTAAATTCGTCTAGGAGCGTTTTTTTTAATTCTTATCTCCAGATAATCTGCTGCCGGCGATGTTCACGTTCGTATAATATACGTAGTTTGATGTGAGTTTTAAGTTGCTCACTTTATTTCGCCCCAGAGTTATCCGACACTATACACTTTAGTTTAAATATCAAATGTAACGTTAATGTAACGACACGTTCCATTGTTCGAAGTGTAACTGGAACGCGTTCCTTTAGTAACTTCTAACGGGAACTCATTTCAAAATTGGGAAGGAATGAGGAAAAAGCTTTCGTTCCAGTTTTAGAGGAACGTGTACAACACTTGTTGGGACTACAGAAGCTTAGACAGTCATCGCTAGCCAATCGATATCCAATCAATAGCTAATTGATAATTGATCAATAATCAATGAATTCCGCAAAATGCTAGAGTGACTTGGTAGTCCTTAGCCTAGCATAAATGTGTACCCAATACCTTGCGATATCCAGTCTATAGCCAATCAAGAGCTAATGGATAATTGATCAATAATCAATAAATTGCGGAAAATGCTAGGGATGACTTGTTAGTGCTAAGCCTAGCCCAAATACGTGGCCAATACCTTGGGATAGCCAATCAATAGCTAATCGATAATCGATGAATAATCAATAATTTCCGGAAAATGCTGGGGATGAGTTGGGGTGCTTAGACTAGCCCAAACGCCAGGACTAGCTAGGTGCCCATCAGCTGCGCTGTCTCTTTAGCATTGCGCCTCCAGTGCAAGATACGCTTGCTTTTTTTTAAATTTAAAACCCTCGGAGAGCATGCTCTCCATGTTGTGTTTTCAATGCGGTAACCAACGACCCTTGTTGACCCTTGGAGTTCGCGTCGAGGCTTCTTTGCCTTGTAAAATGGATCCTGCATCATCGATGCCTGCATTTCGGCGACAAAAAAGTGAGTACAGCATGAAAATGCCTTATTTCTGAGAATTGTTAGCCCGAAATTCCCTTTGTATGGACATGCCACGCTTGCGCGACGTGCTCGAAAGGTATACTGTCAGCTTGCTATGGCGTCAAATTAAACGTTGATATATGTAATTTCACAGATAAAATAATGCTTCATGAATATTTCTCGCGTTTGCGTGTATTTCTCAGTGATCCTGACACAAGTGCCAGATATAGTGCTACACAGAGAACTTTAATTCCTAATTAAATTATTTCTATAGCAATTATATGGACACTCCAAGCGCATTTTTGCCGTCATCGTCACCGTGAGGTTCCGTATAAAGTCCAACGGCGATAAAATCTTCGCCGCGCGCCGTACGCTGTGTGTGCGAGTGAAAGCGTACGAGGGTGAGCCGGCAATCGCCGCTCAATGTAGCGTACGTGACGGAAGAAGGCAGGCTGGAAGCACGCGTTCATTGGCGCGCGAGGCACGGGGGCGAGGTGAGGTAGAGGGAGGGAGGAGGGGGGGGGGCGTTTTGCGCCGTCGGCTACTGCTCACAGCGCGGCTGTGCGGGCGCCGTATCTTCAAAGCGATCTGCGATGTGGGTGAAGTGGGCACCCGCTTGCCTCATCTTCATAGCGATCTACGATAGGGACAAAGTGCATGCGCCCAGTGCAGATAGCTTCGTATGCGCTGTGCTTTCGACGTTTAGTTCGCGTTGAAGCGAGACGAGAGACAGCGCGAAGGTCCAGGGGCCGTATTCTGAAACGTTCCACTTCGGTGATATTTCGCCTAGGCGAAAGTCGCGTTCAATAAGTCAACCGGCTGCTTACCCGTGACGTCATCATGCACTACCAACACGCGCACTCGAACACTTCACAAAACACATGAGAGGGCGCACCGTGCGAGTGCAGAGCGGCTCGTGTGTGTTGTTTTCGAATGTATCGACCGCAGTACGACAGAGGCGTGTTTGTTTATTCAATCCATGTCGGGAACACCCACTGACACCGTGACGTCAAAGTGATGTACACCGGAACTACTAGGTGGCGCGACTTCTTTTCCGGTTTTGCTCTACCAGCCAATAAGCACGCGCCTGAAAGCGAAAAAAGAAATTTCGCCCAAATGGAACGTTTCAGAATACGGCCCCATTTGCCCGCTGCTGCTGGCGCGCTTTCTCACTCCGGTATTTTCACAGCGAGTTTCCGCGGTCATCGAGCGAGTTGTGTTCATGTTTACATGTGCGCGCGTGACACCATGCTTGTCTATTATTGCGATAGCAATTATATGGACACTCCAAGCGGATTTTTGCCGTCGGCGTCACCATCGACGTGAAGTCTAAGGGCGATAAAATCGTCGCCGCGCACCGTACGCTGGATGTGTGAGTGAAAGCGCGCGAGGGACACGCGCTTGCACCGAGAGCGAACGGACGGCGGAGAGCAAACGCGACGCCTTCCGTCGTGCGAAAAACCGTGAGGGGATGGGAGGAAGGGAGGGAGGGAGGGAGGGAGGGAGGGAGGGAAGACGACGTTTAGCTGCGGCATCAAATGCGTATCTTGCGACCGGGTGCAAGGGGAATTGGCGACTCAATCTCCCACGCGAAAGGGGGAAAGCGCGAAGGCAGCGCGGGAGGCAGGGGGTGCGGCTCTACTCTGCCAGCAACTGCGTGCTTGTACTTTGCGCGGCTGCGGGCTGTCGCGCGCACCGTATCTTGAAAGCGACCTCCACACGGCTCTTACCTTTGTACGCTCTAAGAATTATGCCGGGGAAAACGGGACTAACTGGACAGTTAGTCCAAAAAAAGGGCGCTTTCGTCCCTTAAGGGACTAATTGCAGGAGTGTGCGTGGCGTGTGCAAATTTCGGAGAGTAATTGTATGATCTCTGGTCCGAAATAGAGCAACGGGGAGGACGAACGGCCACAGTTACTCCCCATGCACTCCGCTGTTTTCATCCGTGTCGTGAAGTGATGCGGCGAAAGAGGTTTTGTCTATTAATGATGAATAGTTCGAAGTTCGTACTAACGATACTGATCATAAATGATCATGAAGTATGATCATTATGATCACAAAGATCATACTGATACCAAAACCCGTCAAGAAATTACAGCTGGAGAACCTGCGCCCCATCTCCCTCACGTCCTGCGTGGGCAAGTTGATGGAGCACGCGTTTCTCAATAGACTCACGGATTACCTCGAGGACAACGAATTATTTCCACACACCATGATTGGGTTCAGAAGACATCTCTCCACGCAAGACGCCCTTCTGCAACTAAACCACCAACTCATAGACAGTCCGGGGCGCTCGACGAGAGGCATCCTCGGGCTGGACCTGAAGAAGGCCTTCGATAGCGTTTGCCACGATGGCATATTACGAAAAATAGATAAGCTAAATCTCGGACTGCGAAAGTACAAGTACATTCGAGACTTCCTCACGGGAAGAACAGCTCGCATGCGAGTGGGACAACTATACTAGATCAAATCAACATTGGGAGCTCGGGCACCCCGCAGGGCTCGGTCATCTCGCCGATGCTCTTCAACCTCGCCCTGCTGGGGTTACCCGACCGATTGTTGCAAATCGAAGGACTGCACCACACGCTATACGCGGATGATATTACGATCCGGACGACAACGGGCAGCGACGGAGCGATCGAGCAACGTTTACAGCAGGGCATCCAGTGCGTGGAAAACTACCTGGTGGGCACGGGACTCACCTGCTCGGCCGAGAAATCCGAACTGCTGCTATATAGACCAGTCAGAAAGGGGCGCCCACCTAAAGGCTACACCCCCCCCCCCACCCGGAAAAGAATGAGATCCAATGAACGGCGAGATTCGGGTACTAAGAATGATGATGGAACATAAGAGCGTCAATGGCGAAGCACTTCGCATTATAACAGCAAAGGCCACCAGCACGATGCAGCTCATCCGACGCATCACCAACAAACACGCGGGCATGCGCGAAGGCAACGTCATACGACTTATACAAGCCTTCGTTATTTCTCAACTAACGTACACGGCAGCGTTTCACAACTGGACGGTTGCGGAAAGAAACAAGCTCAACGCCCTCATACGCAAGGCGTACAAATGTGCGTTGGGACTTGCGCCCGGAGTGAGCACCACCAAGCTCCTAGAACTAGGCTTGCACAACACGCTCGAGGAACTCGTGCAGGCGCAACAAGTGTCCTAACTCGAGCGCCTATCCAAGACCCGCCCGCACAGCACGTGCTCGAAAAGCTCGGCATCACATACCACATGCAGCACGGCATCAAAGTGGAAATTCCAAGAACCATGCGCGAGCAACTATACGTGCCCTCATTGCCTCGTAACATGCACCCCCAACACCACACGGGGAGACGTAAAGCCAGGGCACAACACATGAACCAAAGTGACTCCAACGACAAGGAGGTAGTCTTCACCGACGCAGCCCGTTATCGAACAGGAAGAGTTTCGTGGCAGCAGTTACTAGCCACCGAGGTAACCACCTCACGAGCGTCACCGCGAACACGGCAGATGCCGAAGTGGCAGAGTAAGCGGCCATAGCACTGGCCCTCACACAAACCAAGGCTACACACGTGATCTGCGATTCGCAAACGGCAATTCGCAATTTTGCAAATGGGTGCATATCGCAAGAGGCGTATCACATACTCAAGCGACATCACATACACCAAGGAGAGGACGACGTCGATAACCGAAGGCACTTGCTATGGATCCCGGCACACACTGGACTGAGCACCCCCAACGAAGCGGCTCACCGCGTTGCTCGAGGCCTCACTCACCGAGCATCATCGGCGGAAGAGCCCCCGCGGTGTACTGCAAACGTTTGGGCGTGGGAGGATCGTATGACCAGGTTCCACGACATCACGACACACTACCAGTTACTGAGACGCGTATACCCATTCCCTCACGCTAGGTTAGACAGGGCGCAAGCAGTACACTACAGGCAATTACAAACTGATTCTTACATAAACCCAGGACTCGTGCACGCCATGTATCCAGACATGTGCACTACAAACAGATGCACACCCTGTGGCAAGGTTGCCACACTTAATCACATGTTATGGGAATGTCAGGACATAACAAACAATTCGGGCAGTGCCGACACCTGCGTCTCTTCCACCGCCAGCCTCCGCTCGCGTTGGAAGACCGCACTGCTAAGCTCGAACCTGACAGTACAACTCTGGGCCGTCCAGCGAGCCGAGGAAGCCGCTTCGAGACAAGATCTCGGAACCGCGTCTGCGGCGGGTTACCAGACCCACTAAAAATACGCCGGACTCAAATCTTATCGATTTGATAATAAAGTTTACGTTCTTCTTCTTCTTCTTCGAAGTTCGTGCACTGTCGATTGAACTACATGCAAAGCAGCACTTTGCGTCTGCGTGAGAAAATTGCGTGCAATTTAAACGTTGGAATGTGAAGAACCATGCACTTCGTGTGCGTGCACACCATAATTGATGGTCTGCCAGATTTTATTGGGTAATAGTACCTAAGTTCCTTTCGTTCCAAGGAGATTACAAACTTAACTGAAGCGATGTGTAGCTCAAAAGGGGCACGCTAAGCGATATAGAAGTTGGCCTTTTCTGTCGTCTTGCGTGCCCCGTTTGCGTTTGCTACACTAACATCACGTAATGTCTCAGTTTAAATCATCGCAAGAATAATCGGGCCGCTTTCTTCATGTAGTCGCTTATAGTTGGAAGCATAGGCGGAAAGACATGACAAGATCTTTATTGGGGTCCTGAGGAACTGAGATCTAGGCGAGCCGAAGGCTCCCCCAGATTAAGTCGGTGGCTCCGCCCACGATAGGACCGGGAGACCAAGTCCCGTCGCGATGTCGTGGGCCCTCTGGACAGCCTGGAGTTGAATTTGAAGATTGCGGCTCTTGAGGGATTCCTCCCATTGCTCTTTCGGGAATGGGTGGAGAGGCGTTAAGGGTTGGGCACAACCAGAGCATGTGATCAAAAGAGCATGAGTCATGACCACATTTGGAGCACGACTGTGAGTGGTCAGGGTCTATACTGTTAAGGGACCAGGGAGTGGGATACGCACGGGTTTGCAGAAGTCTGCGTGTGCTAGCCTGAGGTTTGTTCAATTGGGGGGGGGGGGGTTGGAAATGTCCTCCTGTCGAGACGATGTTGGGCAACAATTTCGTGGAAAGTACATAACGGATCGTTGTGGATGTTGACCTCGTTCCGAGCCTGGTTAGCCCCGACAGCGCGGTACGTGAAATCCCGCGCTATCTGGTGGGCCTGCTCGTTAGGCTTACATCCTAGCGGGTTAACTGAGGCATCTATATGGGCTGGGAACCACGAGATGTGGTATCCTCCTTCGCTGCTCTCCCGAGTTCTTTGAAGTGCTTTTTTCACAATCTTGTTCGTCTGTTCAGACACGAGTGCGGCCGAGAAGGATCTAACTGCTGTGCGTGAGTCCGAGAAGATGATAGGGGGAACTTTTGCGCTGTGAAAAGCCAGAGTGCTTGCCGCTTCCTCCGCCACATGTGCAAACTTAGTATAGACAGAAGCTGCATTAAGCAGGTTGCACTCCGCGTCTACAACCGAGACAGTGAACTTATCCCCACTGTCATATCTGCCAGCATCGACAAAGAGGGCCCCTAGTTTGTGCTGATTGATCTTTTTAAGGATCGGCTTGGCTCTCACAAATCTTCTACCCTCATTATGCACTGGGTGGATGTTTCGCGGGACGGGGTCAACCATGATGCGAGTTCTGGCTTGCTCGGTCAGGCTAATTTTGGTCCCAGGTTCATGTCTGGGTTGGAGAAAATACGTTCTTCTAAAATCTTGATCCCTGGCTTAGAGGATGAAAGTCTCGTTATTTGAGCCACTGTGTGAGCTTCTATGAGCTCACACAACATCGATAATGTTGTGGAGTCCTAGCTCGAGCAGCTTCTCTGTGCTCGTGGAGTGCGGTAGGCTAAGCACGCGCTTGATACCACTTCTGATTAGAGAGTCGAGTTAGGGTGTTTTCCGCCTTACCCCAATTAAGGTACGGCGCGATGTAGGTATCATGACTTAAGAAGAATGCCTGGTAAGCTCTGAGCAGATTGTTCTCTTTGAGACCGCCTCTCCGATTTGAGATGCGGGCTAGAAGCCTTAGGACATTACTAGCCTGTCCAGTGAGCCTGTTGAGGGCCGTCGAGTTACAGCCCTTAGCATCAATTTGAAGACCTAGAATCTTGATCGAGTCCATCCTTGGTACGGGATGTCCATTCTTAGCTCGAATTTCTATCGGCAGAGTTTTCAGAGGCTCAAGGTTTCTGACCCGTTGTCTGGACTGTCGGTATAACAGTAGTGCTGATTCAGCGGGGGAGAGTTCAAGACCCTTGCTGGAAAGAAAGTTTTCCGTTGCCTCCAACGTGCTTTGTAACGAGTGTTCGAGCATGGAAAGTGAGCTGCCCGGTACCCAGGTCGTGATGTCGTCGGCATATATGGCGTGACCCACGTTCGGGATTGAATCGAGGCAAGTGGAGAGCTTGTGCACGGCTATATTAAATAAGAGTGGGGATAGGACCGAGCCCTGCAAGGTGCCCCAGTTGCCAAGCAGGTAGGGCCCTCCCTTGACCGTGCCTATAGTCGGAGGTGTGCCTTGCGATTCCTCCCTTGACCGTGCCTATAGTCGGAGGTGTGCCTTGCGATCCCTCCCTTGACCGTGCCTATAGTCGGAGGTGTGCCTTGCGATCCGCGAGGAAAGATTTGGTGTAGTCATGAAAACGCTGACCAAGATTAAGAGAGGAAATCTCTGTTAGGATGTGTCTATGGGCGACCCTGTCTAAGGCCTTGGAGAGGTCTAGTGCCAGGATTCCTCTCAAGTCACGAGTGTTGTTATCAAAGATTGCACTCTTAAGCAAAAGCATAGCATCCTGTGTGGACAACGCCTGTCTAAAGAAAATTAGGTTGTGTCTAAAGAGCTCCTTGTTCTCAATATGCTCAGTGATCCTGTTGTGTATCGCGTGCTCCGCAACCTTGGCGATGCATGATGTAAGGAAGATGGGCCGCAGGTTGTTTATATGGGGGGGGTTTGCCTGGTTTGGGTAGGAGTACCCCTTTTGCGATACGCCACTCTATCGGGACCTGTCCAGTTCTCCATACCTCGTTTATTTCGGCCGTGACTATCTCGATTGCCCTATCATCTAGGTTCCTGAGGAGTTTGTTCGTGACTCCATCGGGTCCCGGGGCTGATCTGCCATTTAGATTGAAGAGAACATGTCTGATCTCTGATACGGTGAAGGGTTGGTCTAGATCAGGTGCCGAGAGTCCCATGTAGTTTACATCTACCGGGCGATCTGCGTCTTTGGCGAGGGGGAGATAGGTATATGCTAAGTTGTTGGCTAATTCCCTCTCTGTGAGACCGATTGCGATTTGCTTATTTATGAGCCTATCCGTCGCGAGGCTAAGGGTACCTTTAGACTGTTTATCGTTGAGTAGACTTTTCATTAAGCTCCATTTGCTACCTCTTCGCATACGCCCGTCCGTTTCGGTACACGTCTCGTCCCATTGCTGCCGGGCGAGCTGGGCCGAATAGGACTCAATTTCCTTGTTAAGACGCGAGATTTTCGCTCTGAGTCTACGATTAAGCTTTTGGGTCTTCCACCTGGTTGAGAGGGCGTATTTTGCCTCCAGAAGGTGAGCTAGTCTCGAGTCCATTTTAGAACCTCCAGATCCGTAGTGATTTCCTTGGTTGCTTCTGTAACTGCATTGTTGAGATTCTCTAGCAGATCTGCATAGGTCTCGTCTGGTGGGGCTGTTTCTGCTCTGATTTTTCGAAAGAGATCCCAGTCCACATACTCATACCTGGCGGGCTGTGTGGATATGACACGCAACAGAATTTCGAGTATGTGATGGCCACTGCCTATCCCCTCCTGGAGGTTGTCCAACATGCCTTAGATACCTCGGAGGAAGGTGAGATCGGGGGTCGCATCTCGACTAACCGAGTTACCGGATCTGGTGGGGAGCCTAGGGTCTGAAGTAGAGCTCCAAGTCGGGCTAGTTGGTTGACATGCATGGTATAATTTTTTAACTGCGCTAACACACACTGACAAGGACGAGGCAGACAAGACGTGCGCAGACTGACAAGGACGAGGCAGACAAAACGTGCGCAGACTCGCAACTCTGCGAGTCTGCGCACGTCTTGTCTGCCTCGTCCTTGTCAGTGTGTCTTAGCGCAGTTAAAAAATTATACCAAGCCTAGGGTCTGTTATAAGTATTAAGCCGAGCTCTGAGGCGTTGAAGGCCAAGTTCGTCCCTTTTGCAATTTTATAACCGTACCCCCACTCCGTATTGGGGGCGTTAAAGTCACCCGCAACAACGAGAGGTGTGTTTCTCACCGCCCTAGCCGCGTTGCCTTGTAACGTTTTGAATTCTCTTTTCCTATCCGATGGCAAGCTGTGCACGTTTAGAATGAAAACATTAGTCTTGCTTGTTCTGCTGGGTATGATCTCTATTAGCTGAGCCTCGAGGCCCGTTTTGTACGCGGGGACCTTGTGGTCAACGAACGAGATGTTCTTTCTGATTAGGGTAGCAATACCTCTGCCCTTTTCTCCCCTGTATGCTATCGTGCGGTACCCCGAGAAACAAATTTCTTCTCCACATAGAGTTTCCTGTAACAATATGACTTGCGGCTTGTCCGCAATAGACCTGATAAGCTGTCGCAATGGGGCCTTGCGCCTATGGAAACTTGCGCAGTTTCACTGCCAGATTTTCAGATTGTTGATATTCGCGTTCGCCATTCTGCCTACTGAAGATGATCAATTAGCCCTTTAGCCCCACCTTCGGGACTCGGGTTTGCCTGAGTCTGCATTGTCGAACCTGTAAGCCTGCCTTTGGCTTGGGCCTTTGGTCTCTCTAGTTGAGTTGGTCTCGTCTCCATCCCCGTGAGCATTTCCATCATGCATACTAGGGTTTTTATTGCGATAGCAATTATATGGACTCTTCAACCGGACTTCTGCCGTCGCCGTCGTCGTCGCCGTCGCCGTGAGGTTCCCTATAGATAAAACCTTCGCCGCGCGCCGTATGCCCGAGCGGAAGCGTGCGGGGACGCGCGCTATCACGGAGAGCGAACGCACTTAATCTCCCACGCGCAAGCTAGGAAGCGGGAAGCCAGCGCCGGAGGGAGCGGGGGGGGGGGGCGCACTTCTACTTTGCCAACAACCGCGCGCGTCGCTCGCCCGCCCCGTCTCTTATCTCGACACGGCTCTGACCTTTATGCGCCGTGCATTCGCCGCTCAGTTTCCGTTGAAGCGATAGACCGCACGTACCTTCGCTAGCTGCGGCGTATGCGCTTGCTGCCAGCGTTTTGACAGTCGTTGTCTGCAGTCATTCACTGTGATCTATTCATGTTTGTTTGTGCGCGCTCACACCACGCTTGTTCATTCAGTTAGTAATAGTCGGGCCACATTTTCCAACGCACGCTACACATGCAATGCTGCCCGGATCGGCAGTGCAGCGCTACAGGTGTGTCCCTTCGCACGCGCTGCCCACGGGAAGCGCTTCCCATCAACACCACCATTTCACACGCGCCTTCTCGTGGTCATCGAGTCTCTCTTCATGTCGGTCTACTTACGCCGCAGCACACCTGCTTACTTAATCAGCTCATGTTTAGTGCAATTCATATTGCTACCAAAGCCGCTCACCTTACTTCGTATGACATTGCTGTGTTGCTATCGCATTCATTGCTTCGCCCTTAGGGCGAAACTGTGACATTTTTTCTATGGGATCTAGCTTTCCTCTGCCCTTTGATTTGGCAGGAGGATCGCCGGCGGTAGCTGGGGCTTCGCTCGGCTCCGCCAACTCATCCTCATCTTCAGTCTCGCTCACCGGTTCTGGGTTGGGAGCTTTACGCTTGGGTTTGCCAGCAAACGGGCCTAGAGCTGTAATTTTATCTTCATCGCGGTTCGAGATTTGCGCTCTAATGATATTTAAGGCCTCCTTAAGCTCTGCAAGTTCGCGCCTGATCTGTTGATTTTCCACCTCAAGTGAATGGATTCGGGGATCATTCACATGCTCTGATTGTGCCTGACCACTTGCTCTTTTGGCCGTTGTAGTCTTCATTCCCGTCGAAGGCGCTGTGCCGGAGCCCTTGACTTTCTCGGCCCAAGTGGCCCGCTTCATGGTTTGGGAGCGGGACAGGGATCTCGATCTGGATGAGCATAGGCGGAAAGTTTTCATTTCTGCGGGCGGGGGAGGGGGGAGGCTGGGGCCTGACCAGCTTTCCGAACGCCACCCATGTAGGCATATATATATATATATATATATATATAACCTTTACTCACAGTTACACTGTAACCTTCGCCTGACCTCGACAGATTGTTCACTGAAGTGACGTGCTTATTTGAGTATTTGCAAGAGTCCCCTCGCACCATGCGTTGAGCCATGGTTGAGCCATGCGACAAGCGGATTCAGTTAAACATGTTCGGAAGATACATGTGTTCTGTGCGTATTAAGTCGCACAAGTACACATCTATGAAAAATCAATGTAACGCCTTGCAAAAGATTTAATACAAATAATACAATCAAGAAATCTTTTCCTGACGAAAGGTCAGGTATTGAGAAGATAAGACATAACATACATAAACATTAAACGATGTATAACAATGTCTGAACACAACTTATGACTAGAATTATTAGCATAGGTATAATGTGATTCCATAACGCCATAGTTTCATTACATGTCAAAGCATGCCTTATACCACTGGTTTCGTTTATTTTCCGGAGGCAGAACAAAAGATTATAGAGTAAAAATTATCAGGCTTCCAAATAAATAAACATATTAACAAATAAATAAGACAGCGATATCTCAAAAGCGCGAAAGGACTCGATAGCAAATATAGGAACAACGTGGATTGTGTTATTGAGAGGCAAATGCAGCATACGACGAATAAATATGAATAAGGAAAATGCACAGATAGACTAGGGAGTTTTACAAATAGCGCAACCAGGCGTCTGTTCTTACCCAAATGCCCTCACGCTGCTTGCGTTGTTATGAACCCCATTTTCGTTCCTTTGTATAACTTTTTGCTCCGTTTTCTAAGCCAGGTGGTTTGCTTTGACTTGTAAGTTGGTGTATTTCTCTCTCCTATTAAAGGCATCAGTTCGTTGTCTGATGCGATGATTTCACCATCATTGAAAAAGTGTTCGTTTAGTCATTTGATCTGAAAAAGAAGTCGTCGACAATCTTATTCGGTTGATTTTGCGGGAGAGTTCTTTGTGGGCGTGCACAATTGCCAGATGGTTCAAACGCTCTTGTCGAGTCGTCGACCGCAAGTACATTTGCTGTCGCCGAAGCCAAGAAAAGGACCTCTCGGATGCGGTCGACGAGATCGATATGGCCAACGCAATTTTTATTTAGCTTCGCCATTTCCGGCAAAAGATGTCGCAGGTGTTCGCCCTTGCCTCCCGTAAACATGTGCACGACGTCCCCAAATGTGTCCAATAATACCGACCTTTGCTGGCTTAAAATGTCAATCAGCATATCTCTGTGCCAAATCAGGTGTCCTGGTTCAAGGTCGTCACCGTAGAACTAGGTTATATATGCTTCGTATTCCTTCCCTATGGCAAGCTGCTCAATATCGGACTTATTTTACCGCATATCAGGTGGATACCTGTTGTTTAACGAAGACAGCACTGTGTCAAGTACTTCATAGAACCTCTGGCGGTACATGTCACTTGCTGATGGAAACACGTGATCTGAGGAACCTTCTTGATTGCGGCGTGGAGTCTTCTTTCGCCTAGCGGCTAGAACACACGGGTCCTCAACTTATCTTTTTCCTGCCTCTGCAACACATATGTGGGTGACGCGCTTCATTTTGGAGTTAATCTGCACCGAGATCAACCTTGGCACATCGGAGATGGCTGGTCCCTTCGCGTGCGCTGTCTCCCCGCGCGCCTAGTGTTACGTTGCCGTTGGTGCTTATATGGTGGAAAATAGGCTTCCTTTTCAGAGTCAGACGGGTTCTGGCGAAGTACCGATAAGCGAGGTGCCCACTATAGGTTTTGTCGTTGGTGCTCATGCTGTGTTTGTAGGCGGTGCATATTTCAACGTCCGCAGCCGCGGTAGAAGCGAGCTCGACACCTGTTTTCTATTTCTCCTTTTATTGCGACAGCAATTGTCTCGACACTGCAAGCAAATTTTCGCTGCCGTCGCCGCCGTGATATTCCGTATAAAGTCCGAAAGTCATAAGAGTGAGCGACCTATACCCTACGGGTGTGAGAAAAAGCCCGAAACGCTGAGAGAGGAACAACTTTATTTAAATTAAGATCGTGCTTGGTCACGGGTCACTGTGGGTGGAGCCCCTCTTCCAGGGCCCCACTGGCTATTGCGGCGCGCCGGGCCTGGTCGAGGGTCGCCAATTGGCTTCCCAAGTCCAGTTCGGAGAGAGGCGCCTCCCACGACCAATTGCTAAGTGTATCGTTAAGAAGCGCGAGACGCTGAGCCGTAACAATTGATGGACATTACCTTCCCACGCGCTCAATATTCGGGTTTGTTGGAGGTCACGTGATGAAATGTGCGCATGGGGAGGTGAACACGCGTCTTCTCATGTAGCCCTGCCGCAGCTGCAAATTACAGTGTGCGGTTGACGCTTACGCGGCCCGCAGGCCGTATCCATTTGTTGGTAACCATTGCGGGTGCAATGATCAACGGCGAGCAGGGATGGCTACTAACTTGATGTGCGCTGTCTTCCTTCTTAGGCTGTTTTTCGGGCCCCAAGTGTTGCAGATCGCATAACCTAAGTAAAGAGACAGGGGTAATTGGAGATCGCTAACAGAAGCCGTCCTGTAGTGAACATAAAGATATGCAGATGATGATGATGAATTTAATTTTCGGAGTCACGGTGAATCGCATGGCTGTACGAACCGTTCGCCGCCGCTGCCGGCGTTCATCATAATGCCAGCGTTGTGATAGCGACTGCTCGTGGCCATCCAGCGGGATATTTTTACAGGTTTACCTGGTCCGTGCATTGCATGATGTTTGTTATTTTAATTAGTAAGTAAATGTTACTACAATTAATATAGGCGATATAACCAACGTACAGACTCGTGTGAGGACCGCACTTCTTTGCCGCAATTTTGACCAGCCTTACGAGGGACCGGGCCATTTTATCTATTTTTTTTAACTACAAGCTTGAAATCCGCCGTAGACTTCCGCCACCGCCTCCTCTCACCATCTATAGTGGTGTATAACTTTAGAAGGCAGCGGCATTTGCCCCTCAAAGGTGCATCCACCAATGGGCGTGCACTCTAGACTGACGTCATGAACCGGAGGCCGGGGAGCCCGCCGACGGAGGACATGGCAGCCCGCGCTTCGAGCTAGGCCGAGTCGCGTCAGCGGGACTATTTCTTTAGTCGCGGTGAAAATAGGCTGCTGCGCTTGAGTGGTCAGAGCGGGGCGCCTCTTCTGTCTTCTTAAGTTATAACCGACTTTTTTATAGTTGCGTCCCGCGAAAGTAGGCTGCGCGGGAAAATTCGCAGTGGAGCACGATGGGAATCAGCGCTGAACGCGATTGCTTCTCGGTTGGATTAAAGAAAAAATATTTGCTTTCAAGTTTGGGGTGTGGCTCTTACACAGATTTATACGGCAAAAATCTTTTTTCGTGTGATTGTCTTATGCTTCGCTACCATTAATACTGCTTCATCTTTCCGGCAACACTGCAGCCTCTTTCTTTTTTCCGAGTCCTAGTGGAAGCTCTGCTGCGCATGACTGCTATTGATTCTGATTTCGAGTGAATCCGGCTTGGCGTCACTTCTGTTACTAAGTTAATTAAATATATTTTTGGCCTCAGCATGCACGTTGCGATGTTTCCATCCCCAATAAGTGATGTAAATTATTGTAAGTTTTTTTTCATGAGTCGCTAGTATTACCTACTGGAAAGAGAATCAATGCAGAGACATATATTATTCACGTGCATTTCACACACCGTTGATAAAATACTCTGCCGAAGGGGTCACTGAAGTCTGCAGGTCTTTTTAAGTGTCAAAAAAGTGCGCATAGCAATTTGTAGCGAGTTGAACATAAAGCAGCATATTCATTCCCTAGACATAGGCTATGCATATCATTAGAAATAATTGTTAGTTGGCTACCTCTTTCTCTTTCAAAGTATCATAATTTTTTCCTGTGTACACATTGAAATATAATGTGTCTGTGCATGGTGTTCACACTGGAAATTAAAATAACCTGTTGAAGTGAAAAAATACGGATGAGGGAGCCGCCATTGGTGCTTCTAATGCGCTTGTTTTCCTATTGCGAGGATTTTCAGAAATAAAGCGAAATTATGAATAAAAGCCGTGCACGTCCGCGTCAGAAATGATGCAGTTAGCTTTTAGCCACAATAACATTTTAAGGGTAAATGTAGAGGCAACTAAAAAAAACTATAAACGGTTTGGTTAAGAGGACTCTAGTAATGAAATTTTAGGAGCATGAGGGGGGGGTGGGGGGTGGAGAGCTCCGGCACTGCCGGGGGAGGGGGGGGGGCGAGTTACCCCCCCCCCCCCCGGAATACTTCGGAGGGGGCTTGAGCCCCGGAGTCCCCCCCATAGTCGGCGCCTATGCTTGTAAGTACGCACAACGTTAGACTCTCCCCGCATAGCATGCACCAAATGCCGAGTCTCTTCTGTATTACCGCACGTGCGTTCAGCTGGTTAACCTTGTCTCAGTAACCTGTCTTGTCAACCGAGCTGCCGTGAACGTGATTTTAGGTCTTTTCTAGGCCATGAATATGAGATGTGTTGGCTGGTGCTTGCACGTTTTCCGCAGATAGTATTTCTCTCGCATATACATGATGCAATAAATACCATGTAAGAAAAAAAAAGAAAAAAGAAGAGCTGCCGTAAAGTGGTTAGACAAACCGATTTGTGAGCGAGAGGTCAAGAGTTCGAATCCTACCTGCGCGCGTGTTTTTTTATTTTTTTTTTCAACTGTCATTTTTTTATCAGCGTACAAATTGCTAATTTCATTATTTCCATCTTCGAGGAGCATCGGAAGGAATAACCGTTACTCCCTTGAGGAGCATCGGAAAAGAGCAACTGTTGGTCTTCGAAGGAGTGACCGCATGGGGAGTAACAGTTCATCCCCTATCACGTACCTCCTAAAAGGAGGAATGGTTGTGGCAAATCAGTTCCTCCCCTAAAGGAGTAACCTCAATACCCATTTCCTCCTTTTCTTCTATAGAGTGTATGCTCTGTGCTTTAGCCGCTCAGTTTCCATTGAAGTGATAGACCGCATGAACCTTCGCTCGCTGCTGCTGCTGCGCTTGCTCACGCCAGTGGTTGTTTGCTTGTGCGCGCTGACACCATTCTTCTGATTCAGCTAGTAAGCGGCGATTGTGTCGAAGTTTAGGCAGCCGATAAAACTACTATCCCTACTGCGTATAGCTCTCTACTAATTTGCTATCGCAAATGATGCTTCGCGTTTCGGGCGAAACTTCGACTTTTTTTACAGCGAAGCTGCTAAGGGCTCAGTCTTCAATGGTCGCGTCTGGATGTAGAAAAAAAAACACCCTCATTGGCCGTATGCTGTATGAGGGAGCGAAAGCGCGCGAGAAACGCGCGCTTTCACGGGTAGCGAACGCATGGCGGAGAGCAAACGCCACTTTTTCCGTCGCGCGAAAGGCCGTGGGGGGACGGGAGGGAGGGAAGGGAGGTGACGTTTAGCTGCGGCACCAAATGCGTATCTTGGGACAGGGCGCAAGGGAAACTGGCGACTCCATCTCCCACGCTAACGGAGGAAAGCGTGAAGGCAGCGCGGAAGGGAGGGGTTGCGGCTTCTGCTCTGCGAGGAACTTCTACTTTGCGCGGCGCCGGACGGTAGCACGCACCGTATCTTGAAAGCGATCTGCATCACGGCTCCTACCTTTGAATGCGCTGTGCTTTTGCCGCTCAGTTTCCGTTAAGGTGATAGACCGAATGAACCTTCGATCGCTGCTGCTGGCGCGCTTGCTCACGCCAGCGTTTTTACAGTGGTTGTGTGTGGTCACACAAACAACGCGCAGAACTGTTGTCGACGGCGGCGACGTTTTGCCCGCGTTTGCACCGAACGCGCGCGGCGTTGGTGACGTGTTTATGAAGAACGTGCCAACCTTCGCCGTACACCTTATGGCGGTGTACCGTAGCGACCATAAGGCCATGGTCCCTGTGGTCACTATGTAAATAAAACCACCGGATCGTATGTATTTCTCATTCTTTAATAGTTGAAATAACCAATTACACCATCACATCTTAAAGGGCAACTCCGGCGATTTTTCGATGTCAACGGATGTCGATGAAATTCGCTGGGTCTGTTCCTCTGAATACCTCCGCCATGTCCTAAAAAAACAGGCTTGAGAGTTGCACAGATTTTTTACAAATGAATTTAATTTATTGCCTCGAGCATCCTAGCTTACCTCCTCCTCAGTTATAGGCCACATTGTGTATGACGTCAGGAATGGTCCACGCAGAGCATGCCGGGATCATGCAGACGACAGCGACGAGAGCGTGCAGAAGTCGACGATCGTGAGCTAGTGCTTGGCGTGAGATGTTGCTGTCGCGAGAAGTTGCATTCCCTGTGGACGGGCAAGTGATGCGGGGTGGCAAGCGGTGTTGCGTTGTTGGCTGCACGAACTTCAGCCCTCGCCATCCGCAAACACAGCTTGAGCCGATGCCGATCGCGTTCAGCCGAGGTTAAGCCTATCACAGTGGCCGAGTTCGTGCGTCCGCTGCTGGCGGACCAGACCCACTGATATGAAGCTAATTAAGCTATTAGGATGAGGAAAGCTGCTTCTGTAGTTCAATTTCGACCATACAGATTTGAAAGAAACCATTCCTCATTTCGTACAGTGCACACGCAAAAAGCTAGAAGCGACAACACGACGAGCAATCAACATCCGTATACGCTGCCGTTCTCGAATGCGGCCAGTCGCACTCGCCGGCGCTTCCCTAAATGAAATGTGACTACGCACATCCATGGGTGTATTATTACCTATTGTTATGCTGACTCATTATTTAACTTACGAGGTGCACTGTTTGCCTCGTATCCCAAATGGGCAGCAAGCGGAGGCCCCTTCGATACAGCATGCGTAAACAACCGTCTCGTTCAGCTGCCAACGATGTCATACTTCATGACATCGGCGTTTCCGCGAGAAAACTACACGTTCTCTAAATGAACGATCATACGCGCAATGTCCTAATCTATGTCTACTTTACGGAAGACTAATTGTGTGCATGAAGAGAATACGAAGAATGATAAGCAGGCTGCACAACGCTTCCCTACTACGGTCTCCCGCTCGCTCTTTCCGAAGGTGTGTGGTCGCACGTATCAGCGCGACCGAGAGTGATGTAACGGTGCTTACATGCACAAAATCTACGTGTTTTCATATGTTCTGACATTAATTGATGTAACCGATGAGCGGCTATCAAGCGAACGACGTACGAGTGGTCGCTGTACCTGCCGATGTAAACAAATGCACCGGTCGATGCTTTGGACTGTCAGCGGTGTTGTTGTGGGATACAAATGCGGAAAGTCGTGCTCCACATCTTACAGTGAGCATGCGAAGCGGTTCCCTGAGAGGGGTAAAACACCTAAAATAGCAAGCAGCACGTATATCAGTGGTTAGGGCTACCCTTGGTCTTCATGTCGCAGCGCGATATGTTGCGCATGGGTGCTGGCTCTAGTGGTGGAGGACGGCGATTCGTGGCTATTGAATTCGTCTGAATCATAACTGTCACTGTTTGACAGGTCCGAATAGGTGGTGCAGCTTGCAGTGTAACCCGAAGGTCCCCGAAAGTCCAGCGCGGTCACGAATAAGCTGAGCGTCTGCTCTTCGCCGGTTTCGTTCGCCCCGCGGGCGAGACAGGCATGCGTTGCGCGCGTTCCATGCCGGGGATACATTCGTGACGTCACACGCAGAGGTTCGCTTGGCTGCTTACTCAGGTTTCGGTTTCATTTTTGCGCTTTTCTGCTTATTTAAAATTATCTTGGAATTTGCGGAACAATTCTCCTATCAGGTGCGTCACAGGAGGATCTCGGGAAGCTAAATATTTTATTAGCTCGACATGGTCAAAAAATCGCCGGAGTTGCCCTTTACGAGTCATCAGGCGCGTAGCCAGGGGGGTGGGGGGGCTGATGGGGCTTCAGCCCCGCCTCCCCCCCCCCCCCCCCCGCAATTTCTTGGTGCTGGCATGCACCGCCCACCAAAACTACCACCGACGCCGGCAATCATTCTGGATTTTGTCTACAATGTCCCTTTCACGCTCGAAATGACATTTCGGCACGAACATTGCGAACTCGGGCTGGATTTCGTGACAACGCCCTTGCACCTGGAGTCACGTAACGCCAGGAGCCCCATCCGAGCACAAACTTTCAACGGCTTTTCGGGAGCAAGCGGGCGCGTTGCGGCATCTCGCAGCGCCCGCGGAATATACGGAGCGCATGGATTTCAATTACGAAACTTTATGGGTATAAAGTTCTCATAAACTTTTGACGCGAAAGGTGCGCTGACATTTCCAAAGGCATGCTTTAAAATATCTTCAATTCTAGAACTTTATGGGGTTAATGTTCTTATAAACTTGGGCCAACATGCGCGCACTGGAACGCTCGTGTCCAAGCCGTTTCATAAATGGAAGCGCGCGCTCGCAATCTCCGACACACACGAAAATTCTAAATATAACCGTGACTGTCAGCTAGCAGCTGTTAATTTTCTCCAAGCACTTTCAGGAAGCGTGCCCAATGTGATTGATCAGCTGGACCAGCGCAGGCAAAGTAAAATATGAGAAAACAGAAGAAAGTGAACGGACTATTATCGAGTTTTTTTTTTTTTGCGGGCGACAAGGTCTGGCTCTCCATGGCCACAGGGACAGGGGCCCTATGGATTTAAGCAATGCCCCTGCTAAAAATACAGGCATTTTCAGAGTGCTTCTTCGCATGCGAGCTGATTGTGGAGATACATATCTGAAGAACCATTTGGAAAGTTTCCCCAGTATTGCCTCGTATTTAAGCCCAGACGCACAACACCAAATTATAGAAATTTGTGGTGACATTATTAAAGAAAGCTTAGATTCAAAAGCAGGCTGCTTATCCATACTTCCTGACGAAACGACGGACACCGCTGGAATTGAACAGCCTACTGTTTCTGCAAGGTACCTAAACAAGTATGCCAACGACATCAAGGGAGTGTTTTAGGTTTTAGCACTGGAATAGATGCCCATCTCTCACTGCGACAGCAGGTTCTATGTAAATGTGTAAATACTGCTGCAACTTCTAGTCACCCTTCCAGTGACCACTGCCAGCACAGAGAGAATATTTTTTTAACAAGAGTTTACTAAAAAATGTCACAGTTTCGCCCTAAGGGCGAAGCAATGAATGCGATAGCAACACAGCAATGCCATACGAAGTAAGGTGAGCGACTTTGGTAGCAATATGAATTGTAGTAAACATGAGCTGATTAAGTAAGCAGGTGTGCTGCGGCGTAAGTAGACCGACATGAAGAGAGACTCGATGACCACGAGAAGGCGCGTGTGAAACGGTGGTGTTGATGAGAAGCGCTTTCCGTGGGCAGCGCGTGCGAAGGGACACACCTGTAGCGCTGCACTGCCGATCCGGGCAGCATTGCATGTGTAGCGTTCGTTGGAAAATGTGGCCCGACTATCACTAACTGAATGAACAAGCATGGTGTTAGCGCGCACAAACAAACCCGAATAGATCACACTGAATGACTGCAGACAACGACTGTCAAAACGCTGGCAGCAAGCATACGCCGCCGCGGGTGAAGGTACGTGCGGTCTATCGCTTCAACGGAAACTGAGCGGCGAATGCACGGCGTACAAAGGCCAGAGCCGTCTGGAAAAAAAATGTCACAGTTTCGCCCTAAGGGCGAAGCAATGAATGCGATAGCAACACAGCAATGTCATACGAAGTAAGGTTAGCGGCTTTGGTAGCAATATGAATTGTAGTAAACATGAGCTGTTTAAGTAAGTAGGTGTGCTGCGGCTTAAGTAGACCGACATGAAGAGAGACTCGATAACCACGAGAAGGCGCGTGTGAAACGGTGGTGTTGATGAGAAGCGCTGCCCGTGGGCAGCGCGTGCAAAGAGACACACCTGTAGCGCTGCACTGCCGATCCGGGCAGCATTGCATGTGTTGCCTGCGTTGGAAAATGTGGCCCGACTATTACTAACTGTGGTGTGAGCGTGCACAAACAAACATGAATAGAACACACTGAATGACTGCAGACAACGACTGTCAAAACGCTGGCAGCAAGCGCATATATACGCAGCAGCGGGCGAAGGTACGTGCGGTCTATAGCTTCAACGGAAACTGAGCGGCGAATGCACAGCCCATAAAGGTCAGAGCCGTGTGGAGATAAGAGACGGTGCGAGCGAGCGATGAGCGCGGTTGTTGGCAGCGTAGAAATGCGCCCCCCCCCCCCGCTCCCTCCAGCGCTCGCTTCCCGCTTCCTTGCTTGCGCGTGGAAGATTGAGTGCGTTCGCTCTGCGTGACAGCGTGCGTCCCCGCACGCTTCCGCTCGGGCATACGGCGCGCGGCGAAGATTTTCTCTATACGGAACCTCACGGCGACGGCGACGCCGACGGCAGAAATCCGGTGGAAGTGTCCATATAATTGCTATCGCAATAATAAGAGACGGTGCGGACGAGCGACGAGCGCGGTTGTTGGCAGAGTAGAAGTGCGCCCCCCCCCCCCGCTCCCTCCGGCGCTGGCTTCCTGCTTCCTTGCTTGCGCGTGGGAGATGAGTGCGTTCGCTCTGCGTGATAGCGCGCGTCCCCGCACGCGTCCGCTCGGGCATACGGCGCGCGGCGAAGATTTTATCTATAGGAAACCTCACGGCGACGGCGACGACGACGGCGATGGCAGAAATCCGGTTGAAGTGTCCATATAATTGCTATTGCAATAAAAACTACTTGCGCTCTACAATGTCTGTGGAACGCATGGTAAGGCTGGCGCTTCTATAGATATAGAAGACGTCGGCATCAACATGACCGCTTCGCTCAACTTTCCCGCCGAGAGAAGTTTGTCCTTTAGATAGCGAAGCAGCAAAAATCAATGCAAGTAAAAAGCATTGTTCCTTCAGGTCCATAAGTTCTTAATTATGAAATCGTATGACCGCTCATTAGCTTTTAAAACCGCAGAAATTTTCGCCGTTTATTCTAGCAGTTAGCATCATGATCACAATTATCACGCGAATACAAAAATTACGAGGATAGCCATAACCAATTTTGACCGACCTTACTCATTGAAAGCCCGGCCCAAGCGGCGTTTGCCAAAAACACTCGGATATTGGGTAGTTCAACTTACCGCATCATCTGTGGCCTTCGTTTGTTCTTTTTCGTTCCTTTTCAGCTACCTGCTTTTATTTCTTTTTTGAAACGAAGGAATACCCTCCTTTAATTTTGGGTGCAGAATACTTGTTGGCGTTGTGCAGGCAGTTAAATTACACATTTTCGTACTGATTTATGCATTATTCCTCTATTATTCTACCCACATGGCACTGTCGCGACCGCTGCATGGCCCAAGTACATATTGTCACGTAGTAGTGACGCTGAAGTAAACAGTTGTAAAACTGTGTATGACGAAACTGATTCTTTATTGGGCGAACCTGTGCCCACAAAAGCTTGCTACACTCAAAGCACAACGAAAGCAGCGAACACAGTCGGCGGTCGTCGAAAATCTGATCAGCGGCGAAACGCGTCCGCTTATATACCTGAGTCATCGAAGGTTCCAGATTAATCCCTCATGCCCGCGGGGCTTCCAGAAAGTTCTAGACAATTCACGTTGGTCATACAATCAGATAACATAAGCGTCGGTGAAAACAGGCAACGGAAAGAAGCATCGATAACGTTCTAGAAACTTCCGTTACAGGCGCGCCCTGAGCCGAGCGATGACGTTTAACATTTGTTAGCCGGTAGAAAGCGGCCGCCGGTGAAAGATAAACATGTATACGTGTCAATACCCTACCCTTAAAAAGCATCGTCCCGATGCTACAAACACGAAAGCGAAAACAAAACCACGCGTAATAAACAAAAGAAAAATAACAAAGTAACAAAGTACCTACGTTGTCAGCGGCCGTAGAAAGGCTTAAGACGCACCACATGGATGACTTCAGGTCGTGCCCGGCGCCACTGTGATTGCGAAATGCCGTCTGGCACGACCTCATAGTCCAGTGCGCCAATACGTCGGATTATCTTATATGGTCCGAAATAGCGACGCAACAGTTTCTCGCTAAGTCCTCGTCGGCGTATCGGAGTCCAGACCCAAACACGGTCGCCAGGCTGGTACTCGACGTAGCGTCGTTGAACATTGTAGTGTCGGCTGTCGGTCCTCTGCTGGTTCTTGATGCGCAGGCGGACGAGCTGTCGACCTTCTTCGCACGCTGCAAATAAGTGGAAACGTCGAGATTTTCTTCGTCAGCGACGTCCGGTAGCATGGCGTCAAGCGTCGTTGCCGGGTTCCTTCCATAGACCAGGTTGAACGGCGCCATGTGCGTCGTTTCTTGCACGGCCGTGTTTTATGCGAAGGTCACGTACGGAAGGATGGCATCCCACGTCTTGTGTTCGACGTCGACGTACATTGCCAGCATGTCGGCGATGGTCTTATTTAGGCGCTCGGTGAGGCCATTCGTCTGCGGGTGGTATGCGGTGGTGCGGCGATGGCTTGTCTGGCTGTACCTCAGGATGGCTCGAGTTCTGCCGTAAAGGCCGTGCCTCTGTCGGTGATGAGGACTTCTGGGGCACCGTGACGCAGGAGGATGTTCTCAAAGAAGAATCGGGCTACCTCGGCGGCACTGCCTTTGGGCAAGGCTTTTGTTTCGGCGTAGCGGGTGAGGTAGTCCGTAGCGACGATGATCCATTTATTCCCGGACGTCGACGTCGGAAAAGGCCCCAGTAAGTCCATCCCGATCTGCTGGAACGGTCGGCGAGGTGGCTCGATTGGCTGTAGAAGTCCGGCTGGTCTTGGCGGTGTTTTGCGTCACTGACAGTCTCGGCATGTCCTTACGTAATGGGCGACGTCGGCAGAGAGGCGAGGCCAGTAGTATTTCTCTTGTATCCTCGCGAGAATGCGGGAAAAACCGAGATGTCTAGCCGTTGGGTCGTCATGGAGAGCTTGCAGAACCCCTGGACGCAATGCTGAGGGTACCACGAGGAGGTATTTGTCTCGGAGAGGCGAGAAGTTCTTCTTTAGGAGAATGTCGTTTTGCAAGAAAAACGACGCCAATCCTCGCCTGAACACCTTCGGCACAATGACGGTCTTGCCTTCCAGGTAGTCTACAAAGCTCCTTAGTTCTGGATCGGCTCGCCGTTGTTCGGCGAATTCGTCGGCACTGATGGGTCCCAAGAAATTAAGTGTCGTCATCCTGGTCGTCTCGTGGCGGCGGTTCGACGGGGGCGCGAGACAAACAATCGGCGTCATAGTGCTTTCGCTCGGACTTGTAAACGACGGTGATGTTGAATGCTTGAAGTCTCAGGCTCCGTCGTACGAGGCGACCTGAAGGATCCTTCAAGTTAGCTAGCCAACACAAGGCGTGGTGGTCGCTCACAACTTTGAAGGGCGTGCCATAGAGGTAGGGGCGAAACTTTGATGTAGCCCAGATGATGGCGAGGCACTCCTTTTCTGTTGTGGAATAATTTGCTTCTGCCTTCGATAGTGACCGGCTAGCATAACTTACAACCCTTTCCAGTCCGTCAGTACTCTGCACAAGCACGGCACCGAGGCCTACGCTGCTTGCGTCGGTGTGGACTTCGGTATCGGCGTTTTCGTCGAAATGCGCAAGTATTGGCGGCGATATCAGGCGTCGCTTCAGTTCTTCGAATGCTTCGACTTGCGGCGTCTCCCACTTGAACTCGACGTCGGCCTTCGTGAGATACGTCAGTGGCTCAGCGATGCGTGAAAAATTCTTGACGAAGCGCCTGTAATAGGCGCACAGTCCAAGAAATCTACGCACTGCCTTCTTGTCAGCGGGCGGAGGAAATTTGGAGATGGCCGCAGTCTTCTGAGGGTCGCTGCGCACTCCAGACTTGTTGATGACGTGGCCCAAAAACAAGAGCTCCTCATATGCGAAGCGGCACTTTTCGGGCTTTAACGTGAGTCCGGAGGTTTTGATTGCTTAAAGAACAGTTTCAAGACGCCGCAGGTGTTCTTCGAAGCTTGAGGCAAACACAACGACGTCGTCCAAATAGACGAGGCAAGTCTCCCACTTCAAGCCTGCCAGTACTGTATCCATGACGCGTTGGAAAGTCGCAGGTGCCGAGAAAAGACCAAACGGCATGACCTTGAACTCGAACAGTCCGTCTGGTGTTATAAAGGCAGTATTCTCCCGGTCCTTCTCGTCGACTTCGATTTGCCAGTAGCCGGTTTTGAGGTCCATCGACGAAAAATACTTTGCGTTGTAGAGTCGATCCAACGCGTCGTCAATCCGTGGGAGGGGGTATACGTCCTTCTTCGTGATCTTGTTGAGGCGACAATAATCGACGCAGAAACGTAGTGTTCCATCCTTCTTCTTCACTAACACCACGGGGGACGCCCACGGACTCTTGGACGGCTGGATGATGTAGTCGCGTAGCATTTCGTTGACTTGTTGCCTTATGGCCTCGCGTTCGCGCGCCGAAACTCGGTACGGGCTCTGACGGAGTGGGCGGACATTTTAGTCGGTTATGATGCGGTGCTTGGCGACACGGGTTTATCGAACTTTTGATGACGACGAGAAGCAGTCCTTGTATTGCAGGAGGAGAGCTTTTAGCTGTTCTTTCTTATGCCTGGGAAGGTTCTGGTTGACGTCGAAAGTTGGTTCAGATATTATAGTCGTCGTTGCGGGTGCACTGGAATCCGTGAAGGCGAAAGCACTGCTGGCTTGTACTATTTCGTCGATGTAGGCGACCGTGGTGCCTTTGTTCATGTGCTTGTATTCGGGGCTGAAGTTCGTGAGCATCACGCTTGCTTTCCCTGCACGTAGCTCAGCTATGCCTCTAGCGACGCAAATTTCACGGTCGAGCAGTAAGTGATGATCGCCCTCGATGACGCTATCCATGTCTACAGGCACTTCGGTACCGACGGAAATCATTACGCTGGAGCGAGGCGGAACGGTGACTTGTTCTTCAAGCACATTCAAGGCATGGTAACTGATGTTTGTATTCGGTGGTATCGCGTTGTGCGTTGAAAGCGTTATCGACTTGGACCTTAAGTCGATGACTGCACCGTGTTGAATTAGAGAGTCCATGCCTAGGATGACATCCCTGGAGCAGTGCTGCAGGATTACGAAGCTCGCCGGGTAAGTGCGGTTGTTTACCGTGAATCGCGCTGTGCAGATTACAATCAGCGTTATTAGGTGGCCTCCCGCTGTCCGGATATCGGGTCCTTGCCAGGCTGTTTTCACCTTCTTCAACTTGGCGGCAAACGGGCCACTGAAGCCGGAATAGTCGGCTCCAGTGTCGACGAGAGCGGTGACGTTATGACCATCGATTAGCACGTCTAAGTCGGTGGACCGTCGTCTGGCGTTGCGGTTCAGTCGTGGCGTCTGATCACGGCTGCGTCGGCTTGCTCCGCTGCTGCTACGTCGCGTCGGCAGGTCTTCTTTCGGCGGCGAAGTGTTGTCATCAAAGCTCTTGCCAGGCGGCGTGCCGATAATTCGTCGTGATGATTCGCGAATCTTCTTCGTCGGCGGCGGAGGATCTTCTGAATTGCGTCGTACAGCAACCGCACCTCCATCGGTTGCTGCCTTTAGTTTCCCGGATAGGGGCTCACGGACCGGCGCCGGGCTTGGCCAGTGTATGGTCGGCGCTGCGGCGAGAGGTAACGTCTTGGTGACGGCGAGCGTGAGGGTCGTCGTGGTTGCCACTGGGCTCCGGTGAGGTAGTCAGCAATGTCGCGTGGTCGCTCGCAAAACTGTGGACCCGGCGCGTTGACGGCGAACCCTCGTAGACCCATCTCACGGTATGGGCATCGGCGGTAGACATGGCCGGCTTCCCCGCAGTGATAGCAGAGCGGGCGGTGGTCGGGGGCGCGCCAAATGCCTGTCTTCCTTTGGTGGCTGCGCTGGGCGACGGGCGGGCGTGCTGGCGGCGGCGGCGGTGGACGACGGAACTGCGGCGTTACGGGGCCCTGGCGCGAGCGCGGAGGGGGGCCTTGACGACGGGCGACGGCGGCGTAGGTCATCGCTTCCGGCTGGGGTTGCGGTGATTCGGGAAGTCCTAGCGATTGCTGGATTTCTTCCCGCACTATATCGGCGATGGAAGCAACTTGAGGCGGCGACGACGGTAGCAACTTCTGCAGCTCTTCGCGTACTATCGCCCTGATGGTGTCTCGTAGGTCGTGGGAGAGTCCTTGGACTTCGGCGTACTGTGGCGTCAAACGGTGATTGTATTGCCGGTTGCGCATGTCCAGTGTTTTCTCGATCGTCGTAGCCTCCGAGAGAAAGTCTTGGACTGTCGTTGGTGGATTCCGCACGAGTCCGGCGAATAGCTCCTGCTTAACTCCCCGCATGAGCATGCGAACTTTCTTGTCTTCTGGCATAGCGGGGTCGGCGTGCCGAAATAATCGAGTCATTTCTTCAGTGTACATGCCGATGCGCTCATTCGGGAGCTGTACACGGTTTTCCAGCAAGGCTGCAGCTCTTTCTTTACGGACGACGCTAGTGAAGGTGTCCAGGAATACGGCTCGGAAAAGGTCCCAGGTTGTTAATGCACGTTCCCTATTCTCGAACCAGGTTCTGGCGCCGTCTTCAAGCGAGAAGTAAACATGGCGCAGCTTGTCGTCGCAGTCCCACTTGTTGAACGTAGCGACCCTGTCGTATGCCTCCAGCCAGCTTTCAGGGTCTTCACATGGCGAACCGCGGAAAGTCGGCGGCTCCCTGGGTTGTTGCATCACGATTGCAGATGTTGGCGCAGGGGCTCTTCGGTACTCTCTTCGGGGTTCGGGCTTGGATCACGGCTTTTCGGGGGTGTCCGCTGCATCGACACAAAAGCACCTCCACCAGATGTCACGTAGTAGTGACGCTGAAGTAAACAGTCGTAAAACTGTGTATGACAAAACTGATTCTTTATTGGGCGAACCTGTGCCCACAAAAGCAAGCTACACTCAAAGCACAACGTAAGCGGCGAACTGATCAGCGGCGAAACGCGTCGGCTTTTATACCTGAGTCATCGAAGGTTCCAGATTAATCCCTGATGCCCGCGGGTCTTCCAGAAAGTTCTAGACAATTCGCGTCGGTCATACAATCAGATAACCTAAGCGTCGGTGAAAACAGGCAACGGAAAGAAGCATCGATAACGTTCTAGAAACTTCTGATACAGGCGCGTCCTGCGCCGAGCGATAACGTTTAACATTTGTTAGCCGGTGGAAAGCGGCCGTCGGTGAAAGATAAACATGTATACGTGTCAATATCACGATTTCTGCGATCATAGTTATGCTCTTGCCAGGATCATCTGTCTTTCTGTGCTCAAAGTTTACTATCTGTGACTGACCAACATGTTTATTTGTCGTATTTGACGCATTATATACACTGACATTTGCTTAAATACGTAGATTTATTGGAGACTCATATGTATTTTTAAATATCTTACTGCGAGGTGTTGTGTATACAAGCGGTGAACTTTGTTTCCAGCGACTCTTTTTTTGCTCTTTAGCGAGTTGTATGTTCGCATTTGTATATACCAATCTATCTTCGCATTTCTAATATATAATTTGAAGAACTCCCACTTTTTATTTGTACTCACTGCTGCGAGTATTATCTCGGTGTAATTACAATACACGACGAATTACAGCTGCTCCTGCGCGCGCAATCGATTGCAACGAGGGATAGCATCATTGAGGTTTCTTCCTGGCCGTTGCATATGTAGAAAAATGTAAACAAGGTTCTTGAGTGACAAAGATTCATCAAAATATTTGTCCTCAACTTATTCATTTCATGGCCTTTACGTTTTTCATATAAGCTGCATGCACTGCTTTGCTGGTTTCGAACTGATATTGACCCTTTTCGTGGCGATCCCGTGGGCGCTGCCATATTTGATCACGTGGTGACGCGTCCATTGCTTGCCTCAACTGCCTCCGTTGCCTCCTTGTTTACAATGGAAGTGTATGAAGCCGGCGCGGCTTAGAAAACCTATGTTTTCGGAGATATCGTAGACGGTGACTAGGTGGACGACACGAAGCTTTGATCACAGCTTCAGAGAACATGCAAAAGCGCTTTCGGAGCTGATTGAGCTATGTCCAAACGGCGCAGGCAGTTTGTAAGGTGCTTCTAAAAGCGGGGCTAAATATGCATTCCAAGCTTTGCGATTATGAATTCAGTCAGGATTGGTGTGTTTTGCTCTTTGTTCTTTATTCGGCAAATATTTTGAAGCAGTGGCTTGTCAGTTTCTGACTCAGTGAAGTTCCTCGGTGCGGCCACTATCTGATTATTTTCGGCCTAATCGTTCGCGGGTGTGCTCAGTTCCGAATCCGATAGATTTGTTCTTGCTGCGCACAAGGCTTGAAACGTAGCTGTTTTGTACATTGTAATACCTTGTAGCAAATATATATTGTTACACACGAGGTGTTTAATGTAGAACCCGATGAATCTCGTTGATCCGAGCGTTTCGAGCGCGGTCCCGAGGCAGCTTGGCTCACGTCGTTCTCCTCTTTCTTTCCCCAGGTTGTCTGCGCGGCAGCCGTGGTTCAAGGCAAGAGCTCGTGACATTTCCCCGCTGGCAGACGAAGCCCGCCGGGCGAGTCAGTCGTCTCGTGGATTGTAACGCCTCAGACGCGCGACGTGTGTCACTTCAGCCTTGGCCGAGCGTCGTCCACTGCTCGTGAGACGCGCAATGCGATAGTTCACGTCGCTGAGGCGCTCCAGAATAACGTATAGGGGCCGACGTAATGGGCGAGAAACTTCTGGCACAAGCCACGCTTCCGCAACGGCGTCCAAAGCCACACAAGGTCACCAGGATCGAAGTAAACGTGGCGGTGACGCCAGTCATAGCGTATGTTGGACCGGTCCTGCGATGCCAGGGTGCGTAGCCTAGCGAGGCGTCGCGCTTCTTCTGCTCGACAGAGGATCTCGTCGATTGACTCCTTGTCATGAGCGAAGTAGGGCAATATGGTGTCGAGGTTGTAGCGCGGCGGACGAGCATAAAGAAGGAAAAATGGTGAGTAACCAGTAGTCTCGTGTCTCGCGGTATTGAAGGCATAGGTAATGAAAGGCAAGATACTGTCCCAATTCTTGTGTGCCGAATCGACGTACATGGACAGCATGTTGGCAAGCGTTCTGTTTGTGCGCTCGACCAGACCATTAGTTTGTGGATGGTAGGGCGTAGAATGGCGGAAGCTACATGAACACAGACGAAGTGTTTCTTCAACTACGTGCGCGGTAAATTGTCGCCCACGATCGCTGATTACTATGCGAGGAGATCCATGTCGTAGTATAACGTGAGCCCGCAAGAAGATAGAAACTTCTGTAGCTGTGGCGGATGGCAACGCGGCGGTGTCACAATAGCGGGTAAGGTGATCTACGCAGACGATAACCCAACGATTGCCGTTGGAGGATCGCGGGAAAGGGCCCAGAAGATCTATACCAACTTGCTCAAAGGGGACGCTAGAAGGGGAAACTGGTTGAAGGAGGCTGTGTGGTGCTTGTGGAGGACGCTTGTAGCGCTGGCATTGAGCATTTGCATTAGCGCTGGCATTGAGCACATTGAGCTGGCGACGTACCGTTCGATATCCTTCCGCATCTTAGGCCAGTAAAAACGTTCTTGAGCCCGGTAGAGCGTACATGTGGAACCAAGATGACCGGAAGTTGGGTCATCGTGCATGGAGTATAATACTTGGCTGCGAAGGTTCTTGGGGACAACTAAAAGGTAGCGTGCACCGGTGGTCGAGTAGCTCTTCTTATACAACGCGCCACCATCGCGTAGGCGAAAGCGAGTTCCTGCAGGTGACTCCTGTGCTGCCGCGAAGAGCGGTTGTAAGCTCTCGTCCTTGTGCTGCTCAGATATGACGGTACGCATATCCGGAAATTCCGGGGACATAAAAGCGATGTATTCATCAAAGTTGTCCGCATCGCATTCAGTTGTTGGAAGTGGCATCCGAGAGAGACAATCAGCGTCAGCATGTCGCCGGCCACTTTTGTAGCAAATAACGAAGTCGTATTCCTGTAGGCGGAGGGCCTAGCGCGCTAGTCGTCCTGAGGGATCCCGCAGATTCACAAGCCAGCATAGCGAATGATGGTCTGTTATTACAGTAAAGGGGTGCCCGTAGAGATACGAACGAAACCGTTGCACTGCGAAAATGACCGCCAGACACTCTTGTTCGGTCACTGTGTAATTGCGCTCGGATCGGCTCAAGGAACGGCTAGCGTACGAGATCACGTGTTCACTGTCGCCAATACGCTGAACTATCACAGCACCGATGCCTACGCCACTGGCATCGGTGTGAATCTCGGTTGGTGATGAAGGATCAAAGTGGCGAAGTATTGGTTGGGACGTCAACAGGAACTTCAGCTGGCGAAACGATGAGTCGCAATCTGCAGTCCACTCAAAGGGAACGCCTTTTTGGAGAAGGCGTGTAAGGGGATGAGCCATGTCAGCAAACCGGGGAATGAATCGGCGAAAGTAGGAGCACAAGCCCAAGAAACTTCTTAACTGCTTGACAGAGTCGGGTACCTTAAATGCTTCTACGGCCGCAATCTTATGTGGATCTGGTCGGATGCCTTCTTTAGCGACGAGATGTCCTAGCACAAGAGTTTTTGTCTTTCCCCAAAACGACATTTTTTTTAATTGAGCACAAGACCCGCTTTCTCCAAGAAGTTCAGGACCAAGTCCAAACGGTTGTTGTGCTCACTAAACGTTCGCCCGAAGATCACAACGTCGTCTAAGTAGCACATGCAAACTTCCCATTTCAAGCCGCGTAATATCGTGTCCATAAACCTTTCGAACGTTGCGGGCGCGTTACACAACCCGAAAGGCATCACGTTAAACTCAAATAGTCAGTCGGGAGTTTCAAATGCTGTCTTTTCTCTGTCGTCCTTGTGCATAGGAATTTGCCAGTAACCTGACCGTAAATCAATGGAGGAAAAGTAAGATGCCGCAAAGAGGCAGTCGATGGCATCATCGATTCGTGGGAGCGGATAAACATCTTTCTTGGCAATGGCGTTTAGGCGACGATAATGAACGCAGAACCGCCACGTACCGTCTCTCTTCTTCACCAATATCACGGGGGCTGCCCAAGGACTAGATGATTCTCGAATGACGCCTTTGCATAGCATTTCTTGGACTTGATCGCTGATTGTCTTGCGTTCGGACGGGGACACACGATATGGTTTTTGTCGGATTGGCTGGGCGGCTCCTGTGTTGATGCGGTGACGAGTTCTGGACGCAGGAATCGATGGCGGGCCATCGTGCTGCGCAAAGTCGAATACCGAGGTGTGTTTCGTAAGTAGGTCCATCAACACTCGACGCTCGTGGTCACTGAGTGATTTATCAATCATGGAAAGTATCTTCGAGCTCCCGGGGCTCGAGACACTGGTTGCTCCTCCATCGGGTCGCTCTGTAAGTACTGCCACGAATATAGGCGAGTCTTCCTGAAACGTGGCAATCTTTAGGCCTTGAGGTAGCACTGCCGCTTCAGTCGAACAGTTTAGCCCCCACAGCCCCGCGCAGCCATTGGTCACTGAGACCACGCAGTGCGGAAGTAACACATTTTTCTTGAGGCAGTTTCGATGTACAGGTTCCACTGCCGCATCGAACGAGATAGGAGTTGGCGATGAACAGGCGACGGCAATACGCATCGCGGATAAGGCGGGCACAACTGTATCATCAGACATGCGAAACACACTCTCCGGGCAAGCTGCACCTTCAAAGAGCACAGGCGAAACACCGGTGTCGACACTGAGTTCTCCCGTTCGGCAGTCAACATTGGCACCACACAATTGCAAAAAGTCAATCCCCAGAATCACGTCATGCGAGGAACGAGGAAGAACAGTAAACTCGGCATTAAAAACTCTCCCACATAAAGACACGTCCACATGACACACACCAACCGGGTATAATGATTCACCACTGACTCCACGGAAACTTGTGCACTGGTCCCAACGAAACATAACCTTGCGTCCCAGAAGGCCTTTAAACCGCACACTCATGACCGAGACAGTTGCTCCCGTGTCGACTAAAGCCATTGTAGACACCCCATAAATCAGTACATGAACCTTATTTTTAAGCATGAAAATAGTTGGAGGCAGTTGAGTCGGCAGTGCACATTGTCCAGCGACCTCACCTCCATCGGCCGCGCTGGCTAGTTTCCCGGCGGGGGCGACACGAAACGGCGCCGAGGCGACGGTGACGTGAATCGCGGCCGCGGGGATGGTGATCGGGAGGCTCGGAAGGCTGGTGGTGGCGTCAAAGTACGGTCGGAGGCAGGGCAGCGATAGCGGTTGCGGGTTCTTGCTTCTCCAACGTAGGTTTCCTGGGCGGTGCGTCGGTCCTCTCGGAAGTGGCTTCCTGAAGTGGAGTCTCCTGGCCACTGAGTACGCAGTGTACGGCCGCTAGGCCGCATAGTCGGCGCTGGCGGTCCGTAGTTCGATGCTCGGCGTCGGCTACAGTGCCTAGCTATGTGGCCAGGCACGCCGCAGAAGTAACACACTGGCAAAGGGCGAACTTCGGGACGAAGATTCAAGTATTCTGCCGAAGACATCGGTTGAGGGTAACGAGGCTCTTCCCCTTGAAAGTCGTAGGTAGCGGCAAGTCTTCGTGGACGAAAGTTGCGTGGGCGTGCATCAAAACGTTGAGGGGGCGAATCATTGCATGGCCATGGTTCGGTCGCGTCGTAATGCGGTTCATCCCTGGAGCCGTTAAGATCCGCAACGTTCACCGAGTGGTTCCAGGTAGCCCAAGGGGGTTCGCAAAGAGTGTCTCGAAAAACGGGGAAGCTGCAACGTGGCGCCGCATAACGTGCCTGTTCTTCATGCCGCTGGAGCTCCTCGCGGACTATCTGGCGGATGGCGGACGAAAGCTCTGGGTGCGGAGGACTCGTCTCAAAACTTGCTACGGTCGTTACGTTGGCCAGCCGACCAAACTTTGGTGTAATTCGGCGAGTTTTCAACGCCTCGAACGTACGGCAGTGCCGTATCAGTTCTGATACGGTGCTCAAGTTCTCTTTACGAATGAGGAAGTTGTACACGTCTTCTGCTATTCCTTTTAAGAGGTGCCCCACTTTATCTTCCTCTGTCATTTGAGGGTTGACGGTTCCGCACAGCTTCAAAATCTCTTCAATATAGGTAGGGCAAGTCTCGCCTGGCACTTGAGCTCTCTGGGCTAATGTGAATTCCGCACGTTTCTTTATTGCATCCGAGTCGCCGAAACATTTCTTGATCTCCTCAACGAAGCGCGTCCACGTAGTTAGCATGTCCGCGTGGTTGTCGTACCATACCAACGCCGTGCCTGCCAAGAAGAAAACAACGTTCCTAAGCTGATTGGCAGCGTTCCAATTATTGTATTGGCTTACCCTTTCGTAATGGGTTAGCCACTCATCCACATCTTCCTCTGCCTTCGCCGAGAACGTGCGTGGCTCTCGGTAGTGCTGGATAGGGACTGGGCTCGCTGGGGCACTGCTGGTGAGGGTGTGTTGCTCGGTGGCCATGATTGAGCGTGACGGCGAAAGTCCGGCGAGGCGACGGCTTCGGCGTGGTTCTTGTGCTGATGGCTCCGTCGTAGGTCGTGGGAGTTACCCAGCACCTCCACCAAATGTTACACACGAGGTGTTTAATGTTGAACCCGATGAATCTCGTTGATATGAGCGTTTCGAGCGCGGTCCCGAGGCAGCTTGGCTCACGTCGTTCTCCTCTTTCTTTCCCCTGGTTGTCTGCGCGGCAGCCGTGGTTCAAGGCAAGAGCTCGTGACAATATTACAGCTAGTAACTTGCTTACTCTTGTGGACCGTCACGAAACATTCAGCTTCGACCATTGGTGCGCCATAGGTGTAGTCCGTCATTTATTGTCTGTATACAGTGCGCATATATTCAAGTGTGCGTCCATTCACTTATTCTTGATACGTCGGCGATAGAGTGGGCGTAAGTTTTCCTGCCATTTGGACAGATGTGTATAGATAACGTAATTAAAGGAAAACTGAGACTTCCACCCAAATGTAGCAATTCGCTACAATGGAAACCCAACCGGGTTCTTCGAAAGAAAGCCTCGCAGTTGAAGAAAAATTCGTCCTGGTCCGGGACTCAAACCCGGGACCAACACCTTTTCGGGGCAGCCGCTCTACCATCTGAGCTAACCAGGCGGCTAGCAGATGGCAGGGCGAAGTCGAATCTGTCGACAACTCGAAGCAAAGGCAAGTGTTCGATGTAATAGTTCAGTGGAAATCCGCTAGGTGGAGATAAGTAATTAAAGGGAAACTGAGACTTCCACCCAAATGTAGCAATTTGCTACAATGGAAACCCAACCGGGTTCCTCGAAAGAAAGCCTCGCAGTTGAAGAAAAATTCGTCCTGGTCCGGGATTCGAACCCGGGACCACCGCCTTTCCGGGGCAGCCGCTCTACCATCTGAGCTAACCAGGCGGCCAGCAGATGGCAGGGCGAAGTCGAATCTGTCGACAACTCGAAGCAAAGGCAAGTGTTTGATGTAATAGTTCAGCGGAAATCCGCTAGGTGGAGATAAGTAATTAAAGGGAAACTGAGACTTCCACCCAAATGTAGCAATTTGCTACAATGAAAACCCAACCGGTTTCCTCGAAAGAAAGCCTTGCAGTTGAAGAAAAATTCATCCTGGTCCGGGACTCGAACCCGGGACCACCGCCTTTCGGGGCAGCCGCTCTACGATCTGAGTTAACCAGGCCGCTAGCAGATGGCAGGGCGAAGTTGAATCTGTGGACAACTCGAAGCAAAGGCAAGTGTTTGATGTAATAGTTCAGCGGAAATCCGCTAGGTGGAGATAAGTAATTAAAGGGAAACTGAGACTTCCACCCAAATGTAGCAATTTGCTACAATGGAAACCCAACCGGGTTCCTCGAAAGAAAGCCTTGCAGTTGAAGAAAAATTCGTCCTGGTCAGGGACTCGAACCACCGCCTTTCCGGGGCAGCCGCTCTACCATGTGAGCTAACCAGGCGGCTAGCAGATAGCAGGGCGAAGTCAAATCAGTCGACAACTCGAAGCAAAGGCAAGTGTTTGATGTAATAGTTCAGCGGAAATCCGCTAAGTGGAGATAAGTAATTAAAGGGAAACCGAGACTTCCACCCAAATGTAGCAATTTGCTACAATGGAAACCCAACCGGGTTCCTCGAAAGAAAGCCTCGCAGTTGAAGAAAAATTCGTCCTGGTCCGGGACTCGAACCACCGCCTTTCCGGGGCAGCCGCTCTACCATCTGAGCTAACCAGGCGGCTAGCAGATAGCAGGGCGAAGACAAATCTGTCGACAACTCGAAGCAAAGGCAAGTGTTTGATGTAATAATTCAGCGGAAATCCGTTAAGTGGAGATAAGTAATTAAAGGGAAACCGAGACTTCCACCCAAATGTAGCTAGCCGCCTGGTTAGCTCAGATGGTAGAGCAGCTGCCATGGAAAGGTGGTGGTCCCGGGTTTGAGTCCCGGACCAGGACGAATTTTTCTTCAACTGCGAGGCTTTCTTTCGAGGAACCCGGTTGGTTTTCCATTGTAGCAAATTGCTACATTTGGGTGGATGTCTCAGTTTCCTTTTAATTATTTATCTCCACCTAGCGGATTTCCGCTGAACTATTACATCAAACACTTGCCTTTGCTTCGAGTTGTCGACAGATTCGACCTCGCCCTGCCATCTGCTAGCCGCCTGGTTAGCTCAGATGGTAGAGCGGCTGCCCCGGAAAGGCGGTGGTCCCAGGTTCGAGTGCCGGACCAGAATGGATGGATGGATGGATGTATGTAAAACTTTAATGAACGTCCTGAGGTACGCGACTCAGCGCGCAGCGGGCCGCTCCCACGTTGGGGCAGTGAGGCCATGCCCGACCGCCGCATCGTGGGCCCTCTGGACAGCCCATAGTTGCGCCCCGGCATCGGGGCTCTTGATAGCGCAGAGCCACTTGTCCTCATTTATTTGTTCCGTGCCTCGTAACGAGGGGCAACGCCAGAGCATATGGTCTAAGCTAGCGAAGTCATTGCAGTGTCTGCAAGAACTACTGGCATAAGTGTCGGGATAAAGCTTGTGTAATAAAGCCGGGCTGGGATACGAGCCTGTTTGCAATAATATGAGGGCCAATGCCTGCGCTCTATTTAACATCTTGTGAGGAAGGGGAAAGTCTCTCCTGCCGAGATAAAAGTACTGCGTAATTTCATTGCATGTTGTCGGTTGATCTCTGTTCTCCACCACTCCTGGCCGGCCGGGGAGTTCTACATGGTCGCGGAAAGCGAGACGTCGCGCCTTGGAGTGGGCCAGCTCGTTGAGGTTTGTGGGGCCTCCCATGATGGATCCCATGTGAGCGGGGAACCACGTGACGAGTGTGGGTGGCAATGCTTTTACCGTCGAGGATGCGACAGGCTTCTTTACACATGGACGGATTCGTCCTTCCCAGGACGAATTTTTCTTCAACTGCGAGGCTTTCTTTCGAGGAACCCGGTTGGGTTTCCATTGTAGCAAATTGCTACATTTGGGTGGAAGTCTCAGTTTCCATTAAATTACTTATCTCCACCTAGCGGATTTCCGCTGAACTATTACATCAAACACTTGCCTTTGCTTCGAGTTGTCGACAGATTTGACTTCGCCCTGCCATCTGCTAGCCGCCTGGCTAGCTCAGATGGTAGAGCGGCTGCCCCGGAAAGGCGGTGGTCCCGGGTTCGAGTCCCGGACCAGGACGAATTTTTCTTCAACTGCGAAGCTTTCTTTCGAGGAACCCGGTTGGGTTTCCATTGTAGCAAATTGCTACATTTAGGTGGAAGTCTCAGTTTCCCTTTAATTACTTATCTCCACCTATCGGATTTCCGCTGACAGGCCGGACAGGCCGCCAATGGAAACTGAACCTGGCAACGTTCAATACGCGTACCCTCTCGAGTGAGGCTAGCTTAGCAGGACTATTTGAGGAATTATCAGGCATTGCCTGGGATATTATTGGCCTTAGTGAGGTTAGAAGAACTGGTGAAGCTTACACAGTGCTGACTAACGGCCACGTCCTCTGCTACAGAGGTCTTCCAGATAAGAGAGAATCCGGGGTAGGATATCTAGTCCATAACAACATAGCGGGCAACATTGATGAATTTTACAGCGTTAGTGAGAGGGTAGCAGTCGTCATAATAAAGCTGAATAGGAGGTACAAATTGAAGGTATTACAAGCCTACGCCCCAACTTCCAGTCACGATGATGAAGAGATATAACAGTTTTATGAAGATGTGGAATTAGCAATGAGAAAGGTGCAAACCCAGTATACTGTAGTCATGGGCGACTTCAATGCCAAAGTGGGCAAAAAGCAGGTTGGCGAGCAAGCAATTGGAAACTACGGCATCGATTCTAGGAATGCATGAGGAGAGATGTTGGTGGAATTCGCGGAAAGGAATAGGCTCCGAATAATGAATACATTCTTCAAGAAGCGCACCAACAGGAAGTGGACCTGGAAAAGCCCTAATGGAGAAACAAGGAATGAAATAGATTTCATACTCTCTGCCGATCCAAGCATAGTGCAGAATGTAGAAGTTTTAGGTAAGGTGAAGTGCAGTGACCATAGGTTAGTGAGGTCTAGGATTTCTCTCAATATGAAGAGAGAAAGAGTGAAATTAGTCAAGAGGAAACAGGCCAACCTAGACGCAGTAAGGGTGAAAGCAGACCAATTCAGGCTGGTGCTCGCAAACAAATATGCAGCTTTAGAACAGGAAGATGAAGATAACATAGAGCTAATGAATGAAACCGCAACTAGGCTGATCTCAAAAGCAGCAATTGAAGTGGGAGGTAAGGCACCAAAGCAACCTGTAGGGAAGCTCTCCCAAGAAACAAAGGACCTAATAAAGAAACGACAAAACATGAAAGTGTCCAACTCAAGAGATCAGATTGAATTCGCTGAACTGTCAAAACTGATCAACAAGAAGAAAGTAAGGGATATTCGAAATTATAACGTGGGAAAAATTAAGGAAGCCGTAAAATATGGACGCCGCATGAGATCAGTAAGAAGAAAACTAGGCATAGGACAAGGCAAGATGTATGCACTGAAAGATAAGCATGGTAATATCATCAGCAATTTCGATGACATAGTAAAAGCAGCAGAAGAATTCTATACAGACCTGTACAGTAGCCAAAACAGCCAAGCTACTTTCATTCGAAATAGTGATGAACCGGATACAGAAGCTCCTTCTATAACTAGCGATGAAGTTAGAAGGGCCTTGAAAGACATGACCAGTGGAAAAGCGCCTGGAGAAGATGGAATAACAGTAGATTTAATCAAAGATGGAGGAGATATCATGCTTGAAAAGCTTGCGGCCCTTTATACGCAATGCCTCAAAACTTCAAGTGTACCAGAGAGCTGGAAGAACGCCAACATTATACTTATCTATAAGAAAGGAGACATTAAAGAATTGAAGAATTACAGACCCATTAGCTTGCTTTCAGTATTGTATAAAATATTCACCAAGATAATTTCCAATAGAATCAGGACAACACTTGACTTCAGTCAACCAAGAGAACAGGCTGGCTTCAGGAAGGGATATTCTACGATGGACCGTATCCATGCCATCAATCAGGTAATCGAGAAATCTGCGGAGTACAATCAACCTCTCTATATGGCTTTCATAGATTATGAAAAGGCATTCGATTCAGTAGAGATACCAGCAGTCATAGAGGCATTGCGTAATCAAGGAGTAGAGGAGGCATACGTGAATATCTTAGCAAATATCTACAAAGATTCCACAGCTACCTTGGTTCTCCACAAGAAAAGTAGAAAGATACCTATCAAGAAAGGTGTCAGGCAAGGAGACACAATCTCTCCAATGCTATTCACTGCATGCTTAGAAGTATTCAAGCTCTTAGACTGGGAAGGATTAGCAGTGAGGATCGACGGCGAATATCTCATCAACCTTCGGTTTGCAGATGACATAGTCCTATTGAGCAACAATGGAGAGGAATTACAACAAATGATTGAGGACCTTCATCGAGAAAGTGCAAGAATTGGGTTGAAGATGAATATGCAGAAGACAAAGATAATGTTCAATAGCCTGGCAAGGGAACAAGAATTCAGGATCGCCAGTCAGCCTCTAGAGTCTGTAAAGGAATATGTTTATCTGGGTCAATTACTCACAGGGGACACGGATCATGAGAGAGAAATTTACAGAAGAATAAAATTAGGTTGGAGTGCATACGGCAGGCATTGCCAAATACTGACTGGGAGCTTACCACTGTCGTTGAAAAGAAAAGTGTACAATCATTGCATTCTACCGATGCTAACATATGGGGCAGAAACTTGGAGGTTAACAAAGAAGCTCGAGAACAAGTTAACGACCACACAAAGAGCGATGGAACGAAAAATCTTAGGAGTAACGTTAAGAGACAGGAAGCGAGCGGTGTGGATCAGAGAACAAACGGGGGTAGACGATATTCTAGTTGACATTAAGAGGAAGAAATGGAGCTGGGCAGGCCATGTAATGCGTAGGATGGATAACCGGTGGACCATTAGGGTTACAGAATGGATACCAAGAGAAGGGAAGCGCAGTCGAGGACGGCAGAAAGTCAGGTGGGACGACGAGGTTAGGAAATTTGCAGGTGCAGGTTGGAATACGCTAGCGCAAGACAGGGGTAATTGGAGATCGCAGGGAGAGGCCTTCGTCCTGCAGTGGACATAATATAGGCTGATGATGATGATGATGATGATGATGATGATTACATCAAACACTTGCCTTTGCTTCGAGTTGTCGACAGATTTGACTTCGCCCTGCCATCTGCTAGCCGCCTGCTTAGCTCAGATGGTAGAGCGGCTGCCCCGGAAAGGCGGTGGTCCCGGGTTCGAGTCCCGGACCAGGACGAATTTTTCTTCAACTGCGAGGCTTTCTTTCGAGGAACCCGGTTGGGTTTCCATTGTAGCAAATTGCTACATTTGGGTGGAAGTCTCAGTTTCTCTTTAGTTACTTATCTCCACCTAGCGGATTTCCGCTGAACTATTACATCAAACACTTGCCTTTTCTTCGAGTTGTCGACAGATTCGACTTCGCCCTGCCATCTGCTAGCCGCCTGGCTAGCTCAGATGGTAGAGCGGCTGCCCCGGAAAGGCGGTGTTCCCGGGTTCGAGTCCCGGACCAGGACGAATTTTTCTTCAAATGGGAGGCCTTCTTTCGAGGAACCCCGTTGGGTTTCCATTGTAGCAAATTGCTACGTTCGGGTGGAAGTCTCAGTTTCCCTTTAATTACTTATCTCCACCTAGCGGATTTCCGCTGAACTATTACATCAAACACTTGCCTTTGCTTCGAGTTGTCGACAGATTCGACTTCGCCCTGCCATCTGCTAGCCGCCTGGTTAGCTCAGATGGTAGAGCGGCTGCCCCGGAAAGGCGGTGGTCCCGGGTTTGAGTCCCGGACCAGGACGAATTTTTATTCAACTGCGAGGCTTTCTTTCGAGGAACCCGGTTGGGTTTCCATTGTAGCAAATTGCTAGATTTGGGTGGAAGTCTCAGTTTCCCTTTAATTACTTATCTCCACCTAGCGGATTTCCGCTGAACTATTACATCAAACGTATAGATAACGTGCGCGAAACTTACTATGACAGGAAGCGGCGCTACTCCCTTTGTCATTGTTTAACGAGTGGTACTCACTGTTGCCGACGTTCTGTGGATGAAGCCCTTTCTTTGAAGGTTAGCGATACAAGGCTGGCGGATGAGCAAATTTCTGTATCCTCGAGGAAAGCCGTACATCACGAAGTGCCGGTAACACGTTCGGACAGTTGCAGCAGCGGTCCGCGAACTTCGCCACACAGATTCATTCTATTCCTTAACATGCCAGTCACTATTTTTGCAGCCACCTACTGCACACGTCTTCAATCCACATTATTCAATCTAGCTTGATTGGAGCACAGTGTGTTAGCGAAAACTTAGTTGCATTTCCGACAGGCGATCGCTCAGAAGCAAGGTAGAATCGGTAATGGTTTCGTATTAGTGCGCGGTCGCTGAGGAGAGGTATGGCGCGCCGCCGTGAGCGCAATCTCGTTTCTCTAAAGCAAACTGCTCCGCGAAAAGGGTCAATAGTTCTAAAGTTCATGTGATGTTTTCTTTACTTATTAATTAGAAAAAAAACACGGAAGCATTGATATCAGTTATTTCTGCCACAATTTTTGAGGCCTACGAATATATTCTGTAATGAAAACATAAATATTTCAATGGACAGTGCATAGCGTTCAATAATTCGTTCGCAGCATCTAATATACAATGACATTGGCAATGCAGTTATTATTCATGCATTTGATCCCTCGACAAATTCTAAAAGGAGGAGGCTGCGCTGCAACCTGAGCCTCCACCGAACAAAATTTTTGGCTACGCCACTGAGAGTCATAAGTGGAAATACACAAGTCCCACTACAGCACAGCTTCGCTGGTCTTCCATTTCCACCCCAATGGAAGGGCTGGCAGCGCCGTTCAAAAATATTCCCGCCTCGAATCTTGATCCCCATCATTCTCGCGGAAAATCGTGTTCTTGCTGTTAAGTGTTACTGCGCTTGCTTGCAACGTGTTGCGTTTCAACTCGTATTGTACTGGTTGCGTGTAACCCACCTGTTTTATTCTTTTCATTTGCGTTTGGTGACGGTGATGTAATTGTGTACTACGCATTCGGTCGAACAGCAGTCACTCATGCTCTGAATCTCTTGATTGCTGTTTGGCCCTTCTAAAATATTGCGATCTTTGTCGGTCCCTATTTATGGATGCAGACTCAGGACACACCGCCTTGCGCATAATTTTCTTTTGCGCCATCCATTTCATCATGACGCACCAATTGTGGATGGCCTAAGTTATTTCGCGTCGGCGTTCGTGCCGCAAGTCAATAATCTCAATATGCTAAATCTCGCGGGTTGAAAACGAAACTTTAGGCGAACTCGTAAATTAAATTAATGAAAATCTGGGGTTTACCATGCCAGAAGCGGGATATGATTATGAGGTACGCCTTAGTAGGGGACTTCGGATTAATTTTGACCACCTGTGGCTCTCTAACGTGCACCCAATGCACAGCACACGGCCATTTTTGAATTTAGCCCCGATTGTAATGCGGCTGCCGCAGACAGGATTTACGCACGTACAGCACGTCCCTTTCTACGACACTTCCTTGTGTCCGTGTTGATTTCTCTAGTTCAAGAAATATCGCCAGGCCATCTACGCCTTTCCACACTGTTGTGAATTGCTGCTTTGTTTCTTGTTTCTTGTTTATTTTATCAGCGCTTCATGGGATCGCCGGTGAAATGGTAATCTCCTGTAGTGATTTCCTCCAATGCTCTTCTCTGGAACGGAAGGGAAATTGACATTTGAGGGTTGTGACAAACGTTTAGCATAGCGCTATATATAACTTTATAGCGTTGTCGCGAGGGTCTCCGGCAAAAGTCTGGTGGCGCATGCTCGCTAAGCTGCGCCACTTGTACGCGTGGCGTGCTTTAGGCGATGCAAGCAAACCAACTGGTAGCTGGCGGATACGGTAGGGGCAATGGTAGAGCGGCATATGGTTAATACTTATTCATTTAATTTTCCAGTGGGAACCTGTAAGGTACCTGGATAATTAAATAAATTGAGGTATGTGTGCCTACTCGCACGCAGCGTCAAGCGTTGAGCAATATCAGAGACTTGCAGCGTTCGATCAGCAAGCTCAAGCGCTGCTAAACAGAACGATGCGTGCGAGAGCGGTTTCCTGTGATCCACATAACGATAGTTATCGCAAGACTAGTTATTTCCAACGCCTAAAAGGTCATTCTTATTCTTCTTGGGCCTTAGACGTGCGGAATTACAGTTTACAAGCGTCTGCATTTCATCAGGCCAGAGAGGACGTAGTGTCTTTTTCAGCTGCACCAAATTTTCTAAAATTGCCTACATTTCTGATCCTTGATCAAAATTACTCGATAAGGCGCCCATGACCTTACGATAAATCAAAATGCTTTTTGAATAATTTACTTAAGTAGGCTAATGAACGTTTTAACTGCTTTGCACCACATATTTTAGTCTACGGATTGTAGCTAGCTAACTCGTTCTAAGTCGATATGCATGGCATATCGACTTGGAACGAGTTTTGAGAACTAGGCTACTTTCTAGACAATAATTTTAAGTGTCTAACGAAATGCATTGGCGTTCCAGTTAGCTTGTGCTTCAATACATGAAACAGCTCTTTCTTAAAAATAAAGTTAGACAACGGTGCATTTTTACTGCCAGTTTTCCATCGCATATCTCGAAACCGTTGCCATCCTCAGAATTCGTTCCAAGTCGATATGCCTTGCATAATCACTAGCTACATTTCGTAGATAAAGATATGTGTAGTAAGGTAATCAATAAAAAGTTCATTAGCGTAACTATGTCAGTTATTCAAGTAAGCATTTTCACTTTTTGTTGAAGTAATGGGCCCCCTCATCGAGTAATTTAGAACAAGGTTTGGAGTTGTGCTGTCTGCCACCTGTTCTTAAAATTTAGTTCAGCTAAAAAAAAAGATGAGAGTGAGAACATACCGTATGTTCTCATTCTACAAGGTTTTATTTTCTTTAATTGAACCAAATTAAAAAAAATTGCATGTGGCAGATAGCACTTGGGCAAGGGCAATGGTCCAGTCATATCACATGCTTCAAACCATTACGTTATTAAGCTGCTTTCTGTGTCACATAGAGAGAAACATTCTTTAATGAGATGCTGGAGATGTCAGCCTGGCTATTCACCTGACATGCTATTCCAGGTGCTTAATAACGTAATGGTTTGAAGTAGTGATATGACTAGCCCATGGCGCTTGTCATGTAATTGTCATTTTAATTGAGTATGCTGTTACCGGTAAGCTCAACCAACCGCTGAGTAGGTTGAGCTTACCACTGAAGCGAGGATGACAGAAGAAGGTGAATACGTCTTTGCGGCCTCAGTAATGACAGAACAAGATGTTGGCCTTCAGAATAACACACGGATGTAATGTCCTATCGTTTGCGCCTTTAAATAAATAAATTCTACGTGTGACCTGTATGTGCGACATATGTATTTTGCTGCTAGTTTCGACCGAATGAGAGCGAATTTTTTTATGCTGCTGCACTTGGTTTTTGACAAAACTATCTGTCCTCATCTAAACCACAAGAGTGATTAATACGTAGATTTTTTGCCGTCCTCAGTTTTTTTTTACTCACATCGAGATTCAATTTTGAAAAAGTTAGGATAACAAAATTCAAATTCAATGCTGCATCTGGCTTATAGTTTCTGTTTGTTTGGCGTTCATGTTACATGAAAAAAAAAAAAGAAAGGACGCCAAACAAAAGGTGTTAATAAGAATTGGACGTAAAGAAGCCTTGTTCACAACACGAACTGCTCGAAACGACGGCATTCTGCGTATGCAGGCGGGATATTACCATCGTTGCTATACAGCGTTTTTTCTCTAGTTTTGTGTAGTCTGGATATCACGGGATTCGAGATACTGCCTTCAAATCGAGTTTCCTTGGCAGTGATAGACGCCTTGTCTCGTCGGTGGCATATTCAGCCTGCCACGTGCTCCGCAAGTGCAATCGAAGCGACATTGTTTCTTCACTTCTAATTCATATCTTTTACATAGATTTCTTGCTTGAAGCGCTTTCAGAATGACTGCTTTCGCTGATGTAAATATAGTCGCGATTCGCGCAGGCTGTTTTGTATACAATGCTTGAAACATATCTTGTGCATCTTCACATCTGCTTGTTCCTGCTGCAACTAGTGGGCCGAAACGTGGGACATTGACATCATAGGGTTTCGGAACGTTTGCGAAGGCCTCGCTCACTCAAGGGATATAGGCGAGGGTGGTGCGAGCTCGAGGGCGCGTGGACCGCATGTGGGAGGCCTCAACTAAATTTATTGAACGAATGAAAATTTCGGGTTATTCTCACTTGGACGTATGATCTGTGCAGGTCACTGTCATAAATCTGGTCACCAGGATTAAAGCAACAAGCTTACAGTGATCCCGGAAAATTTGCGGTAATCAGCTGCACGACGCTCAGGGCAGTGGCGTAGCTGCGGGGGGAGGGGGGGGCGCTTACTGGGCTCCCCTCACCACCCCCCTCAAAAAAAAAAAACATTATGGCTGGCGCCCTGCTCCGTTTTGTGGCTGGCACGTCGCCTATGAACAAGGGCGCATATCCTTCGTACGTGCGGCTATTATGGGCCTTCGCGTCTCAACACTTGTCCGACGCCTGGGCGCTTACAAAGAACGAAGCACCGCACTCAAGACGATTGAGGTCCTCTAGCCACCCCCTATACCAGAAAAAAAAAATACCCGGCCTACGCACCTTACTCAAAGTTGTTACGAACATTGTGAGTGCCGTTACCACGGAAATTTCATTCGAAGCGTGGAACATCGTTCAGGTTGGCCAGTGACCTTGCTTGGTCACTGGCCAACCTGAACGATGTTCCACGGCAGCGCTCTTTTCACTTTGTTTCTATTGTCGTGCCTTCCTTGTTAGTTTTCGCGCTGTTACACAAGTCGCCTGGTCGCGCGTCCTTGAGTTGACGCTGCCATTTAACATGTCCCCAAAAGGAGGCCTTGGCACATGTTCTGAAAACTTATGCGCGGCGCATATATGTTCCCGCCAGCAAGTTGCACCATGAAATGGTACATGTGAAGGACACGCTGTAGAAGGGTATTTCGGCGCAAACTGCGAGTACGTTTACACCAACAAAAGGTACAATTTCGAAAAAGGGCTTTAAGCAACAAGTTTTATTGCGATAGCAATTATATGGACACTCAAAAGCAGATTTCTGCCGTCGGCGTCGCCGTCGCCGTCGCCGTCGCCGTGAGGTTCCGTATGACGTCATTTGGAGATGAAATCGTCGTTTGGCGCTGAGCCGTGCTCCCTCAAGGGCTGCAGAAGATAGCGCCAACCTTTCCCTTTCCCTCAAGAACCACTTATCGCCGCGGTAAGTGGTTCTTGAGGGAAAGGGAAAGGTTGGCGCTATCTTCTGCAGCCCTTGAGGGAGCACGGCTCAGCGCCAATATCGCCGCGCGCCGAACGCTGTATGTGCGAGTGAAAGGGCGCGAGGGGCGCGTCTTTCACGGGGAGTGAACGCGCGGCGGAGAACAAACGCGCGTTCTGCGCCGTGCTCGCTTAAGGGCTGCAGAAGTAGGCGTCTCTTTTCTCCTTTACAATCACCATATATGTAGAGCAAACGCGCCTTCTTCAGACGTGCGAGAGGCCGTGGGGGAGGGGGAGGGAAGGGAGGCGACGTTTAGCTGCGGCACCAAGTGCCTATTTATATCAGAGGCTCCAGCAACAGTCACCAACGCCGCACGCATTTTGAGCTAACGCGGGCAAAACGCCGATGGCGTCGACAACAGTTCTGCGTGTTGTTGCTACCAAAGCCGCTCACCTTACTTCGTATGACATTGCTGTGTTGCTATCGCATTCATTGCTTCGCCCTTAGGGCGAAACTGTGACATTTTTTTGATGTGAAAAGGAAAAGAAAACGCTTAACCTTGCACTCGGCCGCGCAAGGCTTGAAACAGCGAAGCTGGGCGATCGTAGCCCAGTATTTTCCGGAAATGCGCTCATACTTTGCATCTTATTATTCATGATGGTGATAATGTCTTTTCGCGCGTCTCGGACTTAAGCCCGACCCTCATAGAACGAATTTCCGGCGTCCAAGCGGCGAACTTCATCCGACGGCGGCCGCTCTTCGGTCGGCGTCAAAAAGTTGTCGCAGTTTCACCTGAAAGGCGAAGCATCAATTGCGATAGCAAATTTGTAGAGAGCTGTACGGAGTAATGATAGTAGCTTTATCAGCTGTATAAACTTGGACATGCAGCAGCACCGGCAACACGCAGAACTGTTGTCAACGCCCTCGGCGTTTTGCCCGCGTTCGCACAAAATGCGTGCGGCGTTGGTGACTGTTGCCGGAGCCTCTGATATAAATAGGCACTTGGTGCCGCAGCTAAACGTCGCCTCCCTTCCCTCCCCCTCCCCCCTACGGCCGTTCGTGCGTCAGAAGAAGGTGCGTTTGCTCTACATATATGGTGTTGGTAAAGGAGGAAAGAGACACCTATTTCTGCAGCCCTTAAGGGAGCACAGCACAGAACGCGCGTTTGTTCTCCGCCGTGCGTTCACTCCCCGTGAAAGCGCGCGTCCCTCGTGCCCTTTCACTCGCACATACAGCGTTCGGCGGCGCGCGGCGACGATTTCATCTCCATTGACGTCATACGGAACCTCACGGCGACGGCGACGGCGACGGCGACGCCGACGGCAGAAATCTGCTTTTGAGTGTCCATATAATTGCTATCGCAATAAAATCGCGACGAGCGCCACCGATTTGGAGGGGTAGATATTTTCGCCCGCCGCCGGAAGCGTCCAGCGCGCGGCGACGCGTAATTCATTTTCCAGGGCAGCTGGGCCCTCGACTGTGGCGCCGCCGCTCGGGATAACTTGAAACACGGTGGGGCCTCGGATCTGGGCACTTTTGCTCCCTAAGGATCACCTTTGCCTAGGTACCACGCCGGATACGCCACTAGGTCCATTCGCCCCTAGCTACGCTGGCTGCACGGCTGCACAACTTGAAACACAGCCGCGACGAAGACGCGCCTGCTGCATTTGTTGCGCTGCCGTGCTCTACAGTCGTGAAACGTGTTTTCTCTGTCGCGATGGGGGCATATGAAAACCCGATAATCGCAAAGTGGTGAGTAAAACGTTTCAAATTAACGACGCGGTATCAGTATTTCTGGTTCACTTTGGTGCCGAAGCATCGCTTGTCTCGCGGGAAATTTGCACGCTGTGAAAGTGTATTGTGAATCTACCACTGGGAATTTCGCGTATAAATGCATTTCGAGATTCTGCGTTTACGAAGTAACTTGGCAGTAACTATAGCATATCTGCGTGACACGCAGAATAGGATAAACACACACGCTCAGTGAAGCTACTGAGCTGTCGAAGTGACGAAGCGCTTGTACATAATAAGCTGTCGCATTTGATTACGCACCTTTGTTTAGGCTAGATATGCCTAAAGCAACCTCGCTTTTCTAAAGAAATGACTAGTTACAAATTTATGACATATGATATACACCATGCAGTTACGGGTATATTTTTGACCATACAAAAATACATTTGATTCATGACAAATAAGCAACTGCGCACTGAAAGCGAAGCTGAAGGAAGATGTGGACACAACACAAGTGCTGAGTTTCAACTGGAAAATTTATTGAATGAACGAGGTAATATAGACTTAAACTGCTCATGCGCCTGCAAGGCAGTGAACAATTCATGACAAGTATTCGTGGTTTGATCAGGTGATACTAAAAAGTTATAAATTAACAACAATCTAAAGCAGCGTACACCTCGGCTATCAACGATCGGTGTTCTGGTGCAGCACAATCTCGCTAACACAATCAGTTAGTTAGCCTTAAGTAGCCCTCCACGAAAAAGAAGTTCCCTTTTTAGACCACGTTAATCATTGATAGCCGAGCAGCACGCTTAGTAGAAAATTGCTGAAAAATTGGAAAAAAAATATCAGAACCATTGAAATGACTCGACATTGCTTTAAGCAATTGAGTGCATTTCTCACAGCTCCGGTCAGTATGCAAGTTTCACTAAAATTTTATGTCATCCTTGAGTGGCTGATTCATGTCTTCAATGTCTTTTATTCAATTATTGTTTTTTACAGAGAATTTATAGACCTGGGTTTTATGTTTACTTTTGCTTTGCAGGTCTGAGTTTGGCGCACGCCCAAAAAACATGTTTTTTATTTGTTGCTTCTGTTGTTATTAGCTTCTCGAACATGGCAGGCCCCAAGCTATTTTCATTCTTAACACTGCTGGCATTTTCATTTTCTTACCTATGCTGCACCAATAATGGTTCCAATAAAAAGTATAGTTGATGCAAACAAATAAATTTTGCCACGAAGCTTGTTCTTTCATGAGAAAACATCTTTTTGTCCTCCACAAAACAACCTGTAACTGCATGGTAACGGGCAGCACAAACAACGAGTACTAAAAAGAACCACACAGGACGAGTGCTGAAGTTCAACTAAATTTTGTCCACAGAAAACTTTTTTTAAATACAAACAAGATTGTGTAAGCCAAGCTATCATACGACATGACAACCAGAAAAAGGAAAAACCATACAAACCGCAAAGATAGCAAAGACTTAAAAGCATAAGAAAACTTATATGTTGATACCAGGTATGAATCGTGACACACTAGTTCGGAATCACTTGTAAAATCTTGCACAAGTGCCTAGCTCTTTTCTAACACGGCTACTTCACTTTGTAAAAGTGATACCGACGCCTGGGTGATGCACGCACTTCTTTTCTTTGTGTGGTATGCTTCAGGCAGCTGACGCGCCCTCTAATTTTTGTTCTGGAGAAGCACTTCAGCCTCACTAAGTGTCGGTGCACAATCTCAACTTTTGCAGTGCTTGGCCAAGTGGGAATGCACTACATCTGTACATCTCCCGGTTCGGCCTATGTATATTGGACCGCGGGAAATTGGTAGACAGTATACCACCCCACTTTTGCAAGGCACAATATGCATGTGGTGCTTGACTTTGCAAGTGCCTTGTTCGGTAGCACTGGGTGCGGGCACGTGCTCTTACAGCTGAGCAAGTTGTTCCAAGTTTGCAGATTGACAAAAACACTGCTTCCGTGTTATAATTGCTGGAAACATTCTCCAATCGATGTTACTCATTGCCGCTGCCCGTTACCATGAATCAACACAACTCTCCCAGTTTTCCATTCTTTTGAATTCATTTCTAGTACAAAGGGCACTTTTACATGTGTTCGTGCTGCCCGCTGCCATGAATTAACACCAATTCGCCCAATTTTCCATAACTGCATGCTGTATCATATATGATACAGCAATTAATGCTTGCCTGAAAGAACCAGCCAAATGTATTTCTCGATTGAAACATCACCGTAGGCTAATAAAAAGTTCATAAATATGTTTATATATTTTGTGTGTCGATTTCAAGTGTACAGATCGTGCAAATAACCTGTGTATTTACAAACTTCTTGCACATTGTGTGACAAGATTCCAGTATACATTATATATTCAAGCAAAAATACCTTATTTCCAGTGCAAAAGTTGCTATGTACTATTTGATTGCTAAAGAGAACAGAGATTCATAACTCTCTGCTTTCTTTTAGTGAGTGAAATAAGTTAAACTTGCTGTATAACATTGTTTGCCGTCATACAGAGCATAACAAAATTAACTGTAACTGCCAATTACTTTGCTCTGGGTTAAAGTTTTGTTATATATGTATACGAAAACCATTCCTGAATGTCTTGAACAGTTTATTTCTACATAAAATGATCGTAATCACCTTGAGCAGCTTTCATGTGTTTATGAAAGCAGCCCAAGAAAAATTTTCATGCAATTCAAATCTCGTGAAGAAATGTTAGTTTGCATGTCGTATTGCCTACACTTGTTATGCTTTCTGTTGCAGTGCGGCTTCATCTGGAATGCGACTCTTCCTTTCGGGTGTGGCTTCTGGCAGTGCAACCTCTATTGCAGGAAAGCCACACTTAATCCTCTTTTGTGCATTTGAGTTACGAAAGATGGGGGGGAGGGGATTCTCACTGCACTTTTTGGCAGCACATCAAAGACTTTTCTTTTGGAATTGTGCGAATAATGAAATTTTCAAATTGAATACGAATATTCTGAAAAAAGAACTAGCTTTGAATGTCGAATTGAATATAGAATACTCAGGTATTGCCTTCTATTAAGCTTAGCGCTTTATTGTTGCTAGGGAAAGGAGAGCAGATGTGGCAAATACATTGATATTAGGTGACAACAGGCATCTGCATTCGCCAGAGCATTGAAATAATGTTTACGTTGTGCATTTTTTGCTTCCATTTTTCACTATCGAAGACGTGTTGGTCTGGGCACTATATTTTTGCATCCGCTGCTCTGCTGCTGTAGTGTCGCATATGTTGCAGAGGAGTACCTTGACTGCAGAAGTTGACAATCCAACGTCTTCCATGCATTCGTAGTCAGCAGGAATGGTAGCTATGTCGGTTGATGAAAAGCATGCTCGCGGAGCAGGGTCTTCGGCACTCTCCATCGTGGCATAAAGCAGTCTCTCAAATGTTGAAGCGAAGTGAAGCTCTCCACTATTCATAGCATATTCTATGGCTTCAGCGCTCGCTTCCTATGCTGGAAAAAAATCTACCTACTGAAGGCAATGCTGCGGAATTTCGAGCTGTAGTTGTGATCTAAATCTGCACTATCAATTTCCATTTGTGCAGCTTCTGGTAGGAGCTGATATCCATAGCCTGATCACAGCAAGCTAATGGGGGGTGCAATGCCAGTGGGTTAGCCATAGAATCACAGTCGCTACTTGGTCAGTTTATACTGATAAAAGTAGTCTATCAAAGCTTCTATTTTCAGAAGAGAAAATACAGGTCAGAGTTCAAATTTGTGAATTTCGCGCCTGAACTTCACCGCCACTACATCACGGGCTTAAACGTACCTTGTCGTATTTGAGCCTTTCTGGCTCAGGAAAATATTTTAAAACTTGCTAAGTTCATCCTTGGGCTCTTTTGATTACAATGCAGTCAATCCTCACCGATAAAAAATCAGTGCTGACACCACAGCCACCCGAAGTGAACAGATGTGCTGTCGGCATGCTCTGAAGCACATACCCAATTGACACAGTGAAGTGCACCCATCACCCTCTGCCCAACCCTCCCAAATTTCAGCGCGCTTGGAAGACCAGCAGCCACGATTCAACTTTTGAGAGCAACTCGCGGCACCTCTGAACCGCCCGCCTCATCGCTGTGAAATGTACAGACTCCCACAACCCCAACCAGTCATCTTCAATTGTGCAGGTGCGTGCATTCGCTACCTGTGCTGTGATTGGGGTTGACAGTGGTCACTGGGTCGGCACAACAGCTTGAAGAACCGACAAAAAGCTCCAACAGGGCTTACGCTGGCGCAAGGTGTATGTAGTTCTAGCACGGCCGATCGACACCTTTGTCACCACCGAGATGGCACCCCAATACCAATCTTACATTGATGGATAGACCTCCTGGGTGCCTCGAAAGTCTGTGAGTCTGCCCCAAGCAGTACAATTAATCCTCCGACCTTATTGGCCTGATTCTATTCAATATCGCCCTGCACACACTTCACTGAGCGCTAAGCAATGTGGCCCGACTCACCATTACTGAAGCAAAGGCACCTCCCGGGGAGATTGACAACCTGAAGAACCTGGCATTCCTAACTTGCATAACGTTCAAAGTATCCCAAAAATTTTGCCCCACAGCAAGTATTCACCTTAACGACAACCACAGTACTGTGCAAATTTATGAAGCCTCGACGCACAATGCATGTTGCAGGGTTGTTCATAACATAGAACCTGACACCAAGACAGAAGAACTCATGCGAAAGCTCGAGGTGTCTAAGTTCATTCAAAATCCTCATTGCCCGCATAATGGGCCGAACAGCAGTCGCAATCCTCACCTTCGAAAGATCATCTTTGGCAGTGGAATATACCGCTGCTACCCGCACCACCCTCGCGAGCAGTTCTGCACTACATGCTTCGGCACAGGCCATTATGCCAATGTCTGCCCAGACTCCAGCAGGCCCCACTGCAGAAACTGCGCACAGATCACCCATCTGGCGCAAGAACATGAGTGCATGTCATGCTGTCCTAATTGCAATAGGGACCATCCAGCTGATGACCCGGATTGCAAAGTTCGTCGTACCGCGGACAAGGCAGTGTGGCAGGCCGTGTACCTGAAGGAACTGCAGCTCGGGGAGGAGGAGGAGCGGAGCGCTGCCCAGGATAAACTCAAGAAGGTCACCATCGAGAACCCTTCCACCAGCCAGAGCAGAAGCAAGAGCTGAAGCAAGTCCCAAATTGAGCCCCGAATGAAAATACAGCACTTCAGCTAACCGCAGATCACGCTCTCAATCTAAACAGAATCAACAGAAGGTGAGTCAGCCACTCTGCACTCCTTCCCACCCCTCCACCCTTTCCAATGCATGTGAAAAAAGAACTACAGATAGCTAAAATGTTAAGGGCCACATTAATGAAATTCATGCGTGGGATTTCTTAAGCTTGTCAAAATCAACCGCACTCAACACTGACAGAAGAGGACATCGTCCATGCACGCACGACACCCCTCCGACAAACGACACAGAGCAAACAAATTGATACGTTCCCTCCCGACCACACGCCATCGGTATCGACGCAGGCCCTTCTGAAAAAGCTCAAGTGGGATGCTCCATATAATGAGCCCACCACCTTGTTTGCAGAATCAATGCAAAACTTTTGCAAAGAGCTCAAAGCAGATCAGAAGTGGAAGTGCGAAATGAAAAGGCAAGCAGAAATTGAAGTAATTGTAAAATCGTTCTTCGAAGCTTGGTCCACTCCTGTAGAGAACTGTGCTCCCCGACCGCCAACCTCTCGTGCGTCACCTTATCCCATTCCACGACCCGCTGCTTTCTAACCATCTTGGCAAACAAGATCGTGTCGACCGTGATGCACAAGAGAGTATGGTCGCTCATGAGCATGTCATGCGCATTGTACCATGAAGCTGACAATGGCCCTTTGCTCAGGGTGAGGTCGGTTGTGGTGTCCCTCTCAACCGAGTTGCTGTGTATGGTTGGTGAATTGGGGGTGTTTAGTACATATTGTGAATCATGGTGCCAAGATGTACAACTACGTGCAGGACTATTTGAGGCATCATACATACACCCTCAAGATTGGCAATATGACATCTAACCCCTACGCAAAGGGGCATCCTGCAAGGAGCAGTGCTCTCCTCAACACTGTTCAACTTAGCAACGTGTCGCATACACTGAGCTCTACTACCCATATATTACACACTACGCTGACAACATAACCATATGATCAACAAAGGTTCTCCAGTGCAAATACAGGACACCTTGCCACATGCACTTGGTGCAGCTCAAGCGGCAGCTGCGAGCATTGGCTTGGAGTGCGTCCTGGAGAAGTTGGAGCTGCTGCTTGTGCACACCACACAATGGGGACCCCCACCCATCACCCTATACAACAAAGCACAATACATTCCACAAAGACATACAACTACTATTAGGCCTGCACATGCGGCTAGGTGGAGGGGGTGCGGTGACTGCAGTACTTGCTAAAGCAGATTGAGCAGGTCTTGAACAGCATTTGCAGTCGCCATCGAGGGCTTCATGAGACAGACATGCTATGGCTGCGTGACGCCTTACTCATGTCTCGCCTCTGCTATCACGCATCATACATTAATCTCATAAAGGCACAGCACAGCAAGTTTGACACTCTCATTAGCAAAGCCAAAAAACTTGCAATAGGGGTGCTGACAAACACAAGTACGTAGATCATAGAGAAGGCAGGTAACCATAACATCCTAGAAGAGCTTATCACATAAATGCAGGCAGGAAATTAGACTCAGTAGTACCACATCGGCCAGAAGAATCATGCAGATGCTGGGTTTCGAACCCAATGACACCCCACTGCCCGCTACAGCATGCTCGGCAAAAATTCCCCAGCACTGCTCAGAATAGCCCCCATACAAATGCACGTGGACCCCCCAATTAAACAAAGAATGCAGAGAACAGCGCATCACATACTACAGCGAGTACATTCAACGAGCCAACACCGACACATGCCTGTACACCGATGCTGCCATCAAAAGCAGCGCAGCAGCCATAGCCGCTACCGATCACTGCCTTATGATCACTCGCATGCAAACCATCAAGACGGAGCCACAGTGAACTGAGCTTGCCGCCATCATTAAGGCGATTGAAGTCCCACCAATCACCGCGAGGAAATGTATCATATTTACAGATTCGACGAAAGCCTGCCAGATACTTCGGAGCGGACAATTTCCCAAAGATTGCTGTGAGGCAATTCACAAACACCTGCACCTGCCCACTGGAGTGATCTGGATACCGTGGCTCGTGGGAATGGAGGGCAGTGAAGGGGCTAACCTGCTCGCCCGAGAAGCACCGTGCTGGGCCTCTTCCATCGGGCCCCTGCTCAGGTCAATCCTCTCAAAAGGCTCCCGCAATTCTCACATTAGCACCAAACAGAGAAGACAGAAGACAATTTCCAACGCTCAGCCCACATCTCACCAGACTGCAGGGCACACTAATTCGCCAAGCAGAAACATCCTACATACGCAAACTAGACAACACCTTATATGGGGATAAGCAAAAGAGCCTTTGCCACAGTGCGGGGTCTGTGGCAGTCACCCAAACACTCCACACGTACTATGGCACTGCAGGCCTCCATTCCCAACTCTTCCCATTGGTTCCATTCTCACCCTACCCCCTACAGTCACCACACAAGATGACCAAGCGATCTTGGCTGACTATACATCGACTTTGCATTGGTGCACGCGACCAGTGGGCGCCTGGACTGAGGGGTCCAGTTCATCGCACATTTTTTTTCTCTAAATAATGTTTACTACTACTACTACTACTACTACTACTACTACTACTACTACTACTACTACTACTACTACTTCTACTACTACTACTACTCTGCTGCTGCTGCTGATACTACTACTACTAGACGTCACGGCGAGCTGGTGCTAGAATATGATCTCTGGCTAGTCAGCTGTCTCCGCGCGCTATCCTGGAGACTGCAAATTTAGCCGTGTCCGTGCCGTTCATGCCTGCGCAGGGAGAGCGGCGAGCTATTGGAGCGTCTGTCGTCCCACTTAGTCCTCGCCGTGGGCGCTACAGCAGCTGCGCTGTCTGCGGCCGAGGGCGGTTTCGCTTCGTACAAAGGCTCGACAGTGACATGTACATGTCTAGTAGTGCCTTTTTACTTTAAACCATCCCCGTCCCTCCATAAGCTCCGTCCCTCCCGGCATTTCACGTGGAGGCAGAATTCTTCACTGTTCTTGCATTTCCGCTCCTAGAACGTTCACCTTCTCTGAGCCAACCGATGCCGTAATACCGCGTTCACACACTTTAGATATTAGCTCTCGATCGCGGTCGTCAGTGGTCCTTGTGATCGAGATTACTTCCATTGGGCGCGCCTATAAGTTAAAATTAAGTGATCTAATATAACATGAATACTTAAGTCATTGTGACTGTTTCGTCAGCTATGGGCAGATTATCTGACAGATTATTGTCGTCGTGGAGAAATATTGGGTGGATTTTCGACAACCAACGAAATATTCTCACGCGCTTAAAAAAAAGTTAGGCAGTTTCGGTTTTCTACTGCATGAAGCGCTACACGATAGTGCCAACTACTTCCTGAAACAAAAAGTAAGGCAGTTTCGGTTTCGGTTTTCTAAAGCGTGAAGCGCCACAAGGTGGTGCCACCTACTTCCTGGAACAAGTGTGATGGCGGCTTCCTGTTTGGCTTTTTGAAGTTGAAACAGCTCAAGTACCAAGCTTTGTTGCGCTATTTTGCATGATATTGTGTTCTTAAATGTACGTCTTCGTTACAAGTATACTTAGTACCATCTAGAAAATCAAGTATCGATATTTATTTTTGGCGCTTTGTGTACCCGTCATACCTGAAGGCAAGCAAATCGCCACTGCGTCCTGCACGAACTTGTGGCCTGCCTATCGAGGTGAATATGTATTTCTTTTTCCTTTACATGCTTTATTGGTATAGAGCTGTATACAGCCACCGTTTTTCTTGATTCTGGGCTTGATGAAAAATGAAATTGAGACCGCTCTTAGGTATCGCAACCACGGCCTGCTTCGTTATTTGCTGCAGCTTTGACGATGTCGGAACATGTCGCATTTGTTGCTCCGCATTGTTAAATAACACAACACTTGGCATATTGCATTTGCCTTGTTCGCTAAGAAAAAATTACTACGCCATTGGAGAAGCCCGCGTTGGCGTGCACTGGTTTCGCTGTCCGTTAGCAACACAGGTTTCGGAGGAACGTCGCAGATAACAGCGCCAATTGTTTTATTGAATAACGCGGAGCAGAGAAGTGCCATCTCGCTGCGAAATTTTACTAAAAACAGAAGGGCGGTACGCGTAAAATAGAACAGGTGCGCGGGTCACGGGCAATGGCGATGTTGTAAGTTTAGTGCACGTGTGCGGGGACTTGGTAACGTTCGTGCAGTTCCTACTGGTTTTGCATTCTGCAGCTACTACTCGCAAGATATTGTGGGCTTGGTTGCTGCGCGCTGCAATCTGTCCAGCTATTATACGTCCCAGTCATGCGGTTGGCTGCCTGTTGCAGTCAAGAAAAAGTCATCTCTCGGACTGAAAAAAATATTTGCGGATATTCACCTCTTATAAGATGAATCGCTACACAGTTACAGAAAGCTGGCACTGACCTTCGAAACATTTCAGCAGAGAGATGCAAGGTACTAGCCGACACATTGTTAACAGGGCTTCGAGGTATCACTGTGTTGAGCTCCATGGCTCTTTGTATAACTGCAGTAATCCCAGAACAGAATTCTTCTTTTTTTTTCGATTTAGTGTTCTTATGATGATCCATCCCTGCTGGTGCATGCACGTAGACTTTTGATATTACCATCAAGCCATCCTACTAAAATAAACATTTTGAGTACCTAGTTACTCATCATCTTTTTTCTAGTGCTACACAAATAATAATCTCACTGCCACATTTGCTGTGGACACGGTAATGCTCAAAACAAATGTGCATTCATTGCATATCAAGGCAAGTGTAAAAAAAGAAACATATCCAGATTATTGTTCTAAAACTAAAAGGGCTTGAAATGTCAGTCTCAGGAGAAAAGAAAGCTGCCGTTTTAAGACATTTAGAATATGTACCGGACTCCTAACTTTAATGTGGAAAAGAAGCTGTATTGTCGCACTCACCACACGCAGTTATAACGGAAGCCTGGCTTCATAGCGAAATCCCACCTGCCCACAAAATAATTCGTAGAGATAGAACTTCTAGGGACGGTGGGGTTGCTGTTATTGTAAAGTCGTTTGTGGAGGCCATTCTGTTATCAGATTCAAGCGACACACACCGGAAGTCTGTTCGTAAAACCGAATATTTATGGTAATGTTTTTGTTTTATGTGCGATGTACAGGTCGCCGATTATTTATTAGGGATAAGCGACCAGATTGCCCAGTGCAATAGAAATAAGGTATTAGTAGTTGGCGATTTTAACTTGCCAGGCATTGACTGGGATCGTGTTATGTGAGGTGCCGGTTCTGTTCTCGACGCAAATGTGCTTTTTGATATGATGCTCGACCACAAACTTGTACAAGTAGTTCGTGAACCTACCAGACTTGGAAACGGTCTTGTTCGCTGCTTGACCTTGTCTTTCTTGAACGATCCTTTTCCGATTATTCTGTATCTATGGGACCTGGGTTGTCTGAATATGAACTTATTGTTGCATCGTTCTCGCTGAATGGTACTCACGCGCATGACACGCATGCGCCTACGATGGTGAAAAATTTTGCGCAGGCTGCTGATGTGTGAATAACAGATCATCTTGATTCTTGTCTTTCTGAATTTTGCCAGAATGATGTTCTGCAGCTTTGGGAAAAGTTTAAAGTTATGTGTTTATTCTGCATTGATCAATTTATACCTAACAAACGTAAAAAGCCAGTTAACATAACTATGGATGAATAAGTACACTATTCAATTAAAATGTAAAGCCAAATGCCTTAGAAAGAAAGGCCCAGCTACCGATAATTTAACCAATGTTCGTGTCGCCCTTTCTGTAGCCATTGCAGAAGCAAAAATTTTTTATTTCAGTAGCACTTTACCGAATTTTATTAAGGAAGATCCCCAGAAGTTCTGTAACACTATCAAGGAACAGAATAAATCTATAACAAATATTATCCATGATAGCATTTCAATAACTGATCCCAATGCTGTTGCTAACCTTTTAAATGACCACTTCTACAGTGTCTTCTCCCCGCCCATTGAACCCTCTTTCCAAACTTCACTGTCCTGCTCTTCTGACGTTAATATTTCTCATCAAGGTGTACTTAATATGCTACTCCGATTAAAAGTGAAATCATCTGTTGGTCCAAATTGCATTCCCAACACCTTCCTTCAGCGTTATGCGGAACCTTTAATTAAATGTCTTGTAGTAATCTTTCAGGCCTCTCTACATTCCGCGGTACTTCCATTTGAATGGAAAGTAGCACGTATTATCCCTATATTAAGAAAACGTGAACCAAGTTCAGTCTTGAATTACCATCCGATTTCCATGTTGTCCTCTTCTTGTAAATTAATTGAGCACATTGTTGCTGACTACATTAATGATTTTTTAAACGAGCATAACATTTTATCTCCTTTCCAAAATGGCTTCAGAAAGGCGCTCTCGACAGTCACCCAATTAAGCACAGTCAATCACTCGTTTGCTTCTGTCTTAGACAAGGCTGGCCAAGTAGATATGATATTTTTGGATTTTCAAAAAGCTTTTGATGTAGTTCCTCATGACAAATTAATTTGTAAATTAGAATTCCTTGGTCTTCCTGGCTTTATCCTGTCCTGGGTTTCTGCTTATTTAACGCATCGAAAACAGGACGTAGTGACTGATACGCAGCAGTTCAATTCTTTCAGTAACCTCTGGCGTGCCTCAAGGCAGCGTGCTTGGCCCACTACAATTTCTTATTTATTGTAACGACATAGCTGACATAATAGAGGCCCCTGTCAATATTCGTCTGTTCACAGACGACTATATTATTTTTAAGCATATTAATACAGTTAATGATCAACTATATCTTCATTTAGCCTTAAACATCATTCTTGAGTGGAGCAACAAGTGGGGAACGAAACTTAACTCTGATAAATATGTGCTTCTACGTATAAGAAATAAAAAAATACCCCTGAAGTTTTCTTATTCTATTGGCCAAGACCCCTTGGCCGAAGTGAGCGAGTACAAATATCTTGGAATTACAATTACTAACAACCTAAATTGGAACAGCCACATTGCTGCTACCGCTTCTTCTGCTTTTAGGAAGCTATGTCTACTTCGCCATAAGCTTAAACATGCATCCCATAAAGTGAAATCATTAGCCTATGCCCCTTTTATTCGACCCAAATTATAATACTTGTGCATTATTTGGGGCCCGTTTAACAAAATCAACATTAACGCCCTTGAAAAGATACAGAGAAGAGCCATATGTTTTATTTTTTCCAAATATGGCCGAGAAGAGTCTATAACTGAAGCGCACTAATCGTATTCACACCCTTCAAACAAGGTGAAAAATAGTACGCCTGAAGTTCCTTTACTCCTTCATAAACCGTTAATTCTCTTCAGATCCTAGTCCATACATAACTCTTCTGCATCCAGGAAAACCAGTCATTCCCACCCCCTCGCACCCTCCCCTTACATTGCCAGGACAAACCTTTTTAAATTTTCTTTTTTTTCTCCGAACTATACAAGAATGGAACCTCGTCCCTTTCCAACATCTCAACTCCTCTTATTCATTTCAAACTTATAATATTAGTATTTCCTAAGTAACATTGCTCTTTTGTGCTATTTTGTTTCCTTTCCTAAGTTTTATATTTTGCAATTCTGCCTTTTGTACGCATATTTTTTATGTGTTAACTTGCCCCTCCTGCTTGGGCCACATGGCCTGCGGTATGATCTAAATAAAGTAAGTCCTTGATTTTCAAGTATCAAGATGTCAGGGTTGTGTGCAGTGAATTTGTGTTTAGGCAACATTGTTTAATTCATTGAATCTCTATATGTGGTCTTGTTTCTAACCAGGCTTTTAACCAAACCAAAGATAAACCATTATTTTCAGCTGAACCGAACCAAAATGTCAGAGGAACTGTTCCCAACTGGTTTGACCAACAGGGTCGGCCCAGGGTCATCGTTGCTGAAATTATGACTGTGCATGGTGCTAAGCTTAAAGCAGAACGTGCATCTTGCATCAATCTGGTGCAGTGCATGGAGTGCTGCCCTGGCAACAGTTATGTGGTTTGCCACGGTGATCTCAGAGGCCCAATGAAATCCTCAGCTTTCAGTTTGCCAAGTTCACACCATTTGATCGCGACTCTATGCTGCTTTAGTTGATGCATGGTTTCATCGCGGTTCCATGTGCAGTCTTGTTGACTTCATCTGATTACGTGAAGCAATGCAAGTACTGTACTGTGTGTTCCAGGGACTACTTAGTGTACGAAGCGAAAGGTCAAGTTTGATTTGAATTATGCTGGACTACCGATTGCAGTTGCAGGAAATTAATCGACTAGCTCCATTTTGTGTGGCTTCCAACGTGCAGATTGAGTACTCATGATGGCGAGACCATATTGAGGATGCAAACTCGAGGTGCGGGTGGACAAATGTTAGGAATGCTAATTTGCGGGGTTACACAAGTTACGATGAATGTAACGTAGTGATATTGAAGCATTCACACATATGGCTGGGATACGAAAGGACCATATTGTAGCGGGCATTTCGTCCGAGATGGCATACTGTGGGAACACAGAATGCTATATTTGTATTTTGCGCGAAAACAGCAAATCAAGTAGTGTCATAGGACTCACTGGTAATCTTTAATATTGGTGCGTGAGCAGACACGAGGATATATCATATCTTGTGAAAATTCTGGGTCTCTTGCTTTCCCATCTTTTGAATCCTTGTATGCTATTTCACTTGAGAAGATTGTCATATGCTTTATATTTATTAAGGCCAAATGACTTTCTTGGACATAGTTGAAGGCTTAAGAGTGGGCTTGAATGTGTGCGGTACGCCAAACACGAAACAGCAATCTGGTCACTGTTTCGTTGAGGGGTGGTGTTTGTCTCGGGAAGCTGAGAAAAGCGCTCATATCTCTTTGTGCTGTGATATATGCACATGTGAGGCCAGGTGATCTGTGGCCCTTGTTTCTGTAGTTGTATAATAATCAAGCAAGAGCTGTGTTCCAATTAGAGCACTGCACAGGCCTCATTTTTCGGCCCGAGCCCGGCCCAGGCCCGCTTTACGAGGCCCGAGCCCAGCCCGGGCCCGTAATACAAAGCCCGGCCTGGGCCCGGGCGTACATGACCGAGACCAGCCCGGGCCCGGCCCGGGCCCGTGGTTCCAAGCCCGACCCGAGCCCGTGTTACTGAGCCCGGGCCCGGCCCGGGCCCGGGCGTTCATTACTAAGCTTAGCTAGGGCCCGCGTGTGCATGACCAGGCCCGGCCTGTAAGAAAAAAGATTCCTTTTTTTTACTTGCAGATTGTACCGTATCTGTAAGCCTCACCTTCTCGAGGCTTAATCAGCTGCAGTATATAAGCAATAAAAGGCCGAAATCTTTGTTTCTCCCACGGCAACATCAGTAATCCGGCCCATTGTCTGTGCTACTATTTTCCTGGTGGTGGGCATGCACTTACCTTGATTTGTATGATATGATTCTATGATGTCATTTAGCATGCAAATATACAGAGCGTTTCGTTTTAGCTGAACCAAATTTTGAAAGATTGCCTGTGGGAGATAGCATAGTTATAATCCTTGATCTAAACTACTCGATGAGGCGGCGGTTACTTCCACGAGAAATCAAAACGCCTAATGGAAGAATTACCATAATTACGTCATTTAACGTTTTAATTAATTATTTTATGGCGCATCTTTCAATCTACGAATTACAGCCGCCGAGTTCGCAAGGCGTATCCACTTGGAACGAATTCTCAGGATTAAACCAGTTTCGAGATAATAATTTTCAAAGTGTCCGACGAAATCAATCAAATCAAATTAATTTATTGTCATGTTTCCATGCTGGACGGTCATTTTAGACTAAAAGCTACATATGTAGCTTGACGTGACCCGTAAGACCAGGCAAGGCAAACAGTGTGCACACAGGCACAATAATTCACATATATTTCCAGCTGTCGCTGGAATTCCTCATGGACCAAATAGCTATGAACAGAAAGACAAAGAATATTTGCGTCACGGAGAGTTAACAGAATTGGAAAAAGTTTTAACAGAATGCATTTTAAACAACACTACAATAACTATACTAGCAATACAAAACAACGCAACATCATTTTACAAGATCAACATTTGCTAAGAAAACGAAACAGGATTTACATTATATACTCAGAACCATACACAAAGGCAGAATAATAATCACATCAGATACATTACAAGCGACCAAAGTGTCAGCTGAGTTCTTTCTTACTGAAATTACCGCCATTTTTGTATCTGTTAATGGTAGGTAATGTATGAACGACTGATGCTTATAGAGTGTTCTGAAGTATGGAATTGACCATATCTCAGGATTTCTTGTGTTCGCATTAATGCGACGACGCTCTAAGGAGGCTAATTGTTTTATGTAGTTCAAAGCTAATTCTAACATGGATGGCCTAATACAAAACAACGGATGGTCAAAACGCCTAATTGAATATTTAACATAATTACGTGAATTAACTTTTTAATTAATTATTTTACGGCACACCTTTCAATCTACCAATTATAGCCGCTTAGTTCGCAAGGCGTATCCACTTGGAACGAATTCTCAGGACTGAACCAGTTTCGAGATATTAATTTTCAAAGTGTCCGACGAAATGCATGGGCGTTCCAGTTAACTTTTTGAGGAAAACGCTGTTTTATGCATTGAAGCACAAAAGTAACTGGCCTTAGCGCTAAAATAATGCCATAGTATCGACACTGGTAATAGTGTGATCGCAAAAGCGGTAACATGGAAATGGTTTGAGGAGTGGTTCTTTGTATAATTTATTTTTCATTACGCGGAAACAATGTTCGTTTTTGCGGAAAAGAAAAAAAATTAGCGTAGCTTGCACTGGCGGCACAATGCTAAAGAGATAGCGGAGATGATGGGAACCTAGCTAGTCCTGGCTTTTGGGCTAGACTAAGCACTACCAAGTCATCCCCAGCATTTCCCGGAATTTATTTATTATTGATGGATTATCGACTAGCTATTTATTGGCTATCGATTGCCTATTGCAAGATATTTGTCGCGTATTTGGGATAGGCTAAGCACTACCAAGTTATCCGAATTTATTGATAATTGATCCATTATTGATTAGCTATTGATTGGCTGTTGATTGGCTATCGTAAGGTATTGGCCACGTATTTGGGCTCGGCTAAGCACTACCAAGTCATCCCCGGCATTTTCAGGAATTTATTGATTATTGATCGATTATCGACTAGCTACTGATTGGCTATCATTTGCCTATCGATAGGCAATTAGTCCCCAGCATTCTTAGCTAGACTTATCCAGGCTCAGCTTCGCTAGTTCACAGGTGTATGTGCCATTGCGCTTGGACCCTTTCTGCACTGCTGCCAGGATCGGCCCACTTTTTTGGATTCAGCGGACACATTAGGCCCGGCTGAAACAGCTCCGCTGTTCAAAATGAGAACTTCATCTGTTTTACTATTTTCCTTGATAAGATATACAGTCAGGAGAGCGGTGTGGATCTGAGAACAAACGGTGATAACCGATATTCTAGTTGACATTAGGCGGAAAAAATTGAGCTGGGCCGGCCATGTATTCGTAGGATGGATAACCGATGGACCATTAGAGCTACAGAATGGATACCAAGAGAAGGGAAGCGCAGTCCAGGACGGCAGAAAACTAGGGGGGGTGATGAAGTTAGGAAATTCGCAGGTGCAAGTTGGAGTCGGATAGCGCAAGACAGGATTAATTGGAGATCGCAGGGAGAGGCCTTCGTCCTGCAGTGGACATAAATATAGGCTGATGATGATGATGACAGTCATCTTGCACGTGTCACTTCAGCTTGGCCCAGAATGCACTGAACCATGCAATGCATAACGGTCGCGTGTGCTCGAAGGCTTACTTAGGCCCTTCAATGAGCGGGCCCGAGTCTGGCCCGGGCCCGTGGCTTCAAGCCCGAGCCCGACCCGGGCCCGCGGGTTTAAGCCCGGGCCCAGCCCGAGCCCGCCGACAAACGCTTCAAACGGCCCGGCCCGGGCCCGTGTAGTGCTCTAGTTCCAATGCCCGATCCATCATTGTGATCCTCAGAATTCCCCATTTATTTGACCTTTTCTTCATTTGACAGCTGTGCATTTGGGCCACGATTCTGTAGCGATGCCTTCCGCTCGATTATATGCCACTCTTATCATCCACCGTTCACGGCCGGCTGATCGATTTGATAACGGATAACGCGGGTGGGACGTCACTCTGACCACTGACAAAGCGCGAAAAGGAATATCATCGGAGAAGGAATCGCTACAAAATCGCGGCCTTAGTTCATCCTTGTGACACTGAACAATCCTGGTTTGACCTCTGCAACACCACAGTTACGTGTTTTTTACCTAGGTTTGGCAAACTTGTTTGCACATTTTCTAGCCAAATTGATCGACTTTTCGTGATGCACATTCGTGTTCATGCCTACGTATGCACCTTGGCTGAATGCTGCAGACGTCTTTCAGGCCACTCCTCTCTGAACAAGGTTGTGTCAGTGTATGTATGTGACTCTTTTTACACGAATGCATGTTTCCTTTGACACATTGCTCTTGCATCTTGTAGATGTAGCGCACGGGTATTAACAGCTGATGGCACAGCAAGAATCCTAACTTATTGTGCTTCTGGTTGCACACATCAAAAAGATTTTGTGACATGCTCACCATTTCACTCATTAAGCTGCACATTGCTTGTTGATTGCCTCCAAAATGCTAATGAAATTTACCATGCAGGAAATTTGTCTGTTGCTTTATTTGAACATGACATAATACTAAGCACATGTCCTGACAGGTTAAAATAGTTATTGACCCAGCATATCTTTTGAAATAAATAAAAGCTACATACTAGGTGCACAAGATGTCTGAGAACAAAATGGCAACTTCAAAATTAGCAGTGATATTTCAGACGAGAATAAAAATATTCTTTCCAAATGTTTTACATTCTTTTAAGACTGCTTTCAAAAGCTGTTGAATAAGGCAATCTCCTGCATCAATTATTGACTGGTTTTAGGTTTGATACCGGCAGCATGCTCATATTGTCACTTAGTAGTGACGGTGAAGAAGACAGTCACAAAACTGTGAATGACGAAGCAGACTTTTTATTGGGCGAACCTGTGTCCACATAGGCAAGTTGCACTCGAAGCACAACAATAGCGGCGAACACAGTGGGCGATCGTCGAAATCTGATCAGCGATGAAACACGTCAGCTTTTATACACGAGTCATTGAAGGTTCCAGAGTAATCCCTGGTGCCCGCGTGTCTTCCAGAAAGTACTAGACAACTTGCGTCGCTCATACAATCAGATTACATAAGCGTTGGTGACAACGGATAAAAGCATCGATAACTTTCGAGAAACTTTCTATACATGCAGGCGTGTCCTGCACCGAGCGATAACGTTTAACATTCGTTAGCCAGTGAAAAGGGGTCACCGGCAAAAGATAGACAAGCACAGGTTTCAATATCACATTGTGCATGTAGATGTTGGGCAGTGTCTCCACAATAGCAGCTTCTAGCAACTATAACCATGTTGGGCTACTAGTTAGTCTACCTTTTAATGGCAATGCCCATACATAGCAGCGTAGCAGGTTTTTATTAGGAACTGGGTACGGCCACATTGAGGTCGACAGCCACAAATATTCAGAGCCAGCCACTCTTGGATCGTGCAGGCACTGTTGGAGCAAGCAAATGAATTACTTGGGAGTGGTGCATAATGACATTTTGCACAGAACATTTGGCTATTGATTCCCTGCTAGAGAAACTCAACTGGCTGAATGGCATCTTGACATCTGCCAGTGCTCATTTCTCTGACTCAGATGATAATTGGCCATCAGTGGTTGTATCATGACAAAAAAGAAAGGCTTTGGACATATTAAAGAAAGTGGTAATCTCCAAGTCACTGTGGCTTTCATGTAAGGCAGCTAGGACAGCGCTGGCTGCGTCTCCAAGTTCGCTGCCTAGATAGATATAATAGTAATGTTGATGTCTATGGAAACTTGAAGCTGAATTGTCAAATGCCTCACGCTAGCAGTAGAGTGTACTGGCTATACTACAACCTGCATGTCACTCTTGCAGGTCCTCAGACCAATGTGATGTACTGGCAACAGGACGGGCTGTGTGCAGCTGTCAAGTTATCCAGCCTTCGGTCTGGCCAGCTTGTATTAGTGTTGCGTTAATGTATATCCTGAAAGCATAAAAATAAACTCTACTGTGATGTGATAGCCATTTCTTTGTATGGATGTGTCATATACTTCGTGTGTGTTATAGTTCAGGTGCACCATGAATGATGTTGAATGTCCCGAGAAGTACAGCCTATGCAAGCACAGTCGGAACACCTTTCTAGAGAACAAGTAACATTTGTGCGCCAAACATTTTTTTACCTCAGACAGACAAAGAACTTTATTAAGGTCCCGAGGAGCAAGCCATTCGAGCCCCAGAGAGGCCCCTGGCTAGCTGTTGGCTAATCCCATGTTGGAGCCGGGAGGCCATGACTCTCTGCTCTCTCATGGGCCCTCTGAACAGCCTTGGACTGGTCTTCCTGTTTAGTGCTCGTGATGGCCTTCTCCCAGTCCTCGCTGCTGTTGAAGTCGTGTAACACAGGGCACTGCCAGAGCTTATGGGCTAAATTACAGAATTCTTCCCCACAATCCAGACAATGAGGATCTATCTCTGTGTGTAGTCTACTCAGGAAGCCTCTCGATGGGTATGAACCCGTCTGAAGCATCCTGAGCGTACGAGACAGTGCTCTACTCAATTTAGGATGGGGAAGTGGAAAATGTCGCCGCTCCCCTTTGTCATGTGCCGTAATTTCATGGAACGTAAGTAGAGGGTCACTATGGCCAATAGTCTCCGAACTCGCAGAGGTCCCACCCCCGTCGCGGCACGTGAGTTCTCGTGCACAGCGGTGAGTAATCTCATTGGGGTTCAGGCGACCCGGCAACACGTCTCCCATGTGGGCTGGGAACCAAGTAATGTGGTGGATAGAGTCTGTATCTGATTTCTTTTTTAGAAGCGCTGTCGCTTTTGCTACGAGGCCTGAGGCGAAGGTCCTGACCGCCACGCGGGAGTCCATGTAAATAATCGATCGTTTGAGATCAAGCATCGCGATTGCGATAGCAACCTTCTCAGCCACATCGACCATGTTAGTCCTTACCGAAGCTGTGGAGAGAAGTTCACCCCTGTCGTTAACTGCAGAGACTGTGAATTTATCCGCACAACCATACTGGGCGGCATCAACAAAGGATTCAATGCCTGAAGTGTTCTTTAAAAACGCTTTAGCTCGCTCTACACGCCTTCCCTTATTGTGCTGCGGATGTACATCTCTAGGAAATGGATCAACGACGTAGGTACCTCTAACCTTAACATCAAGTTGTACAATCTCCCTCAGGCTGAAGCAAGGTCGAAGACCCGCTGCCTCCAGAAGACGTCGGCCGGCCCGAAAGTATCGCAACCTGCGCATACCTTTGTGCCTCAATCAGCTCGAGAATAGTGTTGTGCACTCCCAGCTGCATGAGTTTCTCAGTGCTTGCTGTAATCGGGATGCCCAACACTTTTTTGATGCTTTTCCGCATCAGGGTGTCTAGTTTGTCCCTCTCCGTTTTTGTCCAATGTAAGGCTGAAACAACATAATTGACGTGGCTCATGAGGAATGCGTGATGCGCTCTAAGCAGGTTGTCCTCACCAATCCCTCCTTTCTTATTACTCTCATGATCAGTCTAAGAATGCTTTCAGTTTTGGACGTGAGGTGAGCAATGGTCTTGGCATTACAGCCCCTGGAGTCAAGCAGCAACCCGAGGATTCTGATCGAGTCGACCCTGGGGATCTGACCATTCCTCATATAAACATTAATAGGAATCTGGTCTAGAGGCGTTATCCCTCGAACCCCCTGTCTCGATGGCCTGTATAGTAAATGTTCGGATTTATTCGGGGAGAGCTTAAGTCCCGTTCCGTCAAGGAAGGACTGAGTAACCTCTAGGGCTTGCTGGAGCGCCTGCTCAACGGCCGCCTCCGAACCTCCCGGGCACCTAATTGTGATATCGTCAGAGAGTAGAGCGCATGTTCCACATTTGGTACATCTGATAATCTCTTAGAAAGCCTGTGCATCGCAATGTTGAATAGAAGGGGGGAAATTACCGCACCCTGAGGGGTTCCTCTACGTCCGAGCTGAAATGGTTCTGATTTTGATTGTCCTACTCTGATAGCCGCCGTCCTGCCCCTGAGGAAGGATTCCACAAAGCTAAAGAATCTACCCCTAGGTTTAGCGCAGAGATTTCTTTGAGAATGAAGTCGTGAGCCACTGTTTCAAACGCTTTAGACAAACCTAAGGCCAATATGCCTCTCACGTCCCTGCTTCTATTGTCAATAACCTGAGTCTTGAGCAGAAGCATTACATCCTGTGTGGAGAGTGAAGGCCTAAAGCCAACCATGTTGTACGGGAACAACTCTTCATGCTCTCAAGCACCATTTCTTTCTATAATCACCTGCAGGGGCAAAAAAAAGACCGAAAGTTTTTGCAAAAATGTGGCTGTTTTCACTCTTCCATAGTAATTTAGAATATGAAAAAGTACACTGTTAAGCCACATACTAAGTTGCATTTGGTGGAGTTGAATGATGTTCACTTGCAGTGTTTGTGCAATTGTTGGTGCACAGGGAGCGTGATTGTGTAATCGGGAGAGACTAAACCACTGCACGCGCATGCCAACTTCGTTGCTCTAGCCTTCATATAATGAAAATTTGCTGTGTAAGGCTAGTTTCACAATGAAAGAGGAAGCAATTGCATTCCCATTATTATTTTACAAGCACTTGTCTATAACGTGCTTAGTGTCTGTGCCAAGTTAGATACCCAATTGTTCCGGAACTTGCCAGTACGTGGGACTATTTACCCATTTTGCAATTACAGGAACTGTGTCCGCCATAGCACCTATGCATTATGTGACCAGAATCATCGAACGTCAAAGCGGGACAAAAAGGGGAGGGGGGGTTATTTCAGGGATAGAAGCAAGATTCTGCATTTATTTTTGTGTATATGAAAAGAAACTTTTTTGTCAAGCTATTGAGGAAATTTTCACTTCGTGTTTTGGCATTATTCCATGTGCTTCCAACACCACATGCGTGACAAGCAAGACGACATGAAGCACTTTGGCTTCTACCACTCAGTAGCCAGTGCATCAAGAAGCTTATTGCAGCGCAGTCGTAAGTGGCAGTGCATTCTTGGAGGGACGAATTCTTAACAGTTCAGAAGGCTTGCCCCTTGTGTCTGCTACATGGCAGCAGTGTTACATTTGAGCTTGGCCTGTTGTGCTGAAGGCCAGTCAGAGTGCTGCGTGCATGTGCAGATTTTTGGAAGGTATATGTTTTTTTAATCGCTTAGTTTTTAATAAAGACGTTACAAACTGCATGAACTGTAAAAAAAGGAAAATTTTTGTTAAAGGCCTTCTTCGCAGCTTAGTGCTGCATCCACCGGGACTTGGAGACAATTTATATCAGATGCACAATACATGAATACAATGGATATATTGACTTGGCTGTCACAAGTATGTTAAATTTTAAATTCTGAGGTTTTACATGCCAAAACAATCTGATCATGAGGCACGCTGTAGCGGCTGGCTTCGGATTAACTTTGACTTCTTTGTGCATCCAGTGCACGGAACACTAGCGTTTTCGCATTTCGCCCCCATTGAGATGCGGCTGCCGCGGCCGGGATTCTATCCCATGCTGTCTGGCTTAGTAGTGCAATGCCATAGCCACTACGCCACCACAGGGCGGGTCACAAGTATAGTAAATATGCACCCTCAGTTTTGGGTTATTGGCCAGTGTACAAAAAGTACTTTGGCGAGTATTGACAAAAAATTTTTCGATATTAAAGCAACCAGGATAAAAACAGCATTTCTTAAGAAGCTGAAAATTTAATGCAATTTCTAAAGCGAAATAGCGATTTCATTGCAAGAACTGTCACCGACACTCCTAATCATTGTGATGTTTGACACAGGAATCCAAAGTATTTTATGAAAAGCATACAAGAAAATGATTAAAACCCACAATGCCCAAGAAGATATGAACTCTGCACCAACAGATTGCCTATTCAAGTTTTTTTACTGCCTGTTTGACGCTGTGCAAGAACATTTTTCACACTAAAAAACCCAAAATAGATAAGTATCATTTTTTTTAAATTCAGTCATCGCTTGTCTGGTTTCGCCACATTAAAATTCTTTCGAAGTTAATTGCATTACGGTACAAACTATGTGCCAGGGCACATGACACGAAAGTAGATCTCAGATTCTCTGCTAATGCTACGGCAGAAATTATTTCATATGGAAGGCATGGTTGCATCTATTATTAACTAATCCCATGTTCGTACATATGTAGAGCATTAGCAGAAGGGTGAAGTTGTGAAAGTTGCAAGGCACACTTCAGCATTCGAGTGAGATCAAGGAGTGGGGCACGGCAGGGCTTGATGCAAACTGTTGGAGTACTTGTACTCCGTAGCAGTCGTAAAGGGGCATGGCAGCGAAATTGAGGGAGGATGCGGAGTAATGAGCCGTATTGATTGACCCTTGAGATGGTTGTGGAGCCTCGAGAAGAATGGTGTCAAGCACTCAAGGCAGATCAGTAGGCATGGTGCCACCGGTGTCAAGGGCTGTGGCATCGGGCACCAGAGCGAGTATCCTGCACGGCTGGCATCTTGTGTTTTAGAGAACAGCAGCAAGGTTCAGAAAGTGGTCAAGAGAAGAGGTTGAGCCTTTAGTTCTGAAGAGCAGACTGGCAGTTAGCAAGGTCACTGGAGTGTTGTATAGCAGCAGCAGCAGGAGGTTAAATGCATCAAACTTGCAAGATGGTTGCCCACAAGGTGTCTAATGGTCAATGTTAAAGCAAAGGAGGAGGCAGCATCTGCCACAACAGAGTGCTGTAAGGGCTGCACAATAATGTCATTGAAGTAAACTCCTGATCAAAGAAATGACACCAGCGGATCTGTGAAAAAGAACTAAATTTTCTTGATCTTCGACATTGAACCTGAAACTGAAGAGTGCATTTGAGACTTGGCATTGCTAACATTGCAGCACATTCATCAGTTTCGTGTTATGAGTTGGAGTTGTCAAGAAATTCCTTTTTCCGCAGAACACTTCGTCTGCCTAATTTTGGCCACAGGTGTATGTTACCTCCAAGCTGTTCCAACAAGGTGTCAAGACTGTCAAGACAAAACCATGTACGGTGAGAGCTGAAATATGGTCCAGCAAGCCCTCCAAAGTGCTTGTGGCAGGCAAAGTTGTTTCAGCTGTGCTTTCAGAATGTGTTGCAGAGGGTCAGGGTCCCCCAGCAATCATTGGCACTGCAAGTTGTATAAAATAACTGTGCACAACTTGGCTGCAGAGAGAGGCCATTATGTGCAGGAGCCACAACCCATTTAAGAGAGCCATGCGACAACACAAGCACCCCGCTTTATGCTACCTTTTATCTTGGCTAGAGCTGTGTTCCTAGTGCAGGGAATGCTCTTTGCATTCTATGCAAGAATATTTGTCTGCAGTGCCCAAGATTGCACTGAATACTTGACCTTTGCAGATAATTTTAATGTGTTTGCCTTACTAATACAGATTGATCACGCAATTGAATTACAGCAAGAATTTTGTGCAACAAATGTTACTGATACCGTACCTCTGCCTTATCGCTGTGAATGGTAGGTGGAAGAAACAAGTGCAGTAGCTGTTAAATGGTGAACTTGTGGCAGGATATAGCAGTACCCGACTAGGCACAGAATTGAAAGTAGCAACTTGCATAGCTGGAAGTGTCAGCTATACAAATACAAATTAAGAGATGACCTGTAGCATTAAATATTTTGGAGACTGGCCTTAACACTTAGCATTCAGGCCAGCTCTTCCAGGTTGAGGAAAGAACGAATGACAGATAAAAATCTGTACAAATACAAAACGGGTAAGTTTACTTCATCAAATTTCGCTTCCAATAAAGCACCTACATCGACCAGAAGCTGCAGTAACAATGATGACAAAGTTGCAGCCAGTCAGAAGAGCAGGGTCAGCAAAATCGTAGAAACAGTGCACACGACTCCACTAGAATCATGTTCTAGTCCTACCTCGACTGCAATTTTTTTTCCTTTTATGCCACATAAGTGTTGCTGTTTTGTGCAATGCCTTTGTCAACAGCCGAGCACACAAATATGAACTTGTACAACGTAGTACGAATCTCCCTGCAGACCTTTCACGGTACTCTGGCGCCATCGAATTATACAAAAATAGGTTCAGTCTTCAAACCTCGACATTTTGTTTGCATTTGAAAATGATGGTACAGGTCCTGCGCAAGGGCGAAACCCATGCAAACGAGAACGTGCCCGCACAACCAACCATCTGCACTTAATACATGAGGAATACAAGGTAAAGACAGCGGCAGGGGTGGGGGCACACTTGTTCAGAATTTCACCTATGTGCACTAAACACTCTTAAAAACGTGTGCATTAATTGGGGCTTATCTTGTCCCACCACCATAATCGTAGCACCTAACACTCAGATTATGCGTTTCAATACATCAAAACGGTAACCCATTAATCGCGAGCATGATGTTGCGGTATGCGAAATGGTTTGAGCTAGAGACGGTACACGTTCACAAGGGGCTCTTCGGCTGAGAATCACAAGCGACGCTTTGATACCAAGAATGCTGACTACACACTGCGTCGTTAATTTGAACCGTTTTACTCACCACTTTGCGATTATAGAGTTTTCATATGCCCCCATCGCGACAGAGAAAACACGTTTCACGACTGTAGAGCACGGCAGCGCAACAAATGCGGCAGGCGCGTCTTCATCGCGTCTGTTTCAAGTTGTGCAGCCATGCAGCCAGCGTAGCTAGGGGCGAATGGACCTAGTGGTGTATCCGGCGTGGTACCTAGGCAAAGGCGATCCTTAGGGAGCAAAAGTGCCCAGATCCGAGGCGCCGCTGTGTTTCAAGTTCTCCCGAGCGGCGGCGCCACAGTCGAGGGCCCAGCTGCCCTGGAAAATGAATTACGCCGCGGCGACAAGCCCGATCCAATCAGGAGGCAATTAAAGAGAAACTGAGACATCCACCCAAATGTAGCAATTCGCTACTATGGAAACCCAACCGGGTTCCTCGAAAGAAAACCTCGCAGTTGAAGAAAAATTCGTCCTGGTCCGGGACTCGAACCCGGGACCACCGCCTTTCCGGGGCAGCCGCTCTACCATCTGAGCTAACCAGGCGGCTAGCAGATGGCAGGGCGAAGTCGAATTTGTCGACAACTCGAAGCAAAGGCAAGTATATGATGTAATAATTCAGCGGAAATCCGCTAGGTGGAGATAAGTAATTAAAGAGAAACTGAGACATCCACCCAAATGTAGCAATTCGCTACTATGGAAACCCAACCGGGTTCCTCGAAAGAAAACCTCGCAGTTGAAGAAAAATTCGTCCTGGTCCGGGACTCGAACCCGGGACCACCGCCTTTCCGGGGCAGCCGCTCTACCATCTGAGCTAACCAGGCGGCTAGCAGATGGCAGGGCGAAGTCGAATTTGTCGACAACTCGAAGCAAAGGCAAGTATATGATGTAATAGTTCAGCGGAAATCCGCTAGGTGGAGATAAGTAATTAAAGAGAAACTGAGACATCCACCCAAATGTAGCAATTCGCTACTATGGAAACCCAACCGGGTTCCTCGAAAGAAAACCTCGCAGTTGAAGAAAAATTCGTCCTGGTCCGGGACTCGAACCCGGGACCACCGCCTTTCCGGGGCAGCCGCTCTACCATCTGAGCTAACCAGGCGGCTAGCAGATGGCAGGGCGAAGTCGAATTTGTCGACAACTCGAAGCAAAGGCAAGTATATGATGTAATAGTTCAGCGGAAATCCGCTAGGTGGAGATAAGTAATTAAAGAGAAACTGAGACATCCACCCAAATGTAGCAATTCGCTACTATGGAAACCCAACCGGGTTCCTCGAAAGAAAACCTCGCAGTTGAAGAAAAATTCGTCCTGGTCCGGGACTCGAACCCGGGACCACCGCCTTTCCGGGGCAGCCGCTCTACCATCTGAGCTAACCAGGCGGCTAGCAGATGGCAGGGCGAAGTCGAATTTGTCGACAACTCGAAGCAAAGGCAAGTATATGATGTAATAGTTCAGCGGAAATCCGCTAGGTGGAGATAAGTAATTAAAGAGAAACTGAGACATCCACCCAAATGTAGCAATTCGCTACTATGGAAACCCAACCGGGTTCCTCGAAAGAAAACCTCGCAGTTGAAGAAAAATTCGTCCTGGTCCGGGACTCGAACCCGGGACCACCGCCTTTCCGGGGCAGCCGCTCTACCATCTGAGCTAACCAGGCGGCTAGCAGATGGCAGGGCGAAGTCGAATTTGTCGACAACTCGAAGCAAAGGCAAGTATATGATGTAATAGTTCAGCGGAAATCCGCTAGGTGGAGATAAGTAATTAAAGAGAAACTGAGACATCCACCCAAATGTAGCAATTCGCTACTATGGAAACCCAACCGGGTTCCTCGAAAGAAAACCTCGCAGTTGAAGAAAAATTCGTCCTGGTCCGGGACTCGAACCCGGGACCACCGCCTTTCCGGGGCAGCCGCTCTACCATCTGAGCTAACCAGGCGGCTAGCAGATGGCAGGGCGAAGTCGAATTTGTCGACAACTCGAAGCAAAGGCAAGTATATGATGTAATAGTTCAGCGGAAATCCGCTAGGTGGAGATAAGTAATTAAAGAGAAACTGAGACATCCACCCAAATGTAGCAATTCGCTACTATGGAAACCCAACCGGGTTCCTCGAAAGAAAACCTCGCAGTTGAAGAAAAATTCGTCCTGGTCCGGGACTCGAACCCGGGACCACCGCCTTTCCGGGGCAGCCGCTCTACCATCTGAGCTAACCAGGCGGCTAGCAGATGGCAGGGCGAAGTCGAATTTGTCGACAACTCGAAGCAAAGGCAAGTATATGATGTAATAGTTCAGCGGAAATCCGCTAGGTGGAGATAAGTAATTAAAGAGAAACTGAGACATCCACCCAAATGTAGCAATTCGCTACTATGGAAACCCAACCGGGTTCCTCGAAAGAAAACCTCGCAGTTGAAGAAAAATTCGTCCTGGTCCGGGACTCGAACCCGGGACCACCGCCTTTCCGGGGCAGCCGCTCTACCATCTGAGCTAACCAGGCGGCTAGCAGATGGCAGGGCGAAGTCGAATTTGTCGACAACTCGAAGCAAAGGCAAGTATATGATGTAATAGTTCAGCGGAAATCCGCTAGGTGGAGATAAGTAATTAAAGAGAAACTGAGACATCCACCCAAATGTAGCAATTCGCTACTATGGAAACCCAACCGGGTTCCTCGAAAGAAAACCTCGCAGTTGAAGAAAAATTCGTCCTGGTCCGGGACTCGAACCCGGGACCACCGCCTTTCCGGGGCAGCCGCTCTACCATCTGAGCTAACCAGGCGGCTAGCAGATGGCAGGGCGAAGTCGAATTTGTCGACAACTCGAAGCAAAGGCAAGTATATGATGTAATAGTTCAGCGGAAATCCGCTAGGTGGAGATAAGTAATTAAAGAGAAACTGAGACATCCACCCAAATGTAGCAATTCGCTACTATGGAAACCCAACCGGGTTCCTCGAAAGAAAACCTCGCAGTTGAAGAAAAATTCGTCCTGGTCCGGGACTCGAACCCGGGACCACCGCCTTTCCGGGGCAGCCGCTCTACCATCTGAGCTAACCAGGCGGCTAGCAGATGGCAGGGCGAAGTCGAATTTGTCGACAACTCGAAGCAAAGGCAAGTATATGATGTAATAGTTCAGCGGAAATCCGCTAGGTGGAGATAAGTAATTAAAGAGAAACTGAGACATCCACCCAAATGTAGCAATTCGCTACTATGGAAACCCAACCGGGTTCCTCGAAAGAAAACCTCGCAGTTGAAGAAAAATTCGTCCTGGTCCGGGACTCGAACCCGGGACCACCGCCTTTCCGGGGCAGCCGCTCTACCATCTGAGCTAACCAGGCGGCTAGCAGATGGCAGGGCGAAGTCGAATTTGTCGACAACTCGAAGCAAAGGCAAGTATATGATGTAATAGTTCAGCGGAAATCCGCTAGGTGGAGATAAGTAATTAAAGAGAAACTGAGACATCCACCCAAATGTAGCAATTCGCTACTATGGAAACCCAACCGGGTTCCTCGAAAGAAAACCTCGCAGTTGAAGAAAAATTCGTCCTGGTCCGGGACTCGAACCCGGGACCACCGCCTTTCCGGGGCAGCCGCTCTACCATCTGAGCTAACCAGGCGGCTAGCAGATGGCAGGGCGAAGTCGAATTTGTCGACAACTCGAAGCAAAGGCAAGTATATGATGTAATAGTTCAGCGGAAATCCGCTAGGTGGAGATAAGTAATTAAAGAGAAACTGAGACATCCACCCAAATGTAGCAATTCGCTACTATGGAAACCCAACCGGGTTCCTCGAAAGAAAACCTCGCAGTTGAAGAAAAATTCGTCCTGGTCCGGGACTCGAACCCGGGACCACCGCCTTTCCGGGGCAGCCGCTCTACCATCTGAGCTAACCAGGCGGCTAGCAGATGGCAGGGCGAAGTCGAATTTGTCGACAACTCGAAGCAAAGGCAAGTATATGATGTAATAATTCAGCGGAAATCCGCTGAATACTTGCCTTTGCTTCGAGTTGTCGACAAATTCGACTTCGCCCTGCCATCTGCTAGCCGCCTGGTTAGCTCAGATGGTAGAGCGGCTGCCCCGGAAAGGCGGTGGTCCCGGGTTCGAGTCCCGGACCAGGACGAATTTTTCTTCAACTGCGAGGTTTTCTTTCGAGGAACCCGGTTGGGTTTCCATAGTAGCGAATTGCTACATTTGGGTGGATGTCTCAGTTTCTCTTTAATTACTTATCTCCACCTAGCGGATTTCCGCTGAATTATTACATCATATACTTGCCTTTGCTTCGAGTTGTCGACAAATTCGACTTCGCCCTGCCATCTGCTAGCCGCCTGGTTAGCTCAGATGGTAGAGCGGCTGCCCCGGAAAGGCGGTGGTCCCGGGTTCGAGTCCCGGACCAGGACGAATTTTTCTTCAACTGCGAGGTTTTCTTTCGAGGAACCCGGTTGGGTTTCCATAGTAGCGAATTGCTACATTTGGGTGGATGTCTCAGTTTCTCTTTAATTACTTATCTCCACCTAGCGGATTTCCGCTGAACTATTACATCATATACTTGCCTTTGCTTCGAGTTGTCGACAAATTCGACTTCGCCCTGCCATCTGCTAGCCGCCTGGTTAGCTCAGATGGTAGAGCGGCTGCCCCGGAAAGGCGGTGGTCCCGGGTTCGAGTCCCGGACCAGGACGAATTTTTCTTCAACTGCGAGGTTTTCTTTCGAGGAACCCGGTTGGGTTTCCATAGTAGCGAATTGCTACATTTGGGTGGATGTCTCAGTTTCTCTTTAATTACTTATCTCCACCTAGCGGATTTCCGCTGAACTATTACATCATATACTTGCCTTTGCTTCGAGTTGTCGACAAATTCGACTTCGCCCTGCCATCTGCTAGCCGCCTGGTTAGCTCAGATGGTAGAGCGGCTGCCCCGGAAAGGCGGTGGTCCCGGGTTCGAGTCCCGGACCAGGACGAATTTTTCTTCAACTGCGAGGTTTTCTTTCGAGGAACCCGGTTGGGTTTCCATAGTAGCGAATTGCTACATTTGGGTGGATGTCTCAGTTTCTCTTTAATTACTTATCTCCACCTAGCGGATTTCCGCTGAATTATTACATCATATACTTGCCTTTGCTTCGAGTTGTCGACAAATTCGACTTCGCCCTGCCATCTGCTAGCCGCCTGGTTAGCTCAGATGGTAGAGCGGCTGCCCCGGAAAGGCGGTGGTCCCGGGTTCGAGTCCCGGACCAGGACGAATTTTTCTTCAACTGCGAGGTTTTCTTTCGAGGAACCCGGTTGGGTTTCCATAGTAGCGAATTGCTACATTTGGGTGGATGTCTCAGTTTCTCTTTAATTACTTATCTCCACCTAGCGGATTTCCGCTGAATTATTACATCATATACTTGCCTTTGCTTCGAGTTGTCGACAAATTCGACTTCGCCCTGCCATCTGCTAGCCGCCTGGTTAGCTCAGATGGTAGAGCGGCTGCCCCGGAAAGGCGGTGGTCCCGGGTTCGAGTCCCGGACCAGGACGAATTTTTCTTCAACTGCGAGGTTTTCTTTCGAGGAACCCGGTTGGGTTTCCATAGTAGCGAATTGCTACATTTGGGTGGATGTCTCAGTTTCTCTTTAATTACTTATCTCCACCTAGCGGATTTCCGCTGAATTATTACATCATATACTTGCCTTTGCTTCGAGTTGTCGACAAATTCGACTTCGCCCTGCCATCTGCTAGCCGCCTGGTTAGCTCAGATGGTAGAGCGGCTGCCCCGGAAAGGCGGTGGTCCCGGGTTCGAGTCCCGGACCAGGACGAATTTTTCTTCAACTGCGAGGTTTTCTTTCGAGGAACCCGGTTGGGTTTCCATAGTAGCGAATTGCTACATTTGGGTGGATGTCTCAGTTTCTCTTTAATTACTTATCTCCACCTAGCGGATTTCCGCTGAACTATTACATCATATACTTGCCTTTGCTTCGAGTTGTCGACAAATTCGACTTCGCCCTGCCATCTGCTAGCCGCCTGGTTAGCTCAGATGGTAGAGCGGCTGCCCCGGAAAGGCGGTGGTCCCGGGTTCGAGTCCCGGACCAGGACGAATTTTTCTTCAACTGCGAGGTTTTCTTTCGAGGAACCCGGTTGGGTTTCCATAGTAGCGAATTGCTACATTTGGGTGGATGTCTCAGTTTCTCTTTAATTACTTATCTCCACCTAGCGGATTTCCGCTGAATTATTACATCATATACTTGCCTTTGCTTCGAGTTGTCGACAAATTCGACTTCGCCCTGCCATCTGCTAGCCGCCTGGTTAGCTCAGATGGTAGAGCGGCTGCCCCGGAAAGGCGGTGGTCCCGGGTTCGAGTCCCGGACCAGGACGAATTTTTCTTCAACTGCGAGGTTTTCTTTCGAGGAACCCGGTTGGGTTTCCATAGTAGCGAATTGCTACATTTGGGTGGATGTCTCAGTTTCTCTTTAATTACTTATCTCCACCTAGCGGATTTCCGCTGAATTATTACATCATATACTTGCCTTTGCTTCGAGTTGTCGACAAATTCGACTTCGCCCTGCCATCTGCTAGCCGCCTGGTTAGCTCAGATGGTAGAGCGGCTGCCCCGGAAAGGCGGTGGTCCCGGGTTCGAGTCCCGGACCAGGACGAATTTTTCTTCAACTGCGAGGTTTTCTTTCGAGGAACCCGGTTGGGTTTCCATAGTAGCGAATTGCTACATTTGGGTGGATGTCTCAGTTTCTCTTTAATTACTTATCTCCACCTAGCGGATTTCCGCTGAATTATTACATCAATCAGGAGGCAGCACTTCCGGCCGTTGCATCATGGGATTGAGCTTATGTAAAACATGGCGGTGGTCCCGGTCGCCCGCTTCGAACTGAATTTGGCGTTGTTTTTGTAGAATTCACTTCGTTCGTAGCAACTGACTGCGCAAACGGCTTTTGCTTAGTCTTATGCCACTTCGACGAGAGAGTGTTATGGCTAATCTTGAGGAATTTTCGAGATCGCTTCTCGTTTCGAACGCGCCTAAGCCTAGCGAGAGAAATTTTCATTGAGATGCGAGCGCCACCTGTCGGTAATGTTGGGAGATAGGCGCGACGACGGCATATGGCCTCTGAGATGGGAAGCTTTTGGGGGCTATGGTAGGTAGCTTGTACTGCTTGTCTGTTTCGCTGCAGATCGGCGGACATGGGAACTAAAAATACAACGCGCTCCTGGCTTCCATTGCGCTGCCTCTGGCACTTTCCTCAAGCGCACACACATAGAATTACTTGGTTGCCCTATGTATGCGAAATTCAAAGCGTAATGGAACCGCGTATGTTGTAGAAGAAATAACTCAAGAAAAATTATAAAACACTAAGTTATGACGTTATTAAGTGGCGCAACATGCTAAATCTTACTGTGGGTTACATTTAAAAAACAGTAATATCCTGCTTCACGGCTGGCCACATTGATAGCGGCACGGCGGCGTTCGCCGCTGGATCGTCGCATGAGGGGCGGTGAGGCGAAAACACGATGGCGCGTCTCGCTACACTTTTTGACGCGCGAACATCGTCGGGGAAGTTCGCTCCATGAGGGTCGGGCTTTACGGCCGTCACTGCACGTTGCTTAGCGCAGCTTGCAGCGCCGACACCACGTTCCAATGCCGACACCGCGTTCCACCGCGTTCCACCGCGTTCCAATGCCGACAACGCGTTCAAGCAGATCCGCTCCCTGAATGCGTTTCTGTCTTTCTGGTACTTACGGCCGTCACTGCGCGTTGCATAGCGCAGCTTGCAACACCGACACCACGTTCTACTGCGTTCTAATGCCGATACCACGTTCCACCGCCTTGCAATGCCGACAACGCGTTCAAGCAGATCCGCTCCGTGAATGCGTTTCTCTCTTTCTCGTACTTACAGCCATCACTGCGCGTTGCATAGGGCAGCTTGCAACACCGACACCGCGTTCCACTGCATTGCAATGACGACAATGCGTTCTTGCAGACTCGCTAAGCACCACCTAGAAGACTTAAGGCCCCCGCGCCACCTGGTCGCCCAAGCGCCTACGTCGCCAAGCTCAGATCAACGCCCAGATCGACGCAACGCCACCTAGTTGGTTTCGACCACGGACGCGAGCGGCGTCGCTTGACGCGTTTCGACCATGGACGCGAAGTGTATAAATACGGGACTACCGCTTGCGCTGGCTTAGTCCGACGAACGCCGTAGGCGCGCTTGCTGTTTTGTTGTCCCCTTGCTTTATGGCACAAGTTCGCCCATAAGCTCTCCAAGCTTACCGCCGACGCAGTGTGTCTTTCTGTCGGCGTGCTTACCAGGCACCTCACTGTCACTTACGTGACAATATTTTTGATTTCGTGCTGTGTTCATGCACGTGAACGAACTGCAAGCATGCCCGGCTGTTGTTGCGCGCCCAACTGCAAGTCGAACTATGCAGGAGAGCCCGAGCGTGCGAGTGCACTTGTTTCCGAACGACCCGGTGCGTCGAGCTACATGGACAAGAGCGGTTTCCCAAAAGAATTTTGTTCCGACGAAGAACAAAGTGGTAAGATATAGCCTATGATTCGTTACGGGGTTTTTATTAACGCAATGCACGTTTTGCGGCTGAACGTATCCAGCACCAGCTTAATCGGTCTACTTGCGTTGTCGGAGCCTCAAACGTGAACATACTTCTTTTGTTGTATGGAAAGCCAAACCGAGCCGTTTACGTATTCGGCATTATGAAATGTGTTCCCACATAATTCTTTTTTTTTGTCATTTCAGCTCTGTGAGAAGCATTTTGTAGCCAGCGATTACGTTAAAACGTCAAAGTACACAGATGTGAAGATGGTGAATATTATTGAAGTGCCGCTGAAAGTCTTCTGGCTGAAGCTGGATGCGGTACCGAGTGTGTTCCCGAATGGCCCTCAATACATCTCTCGTCAGAATGCATGCACTCGGGATGCTCCGGAGGAGAAAAGAAAACGTGTTGAGGACGAATCGCTCCACATTACCATGAAAAAATTTCTGGAAGAAAAACAACAACACAAGAAGAACAAAGTCACAAGCTTTTCTGAATTTCTTCATGCTGTGTCAAGCTTCAACACCTCACCCTTTTGGTGTGTAATCAACATGGACTCGAAGGTTCTATTCCTGGATTTGACTGTTGAACAGGGCGCCTCGGTGCGTTCATCAGTGATTGTTGGAGACAGCATGTATGTCGAAGTGTACTTTGGGGAAACGCGTTGTGGAACTTGATTGTGTCAGTTTGCCTGTACAGTTGCAGGACTTGCGGCAACTAAGTGACATCCTTCAATATGTTGAGTGTCTGCGCACTTCTTATTCTTCCAACAATGTTCAGTGGGTTCATGAAGTGTTCGCAACTGTGGTGGTACTGTTGGAGGAGTTGATATGCAATGATCAGCAGCATAAGCTACACGAATGGCTACACGAAATTTATAAAATCCCAAGTGGAGCTCATCCTTAACAACGCAGCACGCTACTCGTCAGACCTGCTGGTATTTGCAAGTCTCCTCTACACCATTTCGCCGCACGCATATCGATTCCTGAGAGGTTCGCTGAAGGGAAAGTTGCCTCATCCTGAAACAATGAGACGTCTTTGCTCCGCTTAACAAGTGAGTCCAGCCACAGAACAGCAAGACTCCTGTTTTCTGCCATATGCTAAGAAGCTTGCTACCACAATGAAAGAACATGAAAAGATAGTAACTTTAATGATGGATGAAATCCACATTCAGTCATACTTTGATTTCAAAGCTGGAGCAGGTGCAGCAGTCAACACTGCAAGCCCGGCAAAAACAGCGTATGTTTTTATAACTCAGAGTGTCCTTTCTAACAACAAAGATGTTGGGCATATTTTGCCAGTGGCTACAATTGATGCAAAATGCTTGCATGATTTTTTGCGAATGCTAGTTGTCAAGCTTGAGCATACTGGGTTTAAAGTGATTACTGTCATATCTGAAAATTCCATCAACAGAAAGACAATGTCGTTGTTTTCAAGCTCCCCGAGAGTAAAGATAGTTTATCAACATCCAGTAGACCAATCACGATCTTTGTTTTTTGTCGTGGACCCTGTTCTGCCACTTGCTGAAATGTGGCAGAAATAACTGGTTAAACCAGCGCAATGTAGGAAGGTGCATGTACTTCCCAGATCCAAAAAGTACAGACCCCAAACCCAAAATTTTGACAGCATCATTCAACACTTTATGTGAGTTGCATGAGTCTGAACAAAATGAGCCTGTGAAGATTGCTCCGACATTGTCATTGAAGGCATTAAATCCTTCTAGAAGCAAAATGTAAAGTCGGCATTAAGAATATTCATCAACTGTGGCAGCACTTCGTAATAGCAACCTTCAGCATGCTAATAGCACAGCTCGGCACATCAACGCGCTCCTAACATGGTGGGCTATTGTTAACGTTAAGACTCCACGAAAGGGCCAGCGGCTTTCAGACGACCTCCAAAAGCCTATAACCTGAACATCTTGCCCCCTGTTACAGGTTTTGGAGAAAATGATGCAGTGGCTAGACTACTGGGAAAGCTTGAAGCACGATGCAGGACATTTGACAAGGGAAACGCACTCAGCTTTATGTCACACAACTCATGTGCTCCACGAGACCACTATCTACTGCCTCGAAGAACTAGGCATGCAGTATGTTTTGCTGGGCAAGTTTCAGACAGATTCTCTCGAGGATTGCTTTGGTCAGTACCGTCGGTTGTCTGGTGCAAACTATCATGTGTCAGTTAGACAGATTTATGAGTCCTAGACAAAGCTGCGGTTACAGAAAGTGCTCGAGTTGCCAGACATTGACATGCTGTGCGATGTTCGTATCATTAGTGCGAGCTCGCTGCTAAGCCAGTTTTATGTCAAAATTAGTGACAGCGGTATTGAGAAGAAAGTCGCACGGCTTCCAGCTGTGGCATATGTTGCAGGCTACTGCGCTCATGCAGCTCTAAAGAAACTGTTATACCAATCATGCAAAGAAAATGTGGTAATGGATGATGCAGAGAGAGATATTACGAGAAATGTCCTTATTACGAGCATGACCAGGGGTGGGCTGAAGTTCCCGCGTGAACTTGTTATGAATGCTGTACTTACCAAAGAAATAGTGCTCGGCAAGCTTAGGAGTCCACGCTTCGCCACTCAGTTTTTTGCACTTCCTAAGAAGAAAGAAGTATTAGTGGCTCTTGTGTATGGTATCCTCAAGGATACTGATGACCTGGATGTTTGTGTCAATGGGCATTCTCCTCAACAAGTCATGCATTACATTTTGAGTGCAGCAGCAAGCACGCTTCTAAACAACTTATGCAAGAACGCATACGACAATTTGTCTGCTATAAAGGCAAAGCGAAAACTTGAAACTGTTAAAAGTTGAGGTATCTTTTATGCAGTTTTGTTTCCACAGTATAGTTTGTAAATAAAATGCTTTTTTCTCCCATCATTGTCAAATAAGATACCCGGCACCCTACCAGCGCCAAACGCGTGTGTTGCCTGTGTTCCTCTTCTTGTGTCCTATTCCTGATGCGCTACGCCTCTTGTCTTCATCATGTTATACCAACAAGCCCGACGTGCAAAGTTAGTCAACTACTTGTTTCGTTTCTCGCACACTGCATACACTACTCAAATGTCCATAGCCACAGGGATGTGTCACATCCACTAATTTCGTTGTACCAATATTTATCTCGCCCTGTGTACACTTGTGGTGCTATGTATGAAAGGAAAAACAGCTTGAATGTTTTGCAATAGGTGCAATGTAGGGATCTGACGTTCTTGCATAAGTGCTGCGGACTTTTGCATATCCTAACATGTTTACCAGTAGTGTACTTTAGTGCAGGTTTCGACACAATTTTCTGTAATGGTGTGAGTTTATTTAATTTTTTATCGTTTAGCTTAGATGTCTCAATAAAATAAAAGTAACGAATGACACTGTTATATTAACACAACATATCATACACAACATGTCACTTTTCAGGATGGATTTTAATAAAGCCTTGCCAATTGCAAGGATACATTGATTTGTCTTTCTTTAAAAAAATGAAACGTGGCGACACGCCGTTTGACTGGCAGAAGGAGAACTTCAGCCAGTCAAACAGCGTGCCTTAGACGACCTTATGGTAGCGATCATCGCTAGATGGCACTGGACAGGAAAGCTTGGCAGCCACATGGTTTCTCCTTTGTGCTGCTTCTGGATCCTGGGAAGGCGGTTCCGTGTTATCTTCCACGTGATAAGCTCCCATGTCGTCCTCGACAAGCTCCTCAGGAGCTATGTCACCCAGCCGCATGCACACATTGTGCATGGTTGCACATGCGTTAACAACATCCAGTGCCTTGTACAGAGACACTTCTAATGAACGCCGATCTCCAGCGGCCTTTTATCAGACTAGAGGCGCGCTCCACAACTGAACGTGCTCTCGCATGAGCAGTGTTGAATGGTAGTTCCATGGCGCGGGTTGCGTCTTTGTGTGGTGGTGTGTGCACGATGGGTGCGGCTATGTTGGGGTAAACAGAATCCCCTAAAATGGCGTAAACAGGAGGGGGGTAAAGGCTTCTTGTATAAATGAGGTGTTCTTTAGAACACGAGTATCGTGGACGCAGCCCGGGAAGCCAACAAAAATGTCTGTGAATATGCCATGATGATCACATACTGCCTGCAGTTGGATCGAGTAAAATTGCTTCCTGTTAAACTAGTCTTGATGCATCTCCGCTGACGCTTGAATTATTATGTGACAGCCCTCTATAGCTCCCACAAAGCCGATAAAATGGTCGTTCTTCGACATCGTGCAAAAGCCTGCTTCTATCTGAGGTAAGTACTCTGGTTGGGGCAAGTATACCGTATTGTTCAGTCCTTTCAATATTACTTTCAGCACAGATGTTACCATCCGGAATGTTGTGGTTCTTGGAATATTGAAACAGGCATTCACGACTCGAAAAGCTGCTCCACAGCCGAGCAAGAAGAGGAAAACAGGGAGGCGCAACTCACTGCACCAGCCCTGCGTTGTGGGAATGTCGCCCCCTATGATCTTCTTCAGCATCCAGCATGACTCAAGTCTCATTGCGCAACAAAAAGACAGAGACGTGAGAGAAGAAGAACACACACCGCAATAACTTGTGGAATATTAATTGAGTAATGGATTACCAACTTGCCTGGAATGCTGCTGTCATTAAATCTACCATGACTCTCTCGTTATTCTGAAGTGGCACTTGAATTCTGCAGTTTCACTATGGAGGCAATCCAATAGAGGCGAGCTCCTAGACCTCTTTCCTGAAAATGAACACAATGGCCCTTCATGTTGCCCAAATTTCAGATGGCTAAATTTCTTGTTAATTAAAACAGCAGCACCACATGCCCAACAAAATACCATTTTGAGGCATTTTGAGGTATTCGCGCAAGCCAGATAGAATCTGGGCCACTATGAGAAAATTTCCTTCCGCGACATCTACCTTGTATCAGACATTTTCAACCTGCATGGGAATTTCTTCTTTTTCCTGCTTACCTTACCTTTACATGTTAAACATCGATTATTAAAACCCCTCTATTTTCACCCTCCCCAGACACACTATTCGTGTCTGCATATCGTCCGGCAATTTGACGTTTTGACAGTAAGTGATTGGTTGATGGGTTATCAGCGTTCTCAAGGAACACGGAGGGGTTACGTGTGAAAAAACTAGCAATTTCTACCACCTACATGGGGTTCTACCTAAAGCATGGTACGCGAACATTTTTGCATTCCATCCACATCGAAATGCGGCCTTCATGGCCGAGAATTAAATATGCGATCCCTTGCTCAACGCCAGAACGCACAAGAATATGTAAGCGGGGCAAATCACATCTTACATTGCTGGAAACTGCTCACCTGTCGGGTCGCATGCGATAGTACAGTCAGTAGAACTGTACTTGAAAAACAGATCGAGTTAGGCACTGAGGAAAAAAACTTGTCTTTGTTTTCCTATAGCAGCTTGACTGGGTCTATTTTAAACCGCGCATGACTGCACGCGCGTAGTCAGCTTGTCGTCCTCTCTCACACACAGCATCGTAAAAAAGCGCACAAGAGTATTTAGTCTAATTTGTTTCGTACTTGAAAAATAAACCCTCCTTTACAGTTTCATACGTTAAATGTTAAGTTGCATGGCAATATTTCTCTTTTATTTACTTTTTATTGCGATAGCAATTATATAGACAGTCCAAGCGCTTTTTTGATGTCGCCGTCGTCGTGAGGTTCCGTAAAACGTCCAGCGGCGATAAAATGGTGGCCGCGCGCAGTACGCTGTGTGTGCGAGTGAAAGAATACGAGGGTGAGCCGGCAATCGCAGCTCAATGTTGCGCACATGAGGGAGGGAGGCAGGCCGGAAGCGCGGGGTTGTCTTTCGCGCGCGCGAGGCACGGGGGCGAGGCGAGGGAGGGTGGGGCGCTTTTTGCTCCGTCGGCTGCTACTCACAGCGCGGCCGGCGTATCTTGAAAGCCATCTGCGATGTGGCCGAAGTGCGCGCCCGCGCGGGCTTCATCTTCAAAGCGATCTGCAATGGGGACGAAGTGCATGGGCCGAGTGCCGTTAGCTTCGTATGCGCTGCGCTTTCGACGTTCGCGTTGAAGCGAGATGACAGACAGCGCAAAGGTCAATTTGCCTGCTGCTGCTCGCGCGCTTTCTCACTCCGGTGTCTTCACAGCGACTTTCCGGGTTATCGAGTGAGATGTGTTCATGTTTACCTCTGCGCGCGTGACACAGTGCTTGTCTATTTAGTTAGCAAGCGAATGTTTACAACATTATACGGCCCATTTAACTAGTATCCTTGCTTCGTATAGCTTTCTACTAATTTTCCATCGCAATCGATGCTTCGCCTTTAGGGCGAAACCGCGACATGTATTGCGATAGCAATTATATGGAAACTCCATAGTAGAGTTCTCCCGTTGGCGTCACCGTTGCCGTCGCCGTGAGGTTCCGTATGACGTCAACGGCGTTGAAATCGTCGCCGCGCGCCGTATGCTGTATACGTGAGTGAAAGCGCGCGAGGGACGCGCGCTTTCGCGGGGAGCGATCGCACGGCGAAGAGCAAACGCGCTTTCTGCAGTGTGCTCCCTGAAGGGCTGCAGAATTAGGCGTCTCTATCCTCCTTTACAATCACCATATATATATAGAGCAACGGCGACTTCTCCCGTCGCGCGAAAGGCCGTGGGGGGACCGGAGGGAGGGAGGGGAGGCGACGTTTAACTGAGGCATCAAATGCGTATTTAATAAAAAAAATCACTGCATATCCACGAAGTGAATGATGATGAGTGGGCGAAGCACCGTGGGATCATTCGGGTAAACCAGAGCTACGGACGAGAGAGAAAGAGAGCGCGCATCGGGAACAAACGCCCTTGGGCACCGCAGCGCCCCTAGCTACGTACGAGAGAGAAAGAGAGCGCGCGTCGGGAACGAACGGCCTTGTGCACCGCAGCGCTCCTAGCTACGGACAAGAGACAAAGAGAGCGCGCGTCGGGAACGAACGCCCTGTGCACCGCAGTGCCCCTAGCTACGGACGAGAAAGAGAGCGCGCGTCGGGAACGAACGGCCTTGTGCACCGCAGCGCTCCTAGCTACGGACAAGAGACAAAGAGAGCGCGCGTCGGGAACGAACGCCCTGTGCACCGCAGTGCCCCTAGTTACGGACGAGAAAGAGAGCGCGCGTCGGGAACGAACGCCCCTGTGCACTGCAGCGCCCCTAGCTCCGGACAAGAGAGATAGAGAGTGCGCGTCGGGAACGAACGCGTCGGTCTCCATGCAAACCAGAGCTACGGACAACGAGGGTCAAGGGTCGGCCCTAAGGTGCTTCGCCCCTAAAAGATCACCGCATATCCACGAAGTGAAGGGTGATTGGGCGAAGCATCGGGGGATCATTCGGGTAAACCATAGCTACGGTATATGTACACACACACACACACACACATACATATATATATATATATATATATATACATTTGTAAGTCGTGGCGTGGAGCTTGACGCGAAGCCGATACGGCTATATTTCAAGGCAAGCATTAATAGAATTCTTACTGTGTACCAGTTTCAAACCCCAGAGCCTGAATGGCTCCCAAGAGTTTAAGCATTGTTAAAAATGCCCGAATATTAACGGGATAGCGCAAAGCCAGTTCCGGGAGTCTGTTCCCTCGAATGTATGTTTTTGTGTACTCGTGCTGTTTAATGTGGCAATAAAGGGAAAAAAAGGTGGCATGGAGCAGAAGTAGAATACCCGGCTTCAAATCTGAAGGTCGTACGTTCGAATCCTACTCTAGTCCACCATATTTTCAGGCATGGAGTGGTGCATGACACCGGCAAAAAGAATATAATGCCGAGTGCTAGTGGGGCTATACTAGTTCAGGTGCAACCAAACTAGAAAGGCCCACTAAGCTTCATCAAAGTCACTCCCTCACCAGAACAGGAATTGGCCTCCCTGGTGCCGTATTCGGCCACTACCTCCGTTATGACTTTCGACAATTAACCCAAGGCCCTCAGTCCTCAGTGGCTGCGGAGCACCTGACCAAGGCGGCGGTTAGACCTGCTACGCGACAGAAGGTGCTAAGAATCTCTGGGTCAGGACAGACCGCCAATGGACACTGAACCTGGCAACGTTCTACACGCGCACCCTCTCGAGTGAGGCTAGCTTAGCAGGACTATTTCAAGAATTATCAGGCATTGTCTGGGATATTATTGGCCTTAGTGAGGTTACAAGAACTGGTGAGGCTGACTAACGGCCACGTCCTCTGCTACCGAGGTCTTCCAGTCAAGAGAGAATCCGGGGTAGGATTTATAGTCCATAAGGACATAGCGGGCAACATTGATGAATTCTACAGCATTAATCAGAGGACAGCTGTCATCGTAATAAAGCTGAATAGAAGGTATAGAATGAAGGTAGTCCACGCCTACGCCGCAACCTCTAGTCACGATGATGAAGAAATGGAACAGTTTTATGAAGATGTTGAATTAGCAATGAGAAAGGCGCAAACTTATTATACTGTAGTCATGGGCGATTTCAATGCAAAAATGGGGAAAAAGTGGTTGGTGAGCGAGCAATTGGCAACTACGGCATCGATTCTAGGAATGCAAGAAGAGAGATGTTAGTAGAATTCGCGGAAAGGAATAGGCTCCGAATAATGAATACCTCCTTCAGGAAGCCCAGCAACAGGAAGTGGACCTGGAAAAGCCCTAATGGAGAAACAAGGAATGACATAGATTTCATACTCTCTGCCGATCCAAGCATAGTGCAGTGCAGGATGTAGAAGTGTTAGGTAAAGGTAAAGTGCAGTGACCATAGGTTAGTGAGGCCTACGATTTCTCTCAATTTGAAGAGAGAAAGAGTGAAATTAGTCAAGAGAAAAGAGGCCATCCTAGAGGCAGTAAGGGTAAAAGCAGACGAATTCAGGCTGGTGCTCGCAAACAAATATGCAGCCTTAGAAAATTAGGATAAAGACAACATAGAGGGAATGAATGAAACCGTAACTAGGATGATCTCAGAAGCAGCAATTGAAGTTGGAGGTAAGGCACCAAGGCAACCAGTAGGTAAGCTCTCCCAAGAAACAAAGGACGTAATAAAGAAACGACAGAAGATGAAAATGTCCAACTCAAGAGATCAGATAGAATTCGCTGAACTGTCAAAACTAATCAACAAGAAAAAAGTAAATGATATTCGAAATTATAACGTGGGAAAGATTGAGGAAGCCTTAAATCAGTAAGAAGAAAGCTTTGCATAGGACAAGGCAAAATGTATGCACTGAAAGATAAACATGGTAATATCATCAGAAATTTTGATGACATAGTAAAAGGAGCGGAAGAATTCTATACTGACCTGTACAGTACCCAAAACAGCCAAGCTACTTTCATTCGAAATAGCGATGAACCGGATACAGAGGCTCCATCTGTAACTAGCGATGAAGTTAGAATGGCCTTGAAGGACATGACCAGGGGAAAAGCTGCTCGAAAAGATGGAATAAGAATAGATTTCAACAAAGATGGATGAGAAATCATGCTTGAAAAGCTTGCGGCCCTTTATACGCAATGCCTCACAACTTGAAGTGTACCAGAGAGGTGGAAGAACGCCAACGTTATACTAATCCATAAGAACAGAGCCGTTAAAGAATTGAAAAATTATAGACCCATTAGCTTGCTTTCAGTATTGTATAAAATATTCACCAAGGAAATTTCCAATAGAATGAGGGCAACACATAATCTCAACAAGCTCAGCGATCATAAAATAATTCATGCCGTCTTTTCTTTTCGACCAACAAAGCGCTAAATTTACACGAAAACGATACAGCTCTACGACAAAGGTGATTATGAAACGATAAATGTAAGCCTTAGCACATTTTATCCCACATTTCCGACAACTTTTCACCACCATAATGTTGATAGCAATTGGACACGCTTTAAGAAAAAGCTGAATGAATTAACAGCGAAGTTTGTCCCTAAAGTAAGTTACAGAGCCAGTCGTCACGAACCATGGTTTACGAAAACATTAAAACAGCTTGAAAATAAAAAGAAACGCCTATTCCGGATTGCAAAGCTTAGAGGTCAACAAAATGCATGGGAAAAATATTACAAAGCAGAAAGAAACTACCTTTCTGCTGGTCATCAAGCAAAGCACTCATTTTACCAATTAGAATTGCCCAAGCTGCTAAAAAGTAATCCCAAACAGTTTTCGAAAACACTAAAAGCCGACGAACCGCGAGAAATCATACTCAGCTGTGATCTGAATGAAGCGATTAGTGACGTTGATTTAGCTAACTTGTTCAACACCACGTTCGCTGCAGTCTTTTCTGATGAACTGACCGCTACCTCCCGTTTACCTTTACTTGACTTTGATTGCAACATGTCAGCGATCACTTTCTGTGAAAATGGAATTTCATCCACAAAAGAAAATATTAAATTGTCATGCTCAGCTGGAATGGACGAACTTAATTTCAAAATCTTGAAAAACACCAAACAAAATGTCTCACTTTATGTCACCCTAACTATTTCACTGTCACTTTCTTCACGAGTCACTCCAGACGACTGGAGGACAGGGAAGGTCGTTCCGGTCTTCAAGTCAGGTAGCAGAAATTCCCCACTTAATTACCGCCCTATCTCTCTAACAAGCGCCCCTGTAAAATCATGGAGCATGTGATCTACTCCCACATTATTATTTTCTTGACAGCAATCACTTTTTTCATGGCTTCCTACTGACTGACGCGATCTTTCTGGATTATGCGAAAGCGTTTGATAAAGTTCCTCACCAACGATTTCTTGCGAAGCTATCGCAGCTAAATTTACATCCTACTGTCTCAATATGGAATACAGAATTTCTAACTAATCGATCGCAATATGCAGTAATAAATAACAACCTATCCACTCCGGTTTCAGTAGCGTCAGGAGTCCCTCGGGGATTGGTTATTGGCTCGCTCCTATTCATAATCTATATCAACGACTTACCTTTGCATGTATCCTGTAATATACGCATGTTCGCCGATGACTGTGTTATCTACCGCGCCGTACTAAACACTTCGGATCCGTTAACCCTACAGAGTGACATTGCTAACATTTCAGAATGGTGTATCACTTGGTTAATGACATTGAACGTTAACAAATGCAAAAACATGTCGTTCACCCGCAGCCATAATTATCGAGGTTCGCGTACACAATTAATAATTTGGCTCTAGAATCAAATAACACTTATAAATACCTCGGTGTCACTGCGTCAAACGATCTGATTTGGGGTACCCATGTGCATAACATCATTTCAGCTGCTAGCAAAACTTTAGGTTTTTAAAACGTCATTTGCGGAAGGCTCCAAATCACGTAAGATTACTTGCTTACACATCACTTGTACGACCGAAACTTGATTGCGCCTCCGCAGTCTGGAATCCACATCAAGCATATCTCATCGATGCTCTTGAAGCTGTACAAAACCGCGCCGCTCGATTCATCCATTCTTCACATTCATATGACATCCCTGAAATTACTGTCTGGGCTTCCAGACCTCGCTTTACGTCGGCGCATCGCTTCCTTCTGTCTTTACCACAAATTCTTTTGCAGTCCTACCCTTCATCAAGCACCTTATATCACGCCCGCATCGCGCATATCATACCCGACCAGCCACTCGCAACAGGTTTCACGACCACATTAACGAACATCATTATTTTAGCCTCGTTTTTTCTTCGCATGGCGGCAGACTGGAACGGCCTCCCTCCTGCCATTGTCGACATAATCTGCCCATCCGTATTTTTACAACAGGCCACTCACCATCTGCAACTACGTTGTACTTGAATTTTCATTATATATGTTGTTTGCATTTACATGCGTGCATGTATATGTACATATGTAAGCGGTAATATGTGTGTATACATGTGTGCATGTACTTGAATATGCATATGTATACACATATCTGTGTGCATATGTTACTTGAACGAGTGTAAAGTCGAATTTGTTCCTTAAGGAAAATAAACTGAACTGAACTGAAGTAAAACTCAAGTTCCTTAGTAATTGCAGAGGCACGTCATCCTCCATTCCCTATTATGAGGATCGTTGAAACCTGTCAACACTACTTCCGCGTTTCAGTGCAACACAAAATGCACCCACTAGCAATTACATTTATTGATAGAGACAGGGCGAATATCAATACTGATTCAGGTGGACAAAAATCTACTACCACATCAGCATATTTGCATCTCAGATATTTCCTGCCCTCCATAGCGACTTGTCGCCCCAAAAATTGAACTTTCGGTTGACGGAATTATTCGGAAAAGAGACATGTTTATGCTAGCAGCACAACACCTAGCGTTCTACCAGATATACTTTCCGTACCCTGGCTATATTCAAGCGTATAGAGATGGTTCATGTCAAACAATTTCTTCTACAGCTGCCTTTGTCATTTTGGAATGGTACCGAATACAGACGTTTAAACTGTCTCACACGACATCATCAACTACAGGAGGGCTTTTTGCAATATTGTCTTTGTTACGACACATAAATTCTATGCAAAAAAGGAAACCAATGGGTCATCCTTTGGGACTCACAGGCATCTTTCAATTCTAAATATTATCTCAAATTCTCAAACATGGCGTTAGTTTATGAGAAACCAAAGGAACTGACACAATAATGACACAATAAAATTGCACAATAATGTTCCAATGGATACCTGGCCACTGCAATATCCCTGGGAATGTTGCAGCAGACAAGGCAGCTGGACAAGCGCATATTATAAGGTAGCAGCACAGCTGTTGTCTCGACGCCTTTCTTCGGCTGAGCCACGCGTAAAATGAAGACGACGAGCACAGTGATGATGATTATGTACAGGTGAAGAAGATGAAGGATGAATATTGTGCTCACACTAATTACCCCCTCGAAGCGGCCAACCTGGCCGCTGGTTATAGCGGTGCGTCACGCCGCTTTAGGGGCGAAACGTGGACAATTTCTGTGCCATGGTAGCGGCCATCGGAAGGCGTGACAGCGGGAGTGATCCGGTAGTTCACTGGGGAAGTTTGCTCTACAACAGTGTAGGGCCCTGTAAAACGCGACTGAAACTTTTCGCACAGGCCAGGAACTCGAGTGGGTGTCCACAATAACACTTTATCGCCGGGGCTGAAGAGAACGACGTGGTGAAATGCATCGTAGCGAGTCTTCCTATCCTGTTGACTTGCCTCGGTGTTGAGGCGGGCGCGACGGCGACACGCGGCAAGGCGAGATATTAACTGCTCACTCACTGACGCCGACGAGTTCACGGGGGCATAAAAAAAAAGAGACGTCGAGGAGAGAGGTCGGTTGACGCCCGTAAACTAAAGAGAATGGTGAGTAGCCAGTAGTGCGCTCTGCAGCGGTGTTGTAGGCAAAAGTCACGAATGGCAGGATGGTATCCCAGTTGGTGTGGTCAGCGTTGATGTGCATGGATATCATGTCAGAGAGAGTTTGATGAAAGCGCTCTGTGAGGCCATTAGTCTGAAGGTGGTAGCTGGTAGTCGTCTTATGGATGGTGTTACATGTGCGCAGCACGTCCTCGAGTAGCTTCGACAAAAAAGCCTTGCCACGGTCAGTCAAAAGGACGTGTGGCGCGCCAAGTCGTAGAAAGATGGCTTCCAAGAAGAAAGTTGCAATCTCCTCCGCGGATCCTGAAGGTAGCGCAGCTGTTTCGGCGTACCTGGTCAAGTGGTCAACTGCACTGACGACCCATCGCTTGCCGCTAGCTGATAATGGCAGCGGTCTGTATAGGTCAATCCCGATGACTGCGAATGGAGCGTCAGGACAGGGAAGAGGTTGCAGCAGTCCAGCCGGAGCTGAATCGGGCTGTTTGCGGCGCTGGCAGAGCGAGCAAGAAGCGATGTATTTCGCTACGCAGGTGGCCAGTCCAGGCCAGGAAAAACGACTGCGGATGCGTTCATAGGTCTTGTGAAAGCCGAGATGTCCAGCCGTGGGGTCATCGTGAAATATCTTCAATATCTGTTCTCTGAGTGATCGAGGAGCGACAGGAACCCAACGCTGTCCTTCGAGGTGGAAGACATACTGGTAGAGGATTGAGTTTGCACACTTGAAGTTCTGTAACTGGCGATGGGCTCGCGCGTTAGGAGGACGAGATTAGCCGTGAAGGCGTTCCATAATTATGTGGCAGTAAGCGTCGTCGCGTTGGTGGGACGCAAACGTCTCAGGGTGGAAAGAAGAAAGACCGTTGAGAGCGGCGAGTGAAAGAACTGCAGAGGACGCGTTCACAGGCTCGGTGACGGGTGGAGGTAGGCCGGGAACGTCGGACTGCGGTGGTAACGGACAGCGGCTGAGAGCATCTGCATCGTTGTGTTTTTGCCGGATTTGCACGTAACGTCGAAGTCATATTCTTGCAGACGAAGTATCCAGCGGCCTAGACGTCCAGATAAATTCTTTAACGTCGACAACCAGCATAAGGCGTGGTGGTCGGTCAGGACCGTAAAGTGGCGGCCGTGTAAATACGGTCGGAATTTTTGGATGGCCCAAACAACGGCGAGACACTCCTGCTCAGTGATTGTATAATTTTTCTCGGCCCACGTTAACGTCCGACTTGCGTATGCCACCACGCGTTCCTCGAAACGTTGTCGTTGCAAAATAACAGCGCCGATGCCATGGCCGCTGGCGTCAGTATGGAGTAGAGTGGGTGCGGAGTCATCGAAATGACAAAGCACTGGCTCAGACGTGAGGGCACGCTTTAAAGTGTCAAAAGCCACTTGGCACTCGTCTGACCATACGTATGGAGTCCCCGAAGGAAGGAGTCGGTGAAGCGGAGCCGCGATGGTCGCGAAGTCACGTATGAAGCGCCGGAAGTAAGAAGCCAGGCCAAGAAAGCTGCGAAGTTCTTTGGAGCGTTGAGGCCTCGGAAAGCGGAGGACGGCGGTAATCTTTTCGGGGTCAGGCCGAATGCCGTCTTTGCTTACGAGGTGGCCCAGTACTTTAATACTCTTGCTGGCAAAGTGGCACTTTTTAGTATTCAGCCGAAGGCCAGCAGCAGAGAGCCACGTCAGAACTTCGTCTAGGCGCTGCAAGTGGAGTTGGAAGGTTGAAGAAAATATGACTATGTCGTCAAGGTAGCACAAACAAGACTTCCACTTAAGGCCCCGCAGAACAGTGTCCATCATTCACATTCGAAGGTTGCTGGTGCATTGCAGAGGCCAAAAGGCATGACGTTAAATTCGTACAGTCCATCAGGTGTTGCAAAGGCAGTTTTTTCCTTGTCGGCCTCGTGCATCGGAATTTGCCAATAACCCGAGCATAAGTCAAGACTGGAAAAGTATTCCGCGCCTTGCAATGAATCTAAGGCGTCGTCAATGCGAGGCACGTATTTTCGGGTTATTTTGTTCAAGGCACGGTTATCAACACAAAATCGCACTGAGCCATCTTTCTTGCGCACCAGAACGAACGGTGGCGACCAAGGGCTGGCGGAGGGGCGGATGATAATTTGCTCGAGCATGTCGGCAACGTGCTTGTCGATTATCTCGCGTTCGGCGGAAGAGACGCGATATGGTCGACGGCGAACAATAGAACTTCCATCGACGTGTATGCGATGAGTTGCCGCTGAAGTTTGTCCCAAGACAGGTGAGTGTACGTCGAAGGAAGAATAACACATATGGACTCCCTCTAACGCAAGGCGAATTGCCGCAAACACTAAACAGATCTCAGTCCCTTGTTGCAAAGCGACATGGGGTGATCAGAACTCGAAATCTTCAGATTTATTTCACATTGACCCTGCGCTTGAATTTAATATCCCGTCCACATTGGATACAACGACAGTCATTGAAACGCTGATTCACCGCCTGCGGTTCGGTACCGCGTAAACAAAACATTTTCTACAAAACATTTCAAGAGCTCATAGCCCCGAATGCACTAGTGGCCATGCGGATAAGGATGTACAGCATCTTCTGTTAGAATGTCCACGACACGACACACACAAAGCGTTTAGCACGCGATTTAGTGGCATTAGACCGTAGGCCCTTCAGCCTCAGGAAGATCTTAGGTCCTTGAGCAACATATTCATTGCAAAGACGAGCGTTAATGGCCCTCCAAAAATTTCTAGAAGCGAGCAATTTTTTCGGAAACTAATGAAACGAGTGTTTATGTGTGATAAGCTCACTACATACATTTTTTTTATTTTATCTGATTTTGACCAATTCAATGCTCTGGGTTCATGAACTTTCATTTCAATCTAATCCGTGCTTTCTTATGTGCTCTGATTTTAGTGCAGGTACGTGACTGGACTTTGTGTTTACTTTGTGTTTCAGTTTTACTGTGGCATTTGTGTACTTATGTGACTGGATGTTGTGTTTACTTTAGTGCGCCTTTGTGACTGAACTTTGTGTTATTGTAATTTGGAGTCGACATTTTGGTTTAATGCGTGTAGGTTAATTCGCTTTTTTCATATCTCTATTTGAAAAGGAGTAGCCGGCGTATACTAAAGGCGAGCTCTCCTAAATACTGTATAATATATCAAAAAAGTTTGTTCGTAGAGATCACGCAATCGTCGGTACCATCATCGGCGTTTTGATGCTTTCGTCACCCACACGAACTCTCGCATTAATTCAAGTTCACTGTACTCGTGTCACACACAAATACTCGATTTACACAAACACATGCATTGGTCCACCTGGTAAAACTTTGCGGAACCCCAAGCAATTCTGTACAGACAGCTGACTGATTCGCATCACGTCCATTCCCACGGGTTCTGCGCAACTTCTTACAGCGAAGCTGTATATGAGTGGTTTCTGGCGGATCGCTGTCCGTAGACCAATAACGTGGGCCGACCCAGGCCGACCCATGGCGGAGGTGAAGCAGGCTTCAAACACTGCGCCAACTTGCTAAAAATGAGTTTAATATCTTGGGCCCAAAAGCAACCCGTATTCGATATAAAGCCGATAAGAACAGACTGACCCACGTCGGCTTGTCTACGTTCGCACCATACGCGCAATCACGCATAGTCCAGCTAGTGCCTACCAATCTGAGTGTCTTCTGTCTCCTGAAGCCATGCTGTACGTCGGCTCCTTCCCTCAGTTCTGCTCTGACTGTGAAATGGGTAGGCCGCATGTTTTACGCTCTGAAGAACAGCATGCCCACCAACAACGACGGCGTGAACAGAAAACCATTCAGAACCCTTCCACTGCTGTGAAGGTGGAAGCCAAGTGACTATGGTGGGTCTGATCTAATGAATATTGCTCCTCACGAAGAGAATGGGCGAATAGGCTAACAAATACAAAGCCATGTGAGTGGCATGCATGAATAAACCATTCGAATCTATTCGTTTAAAGGCAGCTTTTTGAACTTCGTTAGCACGTATGTCGGTGTGCATATTGCTGATAAACTTGCATGGCAAACTCATATCGGTCACATTGTAAGTAATACTTACAGAACCCTTTGTCGTAGTCGTAACTTTTTTCTTAATACTATGTCACTAAAACTAGTACTTTACGAGACTCGGCCGCCCCATAATTGAGTATGTGCCATGTGTCTTGGATCCATACACTAGCTCTCTTGGCTCCTCGTTAGAGTCGGCCCAGCCCCACTCTTCTTAGTTTTTATTACAGCGAATTACTCCCGAACTGCTAGCGTGTTACGGATAGAAAAAAGAAAACGTTAGGCCTTCTCGATTCTCCTCTGCGCCATTGTAATTCTCCGTTTATTTGTATATATGTCTAGAAAATATATTGGAGTAATCACAATATGAAACTTTCATTCCTAAACACTCCTGACCACATGTCATCGTGCATTGATAAAAGACACAACGTTGGTGTTGCAGTATCGAGAACTAACACGTGTTCACAATCGTTTATTCTCAATATTGGCAGAGACTGGAGTCAGTTTCCCGGCTCCATTGTCTCCATCCAAAATGCCACAACGTTCTAATGAGCAATCTGCTCTCATCTATACTAAGCAACCTGTCGTTGTCTTGTTCCCTACGTGTTTATTTTTTCTCTTCATCCACTCTTTCTGTAACGCCTGAACAATCCTGAACGGAAATAAATGAAATGAAAATTTCTAGCTTCCGAATATTAATCTATGGGCCTACTCTGACTCTTTGTCAGCTGAAGTCCCCGATCATTTGTTGTAAGTAATCTTTTAGTTCAAGCAAAAAAAGATGGTGGTGCCACATTACTTCCGAGTTGAGATTTCAAATTTAGGGTATTTTTGGAGCCTTCTAAGCTACTTTTAGATAAGCATAATTTAACAATTCGTATTCTCTATATTGCCCACCTAGCGACTTGTTTGATATATCCCAGTTTGTACAGGACCATAAAATTGACTTTTCAAAAATCTACCGGTTGGTAATTTGCATGCTCCCGGTATTCACTGGTCTCCCTCACGTTCTCCGCCACTAACGCAGCCTCCCGTAAATTTTGAATAAACGTAAGACCATGTGCTGCTTACCCAAATTTCAGGTACATCTTCTTGTATATGAAAAAAAAATTAAGCTGTTGTTTTTCTCCTTCTTGCTTTCTTTCGTACAAAAATGAAAACAGGCTATTGCTGTAAAATTATTTTCTTTTACGCAACAAACTTTCGCTCATAATTACCGTATTTTCCGGACAGTAGGTCACAACGTTGTATAAGTCGCACCCCTCACTTCTCGTGTGTTTCTAAGAAAAAAACATTATGGGTGTCACCGGCGTTAAGACGCACCTATTTTAACTCGGTCGGCATGATGAAACGCGATTATGCACGCACGTAGACTCATCGCAAAGTGCCGTTCTTTTCCCACTCTAGGGAACTAAATTTCCCTAAGCAGAATGTTTACGAGCTGTGAATTCTAGCGGGAAAACAAAATACACATCTGAGGCATCAACACTTGCGCATTTCACTCGATGTTATTGAATTCATCGTCCTGCGACGCAGTCAGAAAACTTGCGCGGCATCGCTGGGTCACCGTCGTCGGCCTCTGCACGAGACGTTGTAGACACGTCGCTTACATTGGTTCTGCGACGTGGCGTGCTCAGGAAAAATGACCACGCTCATATTGCTAGTGCCAGCTGTTATGCATGTATAAGTCGCACCGTTGTATAAAACGCAACGACCGAAATTGTGGAGAAAAAAACGCGACACATTTAAAGTTTGTATAAAGATAGTGGGTGTTGCTATTCCTGTTATTTTAAAACTTTTTCGGGTGGCTATTCCTGTTATGCTGACGTTATTTTCAGTTGTTTCTTTGTATTGCGACGTTGTTGTGGACTGGCCGTTTCTGCATCTCACATGCTGTTTTGCTGTGTCGGCCTTGTAGCAGCTACCTATGCTTCCGTAAAGTTGTTTATATAGCTTTAAGCCCGGGAAGGCAGCCAGTGGTATCTGATAATTAAGGTTAATTGAACTCAAAAAGAAGACGCGTATGCAGCTTTAATATGAAAAGGCGTATACTCGAAATGAAATTACGAGCATGTGCTCCGCAAAGCGTAAAGGGAACAAACTGAAATCGCAATATCCATTGAAAACAGCGAGGCAATATTGCCCTTCTAAAACAAATGTGGAAACTATGAACGCTCAGAAGTAGATAAGTCGTACGGCATTTAACAGGACATTTGGTGAATTGCCTTCGTAGTTACTTCGCGGGAGGCTTTTACTCTGATCATACTCGCGCTTACAACAAGCGATGAAGGGCCATACGAGGACGCCGGCGCCGCGAGCATATTGCGTTTGCCGCATCTCCAGAGACGGCCGTGGCTCCTAACTCGCGGCTAGCTGGCCGCTCGTAATCGCGTTGTGACAGCCGGAGAACAAACCGTACATTTTTCTTTGTCGGGCCTTCTACTGTACACTGTTCCGCTGTGTTGTAACGTTACTCGCCAAGAAAGCACGCTCGTAGACAGACAGACAGACATGAACTTTATGTGGCATGCGCTCCGCATGCGCTGTGGGAAGTCCGTAGTAGTCGCTGGCCGCGTCCACGTAGGGGCAGGAAGACTGTGGTCCTCCGCCCTTTCGCAGGCCCTCTGGACAGCCTGGAGTTGGACTGAGAGTACGCTGCTTTTAAGGGCATTGTCCCAGTCCATTTCCTTGTTACGGTGCGTTACGTAACGCAGCTTGTAACCTGCAGTTCTATATTGAAATAAGTTGATTAGGTTGGCGCACCACCATTTCTCGGCCCCGGTAAAGTGATTGAACATTAATGCCGGACTTTATAGCAGCTCACGTGTATCTCCTGCGCATACGCACTCGAGCGACAGTTCTGCATGCCACGTTGATTTGTTTATTTATTCATACTAAATTGCCAGCTTCCCTTCGGCAACCAAGGCAGGAGTTGTTGACAGTGAAATAACAACCAATATAAAGTACAGGTGTGCGATTTGGCATATCAGAGGATGAAAAAAGTTAATTATTCGCACTCATACGCACAGTGAAAACCTATTCGAAAAAGCATCAAAGCACTTTCACTTAAGAGTGTGTGCAAGCAGAGTGAGAACATATGTCAACACAGAATTGATCAAGTTACATTGGATTCATGATTAATCAATCTGATGATGATGATAAAAGCTTTTATTGAAAATAAAAAAGTAAACATTGGGTTACGGGAAGATATGGTCAGGTCCCTAGTCCGGGACACCGTTGGCAAAAGCCGCTGCCCGTGCTCTTTCGATGAGGGCTCGTTGCTCCTCGAGGTCCGAGCTAGACAGGGCCGCCTCCCAGTCCTCCCATGTTGGCTGATTTATTATGGCAATACTGCTATTTTTCTGACAAGCCCATACCATATGATATAAGTCTGCCTTTTGGCCACAAAATCTGCACTGCGCCGAAAAAGACTTGGGCTCGATGGCGTGAAGCCTAGATGGATTATTAAATGACATAGTTTGTAGCCGACGGAGGTGACAGTCTTCTGATTTATTAAGACCCCTAGCGGGCCCCGGCAGTGTCTGCCTCTCAAGGCGCAGATGCTGTAGTATCTCTGAGTATACGTTGTTAACGGAGAGGGGGAGACAAAGTCAGCAAAGGAGGACGTAGAAGGATCCCGGGGAAGAAAAGCTCGGGCTGAAGCATGTGCACGCTCGTTTCCCTCAACCCCATCGTGACCTGGTACCCATATCAGCTGCTTAGGTGCAGCGCGAGTCTTAGCTTGACTAAGAATTTTGCATGCCAGCGGCGTGATCCTACCACGCATATAGTTTCTATAAGCCGCCTGCGAATCTGTAATAATGTATTCTGACGCGGAGTGTGTCGCGGCTAGGGCTATCGCCACTTCCTCCACAGCCAAGGTTTCCCTGTCACGAACTGAAAGCCCGTCTACAACCTGCATTTGGTGCACCACTGAGATTGTCGATATCCCCTTTACAGGGCCCGCAGCGTCCACGAAGAAGGCTCCTTCTGTTCTGGAAGAGCACTTGTTCATCATCTTGCTCATTGCCACTCTTCTGGCCTGATGATGCTCCGGGTGCATGTTTTTAGGAAGAGGAAGCGTGAGGAATTTGTTCCGCCACTCCCGAGGAATATCTTGTCGTCCAGCCACTTGTTGCGGAAAGCAGATGTTCAAATCCTCCAAGACCTTGCGTCCCGTCTTGGTTGTGGCTAATCGCATTACCTGGCTTGTAAGATGGGCGCTAATCAATTCATCAGCCGTATTGTGTACTCCAAGTTGTAGCAGACGCTCCGTAGATGTTTTCATGGGCAGACCGAGCGACTTTTTATAAGCCGTTCAAATGATAACGTCCATGTGGTTTAGATCGCTTTTCCTTATCCGAAGGTACGGGGACACGTACACTATTCGGCAGAGGATAAACGCCTGCACTAGCCTAAGGGTGTCCTTTTCTTGCATGCCCCTCTCCTTGGTTGTGATCCGAGATATCATACGGATGACTTGCTCACACACCGTTCGGAGCTTAGTGATTGCGGCTGCGTTCACGCCCTTGTTGTTAATGAGCAGCCCCAAAATACGTAGTGTCTCCACGTCGGGAATAGGTGTGTCGTGGACCGAGATTTCCAGCGATGCAGTATCCCCCTTTCGGCGCAAGACGAGGAGCTCAAACTTGTCCGGGGAACAGCGCAGTCCGCATTCTGCTGCATAGTTTTCAACTGTGGTGGCAGCCTCCTGGAGGGCCCCCTCCGTCTGTCTCAAGCTGCCCTCCGTTGTCCATATGGTTATATCGTCCGCGTAAAGGGCGTGACGAATTCCCTTTACGGCATTCAGTTTTTCCGGCAGGTGCATGAGGGCAACGTTGAAGAGCAGTGGAGAAAGGACTGCTCCCTGAGGCGTACCCCTGGTGCCCATGAGTATCGGCTCGGACCTCGTGTCACCAATCTTGATGTGGGCTTGGCTATCCTGCAAAAAGTCCTTGATGTAATAAAAGGAACGCTTTCCGCAATGAGTACCCTGTAGATTTTCCAGAATCTTGGAGTGTTTCACGTTGTCGAAAGCCACCTTAAGATCCAGCGCCAGTATGGCCCTACTGTTGCGCTTGCGCGGGGAATCGATCACTTCCATCTTCAGCTGTAGTAATACGTCTTGGGTTGACAAGTGTGCCCGAAACCCGAACATCGTGTGAGGCAGAAGGTCTTGGTCTTCTAGATACGTCGATAGGCGAAGTTGCACCGCCTTCTCCATAAGCTTCCCTGCGCACGATGTAAGCGAGATTGGCCTCAGGTTATTGATGTTCACCTCCTTTCCAGGCTTGGGAATGAAGCTTACATCAGCCGTCTTCCACGCCCTGGGTAGCTTTCCACTTCTCCGGCACTCGTTGATGTATTGCGTGAGATTTTCGAGCGTCTGCCGATTAAGATTGGCAAGCAATCCCACCGTCACATTGTCGTTCCCTGGTGCCGTGCTGCGCCTCATGGCTATAAGCGCCGCCTGTATTTCCTCGACCTCAAACTCCCGATCCAGGTCCGGATTCTCCATACCTTCATACTCCCGCACAGGCTCGTTGTCTTTCATCGTACAGATATATTTGCTGGTGAGGGCTGCAACCAGCTGCTCGTCCGTGCCCGCGAAGCCATGCAGGGCTCTCTTGAGGTTACGTTGCTGCTCCCCGCGCGACTTGGTGGGCTCTATCAAACATCTAAGAAGACGCCACGCCGCCTTGGTGCCGAGGCTGCCTTTCAAGGAGTCACATTTTGCCAACCAGTTGTTCTTGGCCAAGGTCCATGCATACTCTTCCGCTTGCGACGTTAATTCCGCGATCTTGATCTTGAGCTTGCGGTTATACTTTTGCCTCTTCCACCGCCGCGTTAGACCTCTTCTCGCCTCCCATATATGTAGCAGGTGGTTATCGATAGCTGGAATTTCTTCTGAGGTCTGGAGCGTACGCGTAAAGCGATCCCTGACTTCCAGCAATGACTCGGCCCACTCCTCATACTTTTCATTAATCAATCTGCAAAAGTACAAAAACAGTACGAAAAAACGAGATCAGGGAGCGAGATCAGATTGCGAGATCAGGGAGCATGCGCCGCTAATCTGACGCAAGTAAATGATCCGAAAAGTAAGCTTCAACTCACACGTGGTCATAAAGAGCGCCGAAAAAATGTTTTGACATTAGATAAAATTCCTACGTCGCATAAAACATGTACCACTCCGTGATAGTGCCGCTCAAGTAATCAAGCACATACGTAATCAACCACACATACAAAGAGAGACACAAATAAAGTCCCTGCTCAAAACAGTGTAAACAAATTGCAGCACAGATAAACCGACGATGTGGCAAAAGGCTCATGGGTAAGCAAGCAGACTAACTATAAAAAAAATATTACGAGGCCGCCGAGCATGCGCCGCTGATGTGATGCAACAAAACAAGAAAAATTGTGGCGACAGAGAAATTTAGTATCTCACGCGGGTTCACGGAGAGCCGCTAAGAACGTTTCAGCATGATTATACGTTTCTTATATTTTGTGCTACTGTATTCCACTGCATCATAGTGCTTGGAAAAAATGAACAGCAGCGTGCGGAAGTTGGTGTTTGTGGCAATAATCCTTTCTCCAGCGCCGACGAGTATAGTCGTCATGAACAAAAAAATTCACCTACGTGTGCGATACTCCCTAATACGTAATTTGAACGGAGCTCTGTTTTCATATTCCGTTATATTGGCTGGCGCCAAGTCTCGTGCTGCACGTTGCGATGTGACGCGCGACTGCCTCGCTAATCGGGAGAGGCCGCGCGTGGGCGACGCATGGGCGCGCAGCCATTGCCGACAGATTTTTATTTACTTATTTATTTCGTACTGCCAGCCTGTTTTACAGGCCCTACGCAGCAGTGTGATGTACATAAAAGGTTTAACAACATGTGAAACACAAAAAAAGAATGTTATCCAAAAAAGAGATCGGATACCGCAGGTATTGACTGTGAAATACAAAAATCACAAAAACAAATTATGACAATACAGGACTATTGACAAAAGTAAGCAGAAAAGAAGAACAACGCGTTAGGCGTAAGCGTAATGCACCTCAAAGGTGGAAACACGAGAAGTGTCATCTGATCATTACATTGCAGAAAACAAAATGACAATGGAAACGGAAACAGCAATGGAAAAGTACAGCAAGAAAGCAAGATGTCAAGGGTTTCTGCAATACAGCACATGTTTACAGCGTGGCTTATAAAGACAAAAATAAGAGTACCCTTAAAATGATATGATCTATATCACATACTATATGGTATGCGACACAGATCATGGGAAACGTTTTGTGGTCATAGATTGACAAGAGCATGCACAAAAGAAGATGAGGTTGAGCTTTCAAGAAAGTTTTCAGGCAGGGTGTTCCTATCATGAATGATTCGGGGGAAAAACGACTTCTTAAATAAATTGGTATGGTGCGGATACTCGTCTAACCTAAATGATTGTGATGAAAGCGTTGGGCGCCGTGTAGAAGGTTTCATATACAATTTTTCTCTAGTTTTACATGGTGCCGATGAATTAAAAAGTTGGAGGTCGCTTAAGCTTCGCCTTTAAGAGTGGAACGCGATATTATTATCGGGCACCGTTCGCATCGCATTTTTCTTTCAGTGGAAGCGCTTCACTGCAACACAGACCATGGGAAAGCCAGCTTACAAAGACCAAGCTTACACCGATCTCCTTAAAGTCGGCTTCACTTTTAAACAGAAATGCGTCGCGGGGAAGACGTTTTTCCAGGGGCAATATAAGTCGTCTTATATTAAAATGTGAGGGCCCTAGCACCTTTTTATTATTTTATTAATTGTTTGCTATTGCCTCGACGCGCGCGCGTGTCCAAAACGCAGGCGAAGTCCCAATTTCACCTGCCGAAGATGCGCGCGCTATCTGGATATCATTTTCGCAAGTAAAGCACCCGAGCGCGGGGCTGTAGGTCTGGTAGAAATGCTGGAAAAGGGGTTTGTGTGTGTTTCCTCGTAACATAATTATGTTTTCTCGTACATTCAAATTACAATCCGATGCCGAATCCGACACCCAATGGTAAAGTCGTACTACACCATTTTTCTGACGGATTGCACTGTGAGAAATTCAATTTTTGTTCACCAAAAACGTTGCACCACGTGGAGGGCCTGCGCTGTCGGGGTGGTTGGGGATGATTTTCGCCGCCACGGACGCCGACATCGCACGCCGACGCCAGACGCCGACGCCGGATTTTCTGCAACACGGGGCCCTTAACGCTCTCGCGTTAATATAACATTTTGCGCCTCTCTCGATATCGCCTTACCTCTAGAATTTCCAGGTTCGCCTCTTGTAGAAGAGCGCTAACTGATGTATGACGGCGGCAGGAATTAAAGATAAACCTAACTGCTTTCCGCTTTATAATTTCAATATTATTTGTGCTTGATTGAGTGTAAGGGTCCCAGACAGGAGTAGAATATTCTAACAATGGTCTGATGAAAGTCTTGAATGCTAGTAAATTTATATTGTAGATTTAGCCAAAGTCCTCCTCAGGTATCCGAGCTTCTTCATGGCTTTTTTTTAATGTGAGTGACATATGGCTGTTCCACCTAAGGTCCGACGTGATTACTAAACTAAGGTATTTATATTCTCTAACAGACTATAAATTATGACCATTAATGCTGTATACATTGACTATCTAGATAGTAACATAGTATTTACGACGCATGCGCACTCTGGCTTCCCTTGCGAACTTCTGTGTGGTAGATAGTCACGTGGTATGTACGACGCATGCGCACTCTGGCTTCTCTTGCGATCTTCTGTGTGGTTTTCATTAAAGTTGTTGCTAGTCCCAAGCGTGTGTCCGTCTACTTCTCTCATGGTGTTAGATAGTGACGTGGTATGTACGACGCATGCGCACTCTGACTTCCTTTCTGTGGGGTTGTTTTCATTCAACTAGTTGCTAGTTCCCAGCGTGTGTCCGTCTACTTCTCTCCTGGTGTTTGAGTGTTAAAGGCTGGGTTCCATCGTTTCTGCAGATAATAAGTCTGATTTCGCATCATCAACAACGACTGTCTGTCGCCTGCCTGTAAGATACGCCTCAATCCAGTGAAGTAGTTGGTCGTTTTTGAGAATAGGTTTTAACTTTAATAACAACTTTTGGTGGGACACGCGGTCACAGGCTTTCTCAGAATCTAAGAACACCAAGTCAATTTGGGCGTGACCGTCTAGTGCTGCCGCAATTTCATGCACTGTTTCTAATAGCTGCGCTACGGTGGATTTACCACGACGGAAGCCGTGTTCTCGCGCGTCGCAGAGGACTATACTTTCAATGAAGACTGAGATGTGCTGAAATATGTGTTCTATCAGTTTTGATGAAGTACAAAGTAGGGAGATAGGACGGTAAGAGGAGACCAGTGAACGGTCGTCTGATTTATATATTTTTGCATGTTTCCAATAACGCAAGTATATTTGGCGCACCATTCGGCATATCTCACGAAAGAACCATTGGTATTTTCTTGGCGACATTTTACCGTGAAGGCTCACTCCTCAATGGTCGCGTCCCGCAATAGAAAAAAACAATGACATCATCTCACCCTACGGGAACCATGGTGGGATGCGAAAGCATCGAGGGGGGTGCGCATCGAGTTTCCGTTTCTTTTCACTTGGCAACACAACCCAATGAAAGTTAGAGTGAGAGAATGTATTGAGAAGAGAGGAGACGTTTGTACGGGGTTGTTGCGTCTTTATTTAGAGATCGTACGTGATTGCTAGCGTCGGTGCGCGCGGTATCTTGAAGACGATGGCTTTGTGGTCGGTGAAGTGTAGCGTCAATGGGTCTGGCTGCAGAGGGTCAGGTTTGACATTTGCGAAGACGAGGTCTATGCACGTTCCCCTGATGGTGGTGGGTTGCTTGTGATCTTGGGAAATGCATCGCAAAGAGTATACGACCTTCATGTGCTGCACCAGCCAATCGGTTGTTAGTATATCTACGTTGAAGTCCCATGTGAGTATGAAGGGCGCGTGTCTGTAGGTCTTAGTGTACTCTACCATGCTCCTTGCGAGGTAAAGTTCGACGTTTTCTCTTGAGATGTTGGGTTTGAGATACAGCGTCATGACGACGACGTTGTTGTCACCGTGGAAGGATAGTCGGACGGCCGAGTGCTCTCCGTTGTGCCTGTGAGTGGTGACCGGTAGGTCTAGGTCCTTTGCGTTTGCGGTGAGAGTGCGTTTCACCTATACGGCGACACCATCGACTTGCCGTTGTGCCTCCTCGGTACGCATGATCACGTCTTAGGCGTTGATGGTCGAAGCCCGGGCGTTGTAATGGCCTGGAACGTGTAGCTGCTCTAGACGCAGGCAGGCAGGCAGGCAGGCAGGCAGGCAGGCAGGCAGGCAGGCAGGCAGGCAGGCAGGCAGGCAGGCAGGCAGGCAGGCAGGCAAATACCTTTATTATTATCCGGAGGCGGCGCTCAACCCCCGTTAGGGGGTGACACCGGTGGGCACTCCCACGACGGGACGGGGAGTTTAAACTCCACGGCCATGTCGCGGGCCCTCTGGATGGCTCTAAGCTGGTCTCTTTTGTCTTGGCTAGCAAGAAGATAGTTCCAGTCCGCCTCCGTAGAGGGAGACTCGCTGCTCTCGCGCAACGTAGTGCATTGCCACAGAATGTGTTGTAAGGTACATTTGGGTACCTTACCTGGCAGGTACCTGCCATCAATGTATTTAGAACATTTTAGAGGCGATGCATACGCCTCCGTCTGTAACAGACGTAGAGTGATAGACTGAGCTCTGTTTAAGTGTGGGTGCGGGAATGAGTAGTTCCGCCGCTCCAACTGGTAATTTTTGCAGATTTCACTAAAGGTTAACAACGGATCTCTGAAGTACCTAGTAACGTCCTCAGCCTCCGAGTGGTTCTCCCCGGCGTGGAATGTGAGACCTCGCGCCCTGGAATGAGCCAACTCGTTGGTTCCGTGTACGTGTCGGTCAACGTGTGCCGGGAACCAGATGTTGTGCTTTTAGGGGCGAAGCTCCTTATAGCGGCACCCGTTCGTCCCCGTCGTCGTAGTAGTAGTGTGTAACCAGTCTGAGAAAAATGAGAAAAAAAATTCCGAAGTTGTGTCCGTAGCGCGGAATCAAACCAGGGACCCCTCGCTTCCGAGCGCGTGGCGTTAGCCCACTACGCCACGAAGCGGACATGGACACACGCACCACGATGGCAATAAATACCCAACATTAACGAAAGGCCGCGTTTCTAGCGCGTTTCTAACGCGTTTGTGCTAGCGCGTTACGGCCCGTGTAAGAAGCTGGTGTAAGACGCTGTGGCCTCTCCGCCTTACCTTCAACGCGTTTCGAACGCGCTGCCCAAAGCGGTGGCAAGTCAAGTTCAAATCGAGGAGCGTTTATGAATACGGAGGGTATACTCTCTCAGCAGTCATGTGATGGCGTCGGCAAACGTGGTGCACGTTCCGGCATGTGTAAATGGCTGCGTAAGACGCTGTGGCCACTCCCCCTTACTAGAGAGTACTGCACGTTTGTAACGCGTTTGTGCTAGCGCCCCCTTAAGCGGGAGATCCGATGATTCCCTCCGTAGCTTCGCCCACTCATCATCATTCACCCCGTGGATATGCTGTGATTTTTTTGTCTGACCAATTGGCAGCACAGAGAACGCGCGCGGCTTCCCGACAAACCGAGCCCGTCATGAAGGCCCGTGCGGTTGCGCGCGAGTCTGTGTTCTGTGATCTGTGATCTGCGATCTGCGCGAATCAGCGAGAGCTAGTGCCACAGCGACCTACTCAGCACGATCAGCGTTTGAATTTAATAAAGTAATAGACGACAAGTGTTCGCCTTTGATTGATGTTACTACCGAGACAAAGTGGCCCGTATATCCGTAGTGCGCTGCGTCTACCAAGGCCACGTTATCCTCCATGGCGGCTGCGGTACTGAGTAGGGCTCGCGCCTGTGCCTGACGTCTCCCCACGTTATGTGTGGGTTGCATGTTACGAGGTATATATCGGGAATACCGTAAATTTTGCGCGCATCTCTTCGGGGTGCTGTCGCGGGCTTTCTTGGAGGAGGAGGAAACAACTTTATTTTGTTAATTTACTTAGTGAGGGGTGGCTACTAGGTGGTGCCTTACAGCCGCCTCCTCAGCTCTTTTTATGGCCCGAAGTTGAACCTCCTGGTTCGGGTTCATGAGTATCGCTTCCCATGCTTCAGGCGAGGGACCGGCCAGGAGATCTGGGGGGGGGGGGGGGAGATCTTCTCTGCAGTCCCAGAGAATATGATTTAAGGAGGCTATGGACCCACATAATGAGCAGTGTGGGTCTGTCAAGTCAGGGTAAAAGTGTGCGTATATTTGTGGGCTGGGAAAGGAGTGCGTTTGGAGGGCGCCAGGTGATTTCTTGTCCCTTGGTGAGCTTGAGATGAGGTGGGGGTTTTGTCCGTCTTGCGAGGCGGTAGCATTGGGCAATTTCGTGGTATGTGGTCAGTGGCTCACTGACCAGGTCCCCCGTGTCAGAGACGGTACCCACCGCTCGGCTGACGAATCCTCAAGCACACTGGTGGGCCGCCTCGTTCCCCGGGCTCCCTGCGTGAGCCGGGACCCATATCAATTCAATTGGGGTGGGTTCTTCTTCACTATCTTGTTGTTTAGGAGAGAGTAGCGGATGCAGTAGTCGTAGTGTGGCTGGGGCCACGATTCCACGTGCAAAGTTGGATATGGTGGTATTTGAGTCGCTGATTATAGTTGTAAATCCGGCTGCTGCAGCGAGGGCAATGGCCGCCTCTTCTGCCTCCGCCGAGTTGAGGGCACGCACAGAACAGGCCGTCCGTATTGGTGTTGCTCGGGGAGTAAATTGGCTGTTGTTATTGTTGTTGATTATCTTGGGGAGGCTAATTACGCTAATTGCGTACGTGTTATGTGGCAAGGAATATTGAGCAGCGTCAACGTATGCTGCTTCGGAGTTGGACCCGTGGGTTTTGTGCAGGGCTTGAGTTCTCGCTTTTCGTCTGCCGTCGTGATGACCTGCCAGCATGTTCTTTGGCAGTGGCTTGATGATGAACCTCTTTCTGATGTTGGGGGGAACGGTGGCAGGATCGTTGTGCGTTGGAGACCCTCTGTGCCCGATGCGGTCCAGGATCCAACGGCCTGTCTTGCTTCCCTGTAGTCGGTGAATGTGAGCCATGCGGTGCGCTTCTAGAAGTTCTTCCACGGTATTGTGCAACCCCAGGCTTAGGAGGTGCTCGGTAGGGGTGGTACGGATGAGCCCCAGCGCAGATTTGTACACTTTGCGAATGAGGCGGTCCAGTTTTGCTTTTTCAGTTTGGAGTAGATGTAGGTAGGGAAGGGCGTAGGTGAGCCTTGAGATGACAAGGGAGTGGATGATTTAGAGTAGCTCCTTCTCCTTCATACCTTGCTTGCGTGCCCTCACTCGGGTGATTAAATGGACCGTCTGATTCACTGTTATGGTGAGACGATCAATGGTGAAGTTGTTGTGGCGATTCTTTTGTACAAAAAGGCCCAGGACCCTCATATAATCCACGTGATGTATTGCAGTGTTGTTGACGTACACGTTAATGTCGGGTAGCGGGGTTTTTATTCTGCGCCGGTCTGGGGGTCGCAGTATTAGTATCTCCGATTTGCTCTGCGAGCACTCTAAACCCGTGTCAGTCACATGCTGGACGACTGCGTCGGCTGCCTTCTGCAGGGTCTCTTCGACTTGTCCGTCGGATCCCGTGGTCGTCCAGAGCGTAATGTCATCAGCATAGAGAGTTTGTCGCAGGCCGGGTATCGTGTCGAGTTTGGATGGTAGCGACTTCATTGCGAGAATAAATAAGAAAGGTGATAAAACTGCTCCTTGAGGATTGCCGCGATCTCCGAGTTTGATCGGTTTGGAGACTAGATTGCCCACCGAGAGTACAACCGTACGGTTGGATAGAAAAGCGCATATGTAATTGTACGTGCGTTCTCCCGGTTGCAACTCGGCCAAGCTGTTTACTATGGCAGTGTGCTTCACGTTATCAAATGCTTTGTGAAGGTCCAGGCCGAGTAAGGCTTTGGTGCTTGTACCACTCTCTGGCCTTAGGAGATCATGGTGCAGTTGGATGAGGGCATCCTGGGTGGATAGGTGAGCTCGGAAGCCTAGCATAGTGGGGGAAGTAGGTTGTGCTCTTCCGTGTAGTTTTGTAGACGGCAGAACACGACGTGTTCCATTAGCTTGCCCAAGCAAGAGGTCAGGGATATGGGTCGAAGATTTCCGAGGTCGAGTTTCTTGCCCGGTTTCTGTATAAAGGTGACTCTGGCGTGTTTCCATTCCGGGGGTAATTGTCCTTCTTGGGTTACGGGAGATTGGAGCCCGAGGTGTGCTAGTAATCGTCGTCCAGCTTTAGTGGAAGGCAGCCTTACGATTTGAGAGACTTTTTGAGCTTCTACGATTTCGTTGAATGTATTATGAATGCCTAGCTCGTTGAGCTTGGTCGTGCGGGTGCTGCCCGGTAACCCGAACACCTGTTAAACGCACCGGCAGATGATCACGTCGAAACGGCGTACATCTCCTTTTTGCCACAGGTGGGCGGGAGCCACATAGTTGATGTGGCTCATGAGTAACGCGTGGAACAGTCTGCGGAGATTCTCCTCAGACAGTCCCCCGCACTTGTTAGCTACTCTGTTAATTAATTTAGCCATTTCTTCGGCCTTCTTGGAAATGTGAATGACACTGGCGTCGTTATGGCCGTTGGTTTGAATGATCATGCCTAGAATGCGAACTTGGTCCACCGTGAGGATCGGTGTACCTTCCACCGTCAAGACGTTGATTTCCGCGTATGTGTCTCTGCGCGCCTTGTATTTCGGGCGGTAGAGTAGTAATTCTGATTTCTCTGCCGATAGCGAGAGACTGGCCTGCCGTAAGAACGTTTGTACCGTGTTGGCCGCTTCTTGCAGTCGCTCCTCGATATGGCCGTCACTGCCGCTCGTACTCCAGATGGTGATATCGTCTGCGTAGAAGGCGTGACTGATGCCTTCGATCTGTGAGAGTTGTCGCGACAGAGCGCGTCTGACCAGAGCGAGGTTGAACAGGAACGGAGAAGTCACGGCCCCTTGGGGTGTGCCCCTCGGTCCCAGGTTGAACAGCTTCGAGCCCATCGAGCCGAGTTGTATTGTAGCTGTCCTGTCGCGTGGAACTAACTAACGTAGTTGTAGAAACGCTTACCTAATTCTGTCTGTCGAATCGAGTCGAGGATGTGAGAGTGGTTTACGCGGTCGAACGCCTTCTCGAGGTCGAGCGCTAGGATGGCTTTAGTGTCTCTGGTGATCTTATCCATGAGCTCGTATTTGAGCATCAGCATTACGTCCTGCGTGGACATGGACGGGCGAAAGCCAATTTGGTAGATTGGTAGAATCTGACACTCCTCTACGAATTTCGTGCCTCGCTTGAGGATTACGTGTTCGGCCACCTTACCCACGCAGGACGTGAGCGAGATGGGACGAAGTGAGCCTAGTGCTAAGGGTTTACCCGGCTTAGGGATAAGTATGACGGTTGCCTCGCGCCATGCAGGCGGGACGTTACCTACCTCCCAGATTTTGTTAATGTGCTCGGTGAGAAGTTATATGTCCTCCTTGGCGAAATTTTTAAGAAGTTTATTCTGTATGCCGTCGGGACCCGGGGCCGAGCGGCAGTTGAGTTCGGAGAGGACCGCCTTAACCTCAGCGCAAGTGAAGGGGGATCCTAGCGGATCCTCCTCCGTAGAGTCCGGGCAGGCGGGTAATCAGATGGGGAGCTAAGTTCGGTACATAGGTAACGCGTAGCTAGCTCGTCGGTGATTTTAGGGTCGGTCTTACCCGAGATTTTGAGTTTGTGGATTAGCCTGCCTATCGTGAGTTGTTGGGATGCTTTCGATGGTTTGTCACCTAGTAAGTGTTTTAACAGATTCTATTTGGCCCCGTTTCTCATTTGACCATCAACCGTGTTACACACTTCGTCCCAGTGTTGACGCTGTAGATTACGACAATGTTCCTCGATTTGACGATTGAGTTCAGGTATCTTTTTACGAAGGTTACGATTGAGCTTTTGCGTGCGCTATTTCGCTTGCAGTGATTTTTTAGCTTTGAGTAGGGGAGCTAGCCAGCTATCCATGCGCTCGACCTCCAGTTCGGTTTCAACGTCCTGAGTCGAATTGGCAACGTCCTCTTTGAGTCGTACGAGGAGTTCTGCTAGGGTTTCGTAGTGAGTGTCGTTTGATCCCAGTCCGAAAACGATCCCAGTCCATAATGCGAAACTGTCTAATTTTGTTTCTAGAGACGTTTACGATCGTCTGTATAATGTAATGATCACTGCCCAGATTCTCACCTAGGTTAGTCCACGTGGGTTGTCCCGCGTGCCTAACCATCGTGAGGTCCGGGGCGCTATCGCACGTAACCGAGTTACCTACCCGTGTGGCTGAAGTGGGATCTGTTAGGAGCGTGAGTCTATGTGTGTGCATAATTGGAAATACATAATTCCCACCATAGTACAGCTTCGCTGGTCTTCCATCTCCACCCCAGTGGAGCAGACAGTTTTTTACATCAAGGTCAAGAAGCAAGGACAGTACGCTTGCTTCGTTTACACCGGTGGGTGAATTATCTTTTAAGATAGCTATGGCGCGATGTCTTTCCATCATCGTTCGTGAACGCCGAGCAAAAATACTCGTGAAGTGCTTTTGCAATTGGCAGTTGATCTGTCAGTATGAAAGCGTCTACAGAAATACCAAACACGTGGGTTTTCTTCGGTAATAAGTATCGCCAGAACCGATCTGGGGATGACAGAAGAAAGTTTTTTTAAAGCAACATTTTGATAATAGTCTTTAGCTTTCGGTATACCAGTTTTAAACTGAAGATGCAGGTTGGTTAGCTTTTCGGCGTTAGCGATTGAGGGTCGTGCTTTATGTTGCTTTGTTACTTGCTTTAGTTTTCGCCCCAGTCGTACGAGGTCTCTTGTCATCCACGGATTCGTTTCGCATACAACTTTCCGCTTTTAGCACACAAAAGTGTCGATACAGTTGTGAACAAATTTTCTAAAGAAACACCATAATCTATCAATCGTGAGATTCTGAAAGAGAGACAAATTAAAAAAAATTATTGTCTAAGGCATCAAGTATGTCGACATCACTAGCGCGCGAGAACTCAGGAATCTAGTATTAGTTTTAGATGGTTTTAATCTGAAATTTAGCTCTAGTGTAAAGCATACCATTCTGTGATCCGAAATTCCCTGGAATATGACGTCACTTGGATTACGATTGAGGACTTGGTCGTTTACAAGAAAGAGATCTAATGTGTTTTGAGCGCGAGTCGGTTGTTTTACTAGCTCAGAGCGTGGAAAGGAACGATATCAGTTAAATGCTCTACTGCCGTTCAAAGGGCATCAGGGAAATCAGTTGACCAGTCCAATGACGGGACATCGAAATCACCAGCGAGCAAAATATTCTTGCAATGTAAGCGGGTTGTACCTAAAAATTCATTCAGAGCATCCAATATTACGTCACAATGTGGTGGGCGGTAAAAACCCGCAATTATAAGATGGAAGCCGTCCAAAAACACTTTCGCGATGACGCGTTCAGCGCCGGCAATATCAGGTAACTTTTGTACTTGCAAACAGTCTTGAAACAACAAAGGGACTCCACCTCCCCGGGAATCTCGATCATTCCTGTATATTTTGTACCCTCGTGGTGTTATCTCGAAGTCCAGGATGCCAGAGTGCAACCAAGTTTCAGTGATTATCATTACATTTGGCTCATGCACCACTGCAATGCTTTTCAAGTCGAAAAGTTTGTTTACGATGCTGCGAGCGTCTAAATTAATGCAATGGAAGCTTTTTTAAGTGCCCGAAGAAGTTCACTGTTTTTTCTAGATTTTTTGGTGGATGCTAAAACGGGAATTCTTTTCATTACAGCAGTATCCCAGGCATACATCTCTCCGTTTATGATGATTTTGTCATGTACAAGCTTCACTTTCTCGCCACCCTTTCTGATATTTGCAGTGCTTTCTCATGGATGCCTGCTTGTTTGCCTAGTTTCCGCAGAAAAGTCTTCTACAATTGAGATTTCTTTTTCTTTTAGCTTAGAACAGTTTCTGAGTACGTAAATCTTCTCACGGTCGTCGCTTAGTTTGAGCACAACTGGCCTATTTTTGTTTCACTTCATTTGTCCGATTCGGTAAATTCTTTCAACTGTTGATACTTTTACACCGAGCATATTGTCAAATATTGCAGAAACTACAGAATTTGTTAGTGATTGGAACGTTTCATCGGGACCAGTGAGCCGAAGAAGAACAACAAAACTTTATTTGCACAAAAGATTTCGTTGCCGCTAAAACGGGGCAATTCGCATGTTTGGGCCCCCATTCCAAGGCGCCGCTGGCCCACGCCATACTTTCTGCCCTCCGGACCAGCCTGAGCTGTTCCTCGAGGGTAGAGCTGGATAGCAATGCCTCCCACCTCTAAGTCGTGTTATTCTCATCTTGCTCTTCTGTGTGAGCCGTGCATTCCCATGTAATGTGGTAGAGCGTCGGTGTACTCCCACACCACCGGCATATGTCTTTGTAGGCTGTTGCGTTGTGTACATGCAATCTATGAAGGTTTGTACATGTATTCGTTTGAGGCCTACGTAACGTCGCAGAGTCCATGGCTGAAAGGTTCTTGTGCGGTGCTGGGTAGAGTCTTCTCAATTCCCTGTAGTATTGTAATATTGATTTATAACTGGGATCGTTGGTTGTTAGGTCCTCTACGATGTTGCCATTGGCAGCTCGGTAATTAGTGAAACCTCGAGCCACCTGATTTGCATCGCGGTTTCCAGTAACACCCTCTTGTCCCGGGGCCCAAGTTATTGTTTGGATATACCTGACGTTGAGTTCCCGCTGATTTCGGTAAGTATCCGGTGTGCCTTCCTGCCGCCCTTTCCCCTTTAGATAGTTCCTGCATGCGGCCTGAGAATCTGTGATTATTCTCAGTGGAGCATTGCGCTCCATGCCTTCCCTGGCGTACCAATTAACCCTGGCGTACCTTCCCTGGCGTGCCAACCATTTCTCGAGTGGGGGGGAGGGGGGCGACCGCAAAAAATCTGACCTCTGTATCTCTCTCTCCCTCTCCCTCTCTCTCTCTCTCTCTATATATATATATATATATACATTGCAAAGACGAAGTGAACTTGGCCGCTTGCGCTCGCAAGGCGGGCGCTGGAAGAGAAGACGAGGATGAAGAGAGAATAGAACAGCTGGCCCAGGAACGGGTGCTGTCTCTGGCTCTCCTTTACAATGGTGCAGCCGCCGAAAGCAGTCTTAAGGCTCTCCAGCCTGAAGCAACGTGCTGCGAAGGCTTTGCGTCCTCCGGCATCTCGACGTCCAGGGTCCTTCTGGCGAGGGAACGCCGTCAACGCTTCCCTTGTCATAGATGCCGCACCTGGGCCTACCTGGATCTCCAAGCCCCCATGGCATACCGTTCACGCTGCCTTGGACATGCATCCTCGCCGTCGTGGGTGCCTCCTGTGGCCAGGGAACGCCGTCCACGCTTCCCGTGCTCTGGATCACTGCCCCATGAAATCATCGCAATCTCAGCCAGCAAGGGATGCCGTCCACGCTTCCTCGGTTATGGATCCAGCCACACTACCACCGTCGCAAGCAACCACCGCACCGCGCGGGTAGGGCGTCCAAGCTTCCTCGGCAGCTCTACTTGTGATGTCGTTTAAGCCATCGCCAAGCTGAAACAACAGTTCGAGGTTATGACGAACACCTTCGTATCCGTTAGCGGTTTCGCGGTGGCACCTCACACTGAGACAGCGCATCGGCCCCTCCATCTTGGACCCGTCCTGCCTGGGAACGCCGTCCACGTTTCCCTTGGCGAGAATATCATGCCCGGCAGTTCTTCGACTCCTCAGCCACCAAGGTATGCCGTCCCTGCTTCCTTGGTGGTAGAACCGGCTGTCGCGACTACCACAACGACCGCATCTCCACCAGGTTCCTCGAGAATTCGGACAAGAAACCTGGCGGAGATGAGGCGCAGCGACTTCCAGCAGCCGGCTTGCGTAAAAATACCTCCGTTTCACGGCTTTCAAGATAACGTCATCCTTTGGGTTCATGCTATCAATGCCTTGGGTGATCATCATGCTTGGCCAGACCGCACAAGATGGCCGATTGCAGCAAAACGACTTTGCGGTGCTGCAAAGGCTTGGGACAACTTCGCAGGTATCAAGCAGCAGTCAAGGCCTGAATGGAGCGCAGCTCTGATAGTTGCTTTCGGCCCGCTTCCTTATGCCTGAGCGGCCCCTTCATCCCCAAACATCAGCTTCGGCTCGTCGTCGTCGAAGATCGCGGCCGAGAACTAACGGTTCAACAACAGCGGCAGCGAGTCGAGCCCTCAGCCGCCACCGCAGCAGTCACAGGCCTCCGATTCGAGCTCCATGTCGGCTTCCTCCAACATCCATAGCGAACCCGGCAGCAATGCCTCCAAGATAGTGGATGATCTGCATCAGCAGCAGCGTCGGCAACAGAGACATGCGGCGTCGACGCGGGTGATGTGCGGTACTGCGACTCTTGGGACATCGGCCCAGCCGCCGTGGCGCTGCGGCTGCTGAGGGCCGACGAGCAGCGCAACAGAAGCCCCACTCCAGCACACGCCACCCCTGCTGCAGGGAGGGCTTCGTCCGCCGACGCGATTGCCCGCCAGCGGCACATCTACGAGACGGCGATAGACTTGCGTGACGAGCAGCGAGTGCCCGACCAGGGCTTGGACCAAATGGCCCAGAGCCCTGTGCAACTCCTCCCTGGGCTACAGCAGCAGCCGCGTGCAGGCCCCCTCCACCCGGTGCCGGCATCGTCCTCGTCTTCGGGAGTGTCAGTTATACATGGCTTGCACGGGACGTCACTTCCGCCCCAATGAAGCGCCAGCGTCCATGCTGGCGACCCATTCTTCGTTTCGCAGCTGTCCGTCCGTCCAGTCCGTACCGACAAGTGCCTTGCCTGTGACGCCTGACCGCTCCCGATACGCTGTGAATTGTTTTCTTATCTATTCGGGAACGATGTCTCCTCCCCAGAGACGTGAGCCACTGAGTGCAGGCTATTACTCTGAATTTGTGGGATCGGCGCGCGTACGCTATGAAGAAAAGGTGCAAATGTGCGACAGTATGGACCCGTACTCGCTGCGACCGGGCGTCGACACGACGATCGACGTGAATGTGTTCCCTGAAGTGACCCACGGGGATATCGTAAATTATCTAGTTTACTCCTCCAGCTTTGTGACGTTGGAAGAAATGAAAGATTTCAAATGAATGGAAGCACACAACTATTTCACCAGCGGGTGGGCGAGAAGCCTCTCTGCAATGCGTTTACGAGACGAAAAGGTGCTTCTCCTCGGAGAGGTGAGCTCAAGAACCTTTTCTGGCACGTTTCTCGAAAAATAGCCTGCCATTGTTGTGATTTACGCGGAGTGAAAAATAAATCGTGCATCTGAATGTGGTGGCACCGTTTTCAGATGGCGGGCAAACTTCAATGACGCCCGCGTACCAAAATTTACCGAGCATGTCAGCAAACGCTACAAATTTCAAATTCCGCCCCGATTAGTCTGATTTCCACTGTAAATACAGTAATGAAGATAAACAATGCCTGTTCTTTTACACTGCTCTATTCGCGGCCAGGTTATCTGGTGTGCATACGGCCGTTTTTCTCTGCCGTCAGTTTCTCTGCCGTCGTAGCTCGCTGCGCTCGTAGCGATCCGCATCTGCTTGCCTAATGCTGTAGCCGAGATGCAGCGACGGGGCCCAGTCTGGGTTCGTGCTATCGAAAAAAATCGGATGGCGTCCATGCGAATCAAAAACATTCACTTCTTCAGAGCATAGTCCTTGCTTCCCACGTTTTCGCGAACATTTAGTTCACGGCACAAGCCCCTTACCTGTCACGAAGTACGCTCCGCACACACGTAAATTGGGGTTCTGGGGGTCCAGATCGGCTCGATTAATGCGAGCCAGCCACAACGTGCGCCGATTTGTGCTGAGCGTCTTAGAGCGCTCGCACCCGTCTACGACGATCCTCGGAATCGGAAGAAGTTCGTGTTAGTAGGCTTCTTCTATAGCCTGGAGCTGTCGCTATGGTTGGAGCAGCCAACGACTGAGCAGAAAACCATATTGAAACTGCGAGCGGTCGCGAGCCAACACGATGCGAGCTGACAGAGGCGGCGGTAAGCGAGCAGTGGCCCGGCAGTGGCGCGTCAGCATGGCCGACAGGCATCTCACCGCGACCGGACGTGACGTCGGTGCAAGCCACGTATACCAGGTCACAAGGGAGACATCATAAGACAGCCTTCGCTGCAGGATGCCTGTTACCCGAAGCCACAACCACACCAAGGGAGCAGTTGCAGCGCTTCGGCATCTTCTAGTATTCAGCAGCAACCAGCCATCTTGTGTGGTCTGGCCAAGCATGACGATCACCCAAGGCATTGATAGTATGAACCGAAAGAATGACATCATCTTGAAGGCCACGGAATGGCGGTATTTTTACGCAAGCCGGCTGCTGGAAGTCACAGAGCCTCATCTCCGCCGGGTTGCTTGTCCAGCTTCTCGAGGAACCAGGGCCGGTGTGCATGGACAGTGCGGTCGTTCAGGTAGTCGCGACAGCCGGTTCTACCACCAAGGAAGCAGGGACGGCATACCTTCGTGGCTGAGGAGTCGAAGAAGTGCTGGGCATGATATTATGCCGGAAACTTGCAGCGTGGCCGAGTGTAAAGATGCACTTGGGCTCGGGCGCTCGGACACCGGGTGCTAGGGGGCGAACGAGGAGAAGACGAGGACGAAGCAGATAATAGAACAGCCGGCCCAGAAACGGGTGCTGTCTCTGTGTCTCTCATTCATTAAAATGCTGCCGACGAAAGCCCAGCCTTAAGGCACTGCAGTCTTAAGTACCGCACTGCAGAGGCCTAGCAAGCTCCTGCATCTTGCCGCCCAGGGTCCTTTCGGCAAGGGAACGCCGTCAACGCTTTCCTTGTCATGGATGCCGTACCTGGGACTACCTCGATCTCCGCGCCGCCAAGGCATGCCGTCCACGCTGCTTTGGACATGGATTCTCGCCGTCCTGGGTGCCTCATGCGGCCGGGGAACGCCGTTCACGCTTCCTATGCCCTAGATCTCTGCCGCACGACATCATCGACAACTAGGCCAACAAGGTATGCTGTTCATGCTCCCCTGGCCATGCTTACGGCTACAGTGAGTACCGCGGCCGTCACCAGCTCTGGCTCAACGGATGCCGTTCACGCTCCCTTGGCCACTAGTCCGGCTGACGCGAGTACTGCGGCCGCTGCCGCCGCCTCAGGGTGCGCGGGTTCCGCCCCTGCCTCAACGGGCGGCTCAACCGGCAGCTTAACCGACGTCATGCGAGCCATCTCGCTGCTGTCATAGCAGCTGGACTACATCGTTTCAGCCACTTCCGGTTTTCCTCTAGTAGCCTTTCGATCCCCTGCTGCGTCCGAACTACCGGAGTTCCATGGATTTCAGAATGACCCCATTTTGTGGTTGCAAGCCGCCAACGCGCTTGGCGCACGCCATGCCTGGCCCGACAACACGATATGGTTGGTTGCAGCGGCGCGACTTTGAGGTGCCGCCAAGGCATGGGAAAACTACGAAGGCATCAAACAGCGGTCCTGGCCTGAATGGAGTGCAGCTCTAATAGCTGCTTTCGGTCAGCTACCTTCTGCCTGCGGTGAGTCCAACCAGCGAAGTTCTGCGCACGGCACTCCGGCGAGCCACTGCTTCGATGCTTCGGCCGGTGTACCCAGCAACGCGTCGACAGAGCGGTCCGCAGGCTGCCTCGCCGCAGACGCCGGCTCGCCGGGGGACACCGTCTGCTTCACCCCAGACGATGGGAAGCGCATGGTGACCACCGCTTCCTCTAGTATCCCGTTTCCGATAGAACCACCTAGTAACCGCCCGCTTCCTTATGCCTGCGCGTCCCCTACATCCCCAAGGATCAGCTGCGGCTCGTCGTCGTGGACGATCACGGCCGAGAACCAACGGTTCAGCAACAGCGGCAGCGAGTCTATAGCTCAGCCGCCCCCGCATCAGTGACAGGCCTCCGGTTCGAGCATTTGCACGTCGGCGTCCTCCGCTTTCCATAGCGTACCCAGCAGCAAGGCCTCCAAGACAGCGGATGAATCTGCATCCGCAGTGGCGGCGGAAGCAGACGCATGCGACGACGATGCGGGAAATCTGGAGTACGGCGACTCTTGGGACACGGACCCAGCCGCCGTGGCTCTACGGCAGCTGACGGCCGAGGATAATCGCAACAAAAGCCCCACTCCAGCACACGCCACCCCTGCCGCAAAGGGTGTACCGTCCACCAACGAGATGGCCCACCAGCCCGTCTACGAGATGGCGTTAGACTTACGTCTCAAGCAGTGAGAACCCGACCCGGGATTGGACCGATTGGCCCAAAGTCCTGCAATCATCCTCCCTCAGTTGCAGCAGCTGCCGCGTGCAGGCCCACTCTACTCGGTGCTGTCGTCGTCCTCGTCTTCGGGAATGTCAGGTCTCAAGAGAGGCATCACAAGACAACCTTCACTGCAGGATGCCTGCTGTCCGAAGCCACCACCACACCAGGGGAGCCGTGCAGCACTTCGGTATCTTCTAGTATTCAGCAGCTACCAGCCCCAATACCTTGTGGTTCCAGCAGCAGTGGCGGTGGCAATCCTTCAGTTCTGATTCCTGCTAGCAGAGATCATGATTTGGCGTTCAGGCAAGCGTCAGCTGCCATTGACCAGAGCCATCCATTACCACGATCGCCTATTTCCGAGAACGCCCCTGCTGCACCTGTCGGCGCTGTCACTGTTAAGCGTAGCATCGATGCAGGTGTCAAGGTACTCTCTTCAGGGTCAGTGTGGCGCCCAAGGCACAGTGGCCACTGCAACGAAGCACCGCTTCAGAATGGCTACGACTGTGCCCTCAAGTCAATCAGAGCACCACCATCCGTGGACAGCCTCTCAAAGTCTTCCTGTGATAGGCCTCGAAAACCTGAGGAGAGGAGGGGAAGACTGGTAGCACCAATCACAATAACCAACGGAGCACCCTTTAAGGGAATCTCTTCAACTTCGCCCGAAATTGACAACGCTGAGCGGCAGAATAATCGTCGGCAAGATCTACGACCAGCGCGCAACAGCCAGTGCCGCCCGCCAGAGAAGCTGGATGGCATTGAACGGCTCACCAACGACGACTTCACACACTTAACAGGTTGCCTCCATGTTAAGTGACGTGTTTGTAAGGCATGCCGGAAACTTGCAGCGTGGCCGAGTGTAAAGATGCACTTGGGCTCGGGCGCTCGGACACCGGGTGCTAGGGGGCGAACGAGGAGAAGACGAGGACGAAACCGATAATAGAACAGCCGGCCCAGGGACGGGTGCTGTCTCTGTGTCTGTATCATTCATTAAAGTGTAAAGGAATCAGCGAGACACAAAGACAGCACCCGTTCCTGGGCCGGCTGTTCTATTCTGTGCCTCCTCGTCTTCCTTCTCTTGGCGCCCGCTTTGGGAGCGCCCGAGGCCAAGTTCACTTCGTCTTCACACTCGGCCACGCTGCAAGTTTGCGGTGCGCTTGCAACCAGGCAACTTGTTCAGGGAGTGAGGTCGTTGTTGGTGAGCCGTCCAGCGGACAGCCAGCTTCTCTGGCGGGTGGCACCGACTGTTGCGCGTTCGTCGCAGGTCTCACCGTCGATTATACCGTTGCAGATGCACACGTAAGGCAGGAGATGCTGGACAATGACACGACGCTGCTATGCTGAGCCCTCGCGAGCTTCTTCAGTGTCTTACGCGTGTTGCGCGTCGTTTGCGTGCGTGCAGGTCTCGGCTAATGATGACCTTCAGCGGGGCCTCCCTCAGTGCGCTGTGAAAGGCAGCGAATTCGGCCAACGACTGCGTGGACATGCAACGATGGGCATATCCCTGCCACGATCCGTGGATAGGTTGTGTTCCTGAAGTCGTAGGCCCCCCGTCGGCGCCTCCATGCGCCCAGGCGTTGTTGTGTTTAGGAGCCGTTTCACTGACGGCTGTAGACCAAAAGTGGGCTCGGTCTCTGGAGGTGATGATAAAGTGTCGTCAGTGATCGACGTAGAGTCCGAGACCCATGGTGGTAAAACTGGCTAGCACTCTGGGTCTACAGTGGGGCATGTGGCGAGGCAATCTGCCAAAACCTGCCCGGGTGCCAAGTCCCGGGTTTCGGAAGAATACCAAGTCGAAGTAGTGGCGGTGTTCTGCTGCGTGTTTATGGGATGTGGTGGAGCCGATGATGCCGGTTTGTGATCTGCCGCTTGGTGGTGACTCGAAGCGGGAGCGGCAGTCGCCGTGCTCTTCCCACCGTCTGCGATGGGGCTGATGACGACACTCGGGGAGCCGGCTTCTGCGGTGGGGCAGCCTGCAGGCCTCTCTGGCGAAGCGTTACTGGGTGCTACTGCCGCGCCAAGGTGGTGCTCCTGAGAAGCTCCAGCCGCAGAGCAGTGCTGGCCGGGCTCTTCGCAGACATACCTGAGCGGACCGAAAGCAGTGATCAAATCTGCACTCCATTCAGGCCAGGACCGCCCAGAACCCTGTGCAACACCTGCCTGGGCTGCAGCAGACCCCCGTGCAGGCACCCTCCACCCGGTGCCGTCATCGTCTTCGGGAGTGTAAGTTATACAAGGTCGCAAGGGAGGCATCACAAGACAGCCTTCACTGCAGGATGCCTGTTACCCGAAGACACGACCACACCAGGGGAGCAGTTGCAGCACTTTGGCATCTTCTAGTGTTCAGCAGCAAACAGCGCCAACACCTCGTGGTTCCAGCAGCAGTGGCGGAGGCAAGTTCCGATTCCTGCTACCCTGCAGTGGGCAGGGTTTGGCGTTCAAGCAATCGTCAGCGGCCGACAAGGTTCCGGTCTACTTTATCGGACAATGTGTGGTCATCTTTTTCCAACAACAGCCGGCAAGGCCTGCGACCACCTCGCAACAGCCAGTGCCGCCCACTAGAGAAGCTGGTTGCGCGCTGTACAGCTCACCAACGACGACGTCACACCCTAGACAAGTTGCTTTGTTGCAACCGCGCCGGAAACTTGCAGCGTGGCCGAGTGTTAAGATGAAGGGAATTTGGCCGCGGGCACTCGCAAGGCGGGCGCTGGAAGAAAAGACGAGGAGGAAGAGAATAGAACAGATGGCCCAGGAACGGTTGCTGTCTCTGTGTTTCTCCTTTACAATATATATATATATATATATATATATATATATAGAACGAGAAGAAAGGAAACCGAGGGACCCGATTTTTATAAATCATAAGAAGCCAACGAACATTAACGCCAAGGACAACGTAGGGGAACTTAATTGTACTTTACTAATTGAATTAAAGAAATGATAAATTAATGGAAATGAAAATGGATGAAAAAACAACTGTCCGCAGGTGGGGAACGAACCCATGTCTTCGCATTACGCGTGCGATACTCTCACCATTGAGCTACCGCGGAGCCGTTTTCCCATCCACTTTCTGGGGTATTTATGTTTTACAACTAGAACTAACCCTGGGAGTGTTAACCAGCGCCACCACTCAAAAACCGCTGGCTAACACGTGGGCAATGACTTTCTCACAGATGTCTAGGATCTCGCCCAGTAGCAGCAGTAGAGCGCACATACAAAATTTCAGTAGCGCACCCAGGATCTCTGCAAGGGGGGGGGGGGGGGTTGACAGTTTGCCAATACCATCTAAACAGCACTAATTTCGATTTCTTCACGGGCAATTGTCAAAAAAGGCGCTTTTTGCGAGTGTGCAGACGATTGCGCGTCTTGCATCTGAGTTGCAGTACTCAAATGCGTAAGGAAAGAAAAGGGGTTAAACAAAAGGGGGGGTTAAGTCGGCCTCAGGGGAGGGGGGGGTTACAACCCCCGAATACCCCCCCCCCCGTCGGTGCGCCACTGCGAAATGTACATTTGCTACAAACAATATTAATGATTAAACGTACTTCGTATTTAAGATTACAGCCTAAATGTATCACTAGTTTAGGTAATAGTATTGTCGGAGTTCCACGCAACGCAGTACAATAAACATAAATTACTTGCACTGTTCACTAGAAAAAAATGACAGCAGATGTGTGCGACAACCCGATTTCCAGCGAAGCTGTTTCTTTCGAACAGTTGCAATAAAACTTTCAATTTCTTGTAATTATATTGCATACATTAAAGAGTTGCTCGTATATGACTGTACCATTTGAAGCTTTGCCCGCAAGTAATCCTTTGGAGCACTTCTTGCCGGGAATTTTTAAAAAGCCAGTAATTCTTCAACACATGTTACTTCGCCATAACATTTACCATGGTGCCCCCTCTCCCTCCCTCCCTGCCTCCTCCCCTCACCCTCCTTACTCCATTACCGCTAGATTTGATATCGGTTGAGTTAGCAGTTCTGCCAGAGCTACGAGATAAATTCTTTGTTCGCAAAACACATTCATTAAGCTCCAGATCAATTGCATGCGTAATTTACGGCAAATGTCATAATTAGTCCCCTGTCTTTAAGGTTTACCTACACATTGGCCATAACACGCTCTCTACTTTCGCCAAATATAAACAAAATGTATTTCACCGAGGACATACTGAAACCAAGTCTGAACGTGTTATGGCGCCTGAAAATAGTAACAGAAAAAATACGGTTCGCAACACTTCTCGCTAGATCAGGAACGTAAAAATTTTGTCCATGTCCCCCCTCCCATTTCCACACATCACCAATTAACTTGTCCTTACAGTCACCAAATAAAACGAAGCCGCCTCATTTAGTTCAGTGAGGACGCCAGGTGGTTCTATTATATTATGCATGAAAAAGTAAACATAAATAAAATATGAGGATTCAATAATTATTGGTAACCCTTCTAAGTAAGCCAAAAACGTTAAAACTACGCGACAAATTGCACCTAAAGTCCGCCTATTTCTTCAAAGTAGAGAACCTTCTGTAACCTATAGATATGTCGGGATACTGAGAAGCATAGCACATGACATGCTTTAGCACTGGAATAAGAAATTTTTTTACAAAGGCTGTGTATGATGCAACCACATTTAACTTCGCACATGGAGTTTCCATAGCATACCACCAATTTCGGCTAAATTTGGTCTTGGTGGCTTTTATAGTTCTGCCAGGGCAGCGGGCTCAATTCTTCCCCGCTCGTTAGTCACGCTCATAACATTCTAGAGTGCTTGGATATGTTGTGTATTGCGAAAGCCCCAATTACTCATCTACTATGAACTTCACCTACACATCACCAATTAACTTGTCCTTACAGTCACCAAAGAAAACGAAGCTGCCTCCTTTAGTTCAGTGAGGACGCCAGGCGGTTCTATTATATTATGCATGAAAAGTAAAAATAAATAAAATATGAGGATTCAATAATTATTGGTAACCCTTCTAAGTAAGCCAAAAGCGTTAAAACTACGCAACAAATTGCACCTAAAGTCCGCCTATTTCTTCAAAGTAGAGAATATCTAAAACTCGGAGTTCTCTTGGGACATTGGAAAACCTAGCAGCAGCGTGATACTTCTGAACAATTGGTGACATTTCTTTTAAACCTGTGTTTGATCAACACGCTTGTACCATCACACATAAACTTGTCGTATTGTTCCCTTTCGCAAAATTTTGACCTCAGTTGTAGTTGTAATTAAGCCAGTGCAGCCGTCCAAATTTTACACCGCTCGTAAAACAGACTAATAATGCGATAGACTACTTGCAGAAGTATTCTACTGGGAAATGCGCATTTAACCCACCCATTTCAAACATTGCGTACAGATTGCCCATACCAGGCCTTGTTTAGCTCACAGAGAACACCGGAGAAATAAACTACGAATCTCGCATGATGCACGAAAACAGATGGGAAAACAAGGGTTTAGTAAATATCTGCAACATTTGTATTAAAAGCAGGAAAGTGAATGTTTCGAAATGCATTGCGCTTAAAATTATCTCATCTACAAGAAATTTCAACCGTCTCTCGTGCTGTTGCTTTAGGAGTCTGGGAAACATTTCGATTAGCGGCAGTATGACTCCCTGGAATGCTCCAAATGAATAACTTTCTACAAAGACTGTAATAAACCTACACAGAATAAACATTTATTGCTCGTCACTCAGAACATTTCTTCGTACTTCGAATAAATAAAAACACCATGCCCCGGATAGTTTACCGTGGATACTAGGGGAAAACAACTAAATGTCGTGTATAACGCACAAAAGTTTGGAGAAAGAGACTATTCAGTAACTGTTTTCAGAGCACATAAGCAACCTACACAGTGCAAATTTTCAATACACGCCACCAAATAGTGGCCCTCAATAGTGTAGCCCTTACTTAGAAACGGCCTGAAAATGAAATCGACAAGGTCAAAAGTCACTTTTTCAAGTCCGTGTTCTATTGGTATTTAAATGGCTCTGCACGTTCGACCAAGATCACTTTGACGAACATATCTACAATAAGTCATGATTACACAGTGAAACTTGACAGCTATACCTGTAAAAGGCTTGATTAGACTTTTTGATGGTGATTAAATATTCAGACTGCAACGCTACGTCGGCTCTCTCCGGACAGAGAATAAATAGTTCCAGCATTAGAAAATTCAACAATTCCATGCCGTAAACCACACCAGTCGTTGGGCACGGCTGATCAAAATACGTTATCCTGACCTCCCCCTCACCCGCAGGGTAAATAAGCTGATTGTGTTTTCAAATACGGATATAGTGGTCTCAAAACACTGGGCATGATGAAAATGGCACAAGCTGACATTTGTTAGGGTGGAAACTGCCCATCGCCAGACCTTCTACACAGCGCGAGCGTTTATGGAGAATCCCGCATGTCCTCCGCTACAGCGCGTCCCGAGGAGGCAAAAAAGACAATTCTCACTCTCCAAGCAGGGGATACGCAGTAAAGAAAAGCATTACTGCTACTCTATTAAGAAGGAAAATTTAGCTTCAGTTGTAGTTTTGTTGGACTTTCCACCAGGCAGCCTTCAGGAACGAGCCCGCAAATGGCATACTGCGCCCCCCCCCTCCCACGTTTGACAGGGGGGGGGGGGGGCAAGTGGCCCCCTTGCCCCCCCACCCCCCGGTAGATACGCCTATGTGCCCTGATGAAGGCAAGCTCTCATGTCGAAACGTTTGCACCAGCCTGTTCGTCCAGTGTTATATCACCGCAACATATTTGTGTATTACAGTGAAGCATACCGATAGTGGGAAGGGTTCACGCGAATCATGAGTGTAGGGATTCAGTCAGCGACGAACCCTACAAGTCTCCACGTTCTCGTCTCAACAACGCATATTTTCGCCGCAGGATAATGTTTCGACAACTTTTGTTGGCTAAATCTTTGCATGCCAAGTTAGCTCTTGTCACTATCAATGTGCTTTGCCGCGATACAGAAGAAACCTCAATGCAGGACACGTCCACCGTAGTTTGCCGAAGCCCTACGTGATAGGTTCACTCTTGCCGCTATTAGTGTGCATCACTGCAAAACACGTTGTATATTATGCTGAAGCATAGTAAAGCACATTTGTCAGTTCAAAATGCAAGGACCCTTGCCCTTTTGCTTTTGTGATATTATCACATTTATTATAATGACATCTTCCCTGCTAAAACATCCACATTGAAATATAGACATGAACATTGATGACAGCGTGGGTGATGTTTTATCCTTTGCTTTGTTGTGTATCAGTCATACTGCGATTAAATTTTTCTGTTGGGTTGGGTTTCTGGGTTGTGATGGGTAGACTTGTCCGGGAGGTAATTTACGGCGTTGGCACTGAGTACAGGAGCGAACGAACTTTCGCACGTAGTTATACATGCCGCGCCAATAAAATCGGAGGCGTAGTCGAGCGTAGGTCTTGAAGAGGCCGGCACGTGCGCACTGCGGGTCGGCGTGGAAAGCGTCGCAGATAAGGTCACGGAGATGTCGGGGTATCACAAGTAGCCACTTGCGTCCGTCAGAAAGGTAATTACGACGATAAAGAAGGCCATCGCGAATGCAGAAGTGGGTAGCCTGGTGGCGAAGAGCGCGAGATGGGGAAGAGGTGGATGGATCAGAAAGGATGGTGATGAGAGCACTGATCCAGGGATCCTTGCGCTGCTCCGACGGCATGTTGTGCAGTGCATGTGATGTAAATGCGGGCTCAAGGGCGGATAGACAAGCGTTGTCAGCTGCGACCGGTGATCGAGAAAGGGCGTCAGCGTCCGTGTGTTTGCGGCCAGAACGGTAAAGAACGCGGATGTCGTACTCCTGTAGCTTAAGGGCCCAGCGAGCAAGTCGGCCAGATGGGTCCTTGAGGGTGGAGTGCCAACAAAGGGCGTGGTGGTCAGTGATGACGTCGAAAGTGTGACCATAGAAATAAGGGCGGAATTTCCCAAGGGCCCAAATAATGGCTAAACACTCTTTCTCTGTAACCGAGTAATTAGCCTCGGCTTTCGTCATAGTTCGGCTCGCGTAGGCGAGGACATATTCATCGAACCCCGCCTTCCGTTGCGCGAGTACGGCACCGAGTCCGACGCCGCTGGCATCGGTGTGGACCTCGGTGGGGGCGGCAGGGTCGAAGTGACGGAGGATAGGTTGCGAGGTTAGCAGGCGGCGCAATTTCGTGAAGGCGTCATCGCAGGCGGGTGACCAAGCGGAAAGTTCGTTGTCGCCGCTTAGAAGGTCTGTCAGGGGTGCACTTATGGATGCGAAATTTGGAATGAAACGTCGGAAATACGAGCATAAACCAACGAAACTTCGAAGCTCCTTTAACTTCGTCGGTTTTGGAAAGTCAGCGACGGCGCGGAGCTTGGCTGGGTCCGGAAGAATGCCGTCTCGCGAGACAACGTGGTCAAGAATGGTGAGCTTTCGGGCACCAAAACGACATTTTTTTAAGTTGAGCTGAAGTCCCGCGTCAGTGAGACATTTCAGAACGTGCTCGAGACGGCTGAGATATGTATGGAAATCAGCGGAAAAGACAACGACGTCGTCCAGGTAGCAGAGACATGTGTTCCGTTTGAGGCCGCGTAAAATATTATCCATCATCCTCTCAAAAGTGGCTGGAGCGTTACACAGGCCGAAAGGCTTCACGGTAAATTCATATAATCCGTCAGGTGTCACAAATGCTGTTTTATGTCGATCAGATGGTGCCATAGGGACTTGCCAGTATCCGGAACGTAAATCCAGCGAAGAAAAGAACTCCGCTCCCTGCAAACAGTCGAGGGCGTCGTCGATGCGCGGTAACGGGTAAACGTCCTTGCGCGTTATCTTGTTCAGACGTCAGTAATCGACGCAGAACCGAATAGAGCCATCCTTTTTCTTAGCAAGAACGACCGGTGACGCCCAGGGACTGCTCGAAGGCTGTACAACGCCGCGCTTGAGCATGTCGTCAACCTGGCTCCGAGGCGGATACCCGATAAGGGCGTTGCCGTAGAGGTGCATGACTGCCGGTATCTATCTGGTGAAAAACGGTTGATGTGCGACCCAAACCGGAAGAAGGGCTGTCAAAAGAGGCGCGGAACTTCTGCAGCAGAGTGAGCAGCTGGCTTCTTTGTGAAGATGACGTTTCATCGTCGATGGAGCGGTTGAAAGTGTCGAGGAGGGACTGATCAACCGCGGGGTCACAAGAAAGTGCGCTAAGGTCCGTAGGAGCAGAAGTCGCAGGAGCATCAAAGATGCAAAAGGTGTCGACCGGCTGAACAAGGCCTAGGCATTCGCCATGAAATAAAGGTAAAGGGCACGCCGTGGGTTTGTCGACGAGCATCTTCGTGGCGCCACTGCGAAGAGTAAGGAGAGCAAAGGGCAGCGGAGAACATTTGCGCCGAAGGAAAACTTTAGAGGGCGTAAAGAGAACAGTGCCCTCAGAAATAGCGGCGCACGACACAGGGACAAGCAAAGAGCACGGAGGAACGGCATTGTCTTCGGACACAAACAGTTTATGACTAGAAGGGTGGTCGTCGATTGACTCAAAATCGTGAAGCGAAGAAAGTTAAAGTTCGGCGTGGCAACAGTCAATAACGGCGTTGTTAGTTGCAAGGAAGTCCCAGCCTAATATAATGTCATGGGAACACGAGGGCAGCACGACGAATTCGACGGTATACAGAACTCCTTGAATGAAGACTCGCACAGTACAGGCAGCCAGAGGCGTAATGTTTTATGCGGTCGCGGTTCGAAGGGAGAGGTCGGATAAAGGCGTCAGAACTTTTTTTTAGTATGCGACAGAGTTTGGCGGAAATTACAGACTCTGCGGCTCCTGTATCGACAAGTGCCAGAACGGCGACTCCTTCGACATACACTTCAATTACGTTGGCTGGAGAGGGACGAGGGCTTGAGCATTTCGACGTAGACGCAGTTCGTGCCTCGGGAACTGCGGCCATCAGTTTTCCTGCCCGGTGGGTCCGGCACGGCGACGCATCGGAGAAAGCGAGCGACGACGTGGAGATGGTGAGCGGCGGGTAGGCGTGGGTGAGCGATCAGGACAAAAGGAAGAGGTAGGAAGGCTGGAAGGCGAAGATGAAAATTGAGCGGGGAACGGTGGCGCTCGCCAGACGTTCGGGAAAGGAAGCTTGCGACGGCGGCAATGACGCGCCACATGACCAGCACCACCACAAGCAAAACATATTGGACGGTCATCGAAGGTGCGCCACTGTTAGGGGTAAGCTCCGACTCGTGGCTGAGAAGTCGGAAAATGCTGTCGATCTGGTAAGGGCATAGGAGGCGGCGAAAAGGTCGGTGGTCGATGCATAGCGGGCGGCGAGAGCGTTTGTCGGCGAGGTCGGGCAACTGCTTTGTCATACGTGAGAGGTGCAGTGACTGGCGTCGGATCACGTGCTGGAGGAATGGCTTGCGAAACTTGCTCCTGGATGAAGTCGCGGATCGTAGGTGCCAAATCGGGTGGTGGTTCCGGGACGCAAGACATCAATAATAGCTGGCGAGCGACCTCTGCGCGAACGAATTCCTGAATCTTCAGAAACAGGGTAGCATGGTCGTCGCTGACACCAAGGCTGGACACAGAGTCGGCGTGCGGAGGGGGATGTCTGGTGTGAAGCCGTTGCCTACGCAACTCGTCGTAACTCTGACACAATTCTATCACTTCAGCGACAGTGCGAGGACTCTTCGATAATAACATTTGGAATGCGTCGTCCTCAATACCCTTCATTATATGTTTGATCTTCTCCTCCTCTGACATCGACGCGTTCACCCGTTTGCAAAGGTGAACAATGTCCTCAATGTAGCTCGTGAAATTCTCCCCGATCTCTTGGGATCGTGTGCGCAAACGCTGTTCTGCACGGAGCTTTCTTACTGCTGGCCGACCGAAAACTTGGGTAAACATGGTTTTGAAGACCAACTACGAAGTGAGGTCGCCTTCATGGTTTAGAAACCACAGTTTCGCAATGCCTCAGAGATAGAAGGCTACGGTTCTCAACTTGGTAGCATCGTGCCAATGGTTATGGTCACCCACTCGCTCGTACGAGGAGAGCCAATCTTCAACGTCTTTTTCAGCTGTGCCGGAGAAGATAGGGGGATCTCGCAGACGTAAGGCGCCGGCACAAACCAGGGTGGGCGGCGCCGTTGTAGGAGTTGGAGGAGTCCCGCTTGCGTCCTCGGGCATGATGGGGGTTAGAGTGCGACTCCGAAGTTCCAGGGTGGTCGAAACCCAGCAGACTCCACCACTTGCTAAGAGGTTTATTAGCAACGGATGCAGGCGAACGGGTAGCACTCACAAGCTTTCGGCCAAGGACAGCAACCACGAGCTCATGCCGGTGGCGATGCTGCTGAGGCACAGGTTACTCTTCTTCATTACACTTTGTAAGGTGCTTACGTGCATCACATCACAAGGAGTTGCTGTGTAATTAGTGGCCTTGCAATGTTCAAAAACCAGGCTCTTCTCAAAAGAGGTTGGGGTTAAGTACCTGTCAAATTTTTTTAGAGGGGTTCTTTTCTGAGAAGAAAAAAAAACAGACCTGTGGTATCCTGGGTATCCAGATTTAACGGTGGAAAGGATACAAAATACATATTTCTTGCCTCAAACCAAGGAGTAACTGTACTATGTAAAATATATTACATAGCATCCAATATCGGCAAGCTGTGCACACCTACACCCAAAAGGCACTTCTCTTGCTCCAGTCCATGCAGGCTATCAGCTGCTTTCTTGAAGCCTCTGGTGCATTCTCAATGGTGCAGTAATTTTCGCCCGCATTTAGCTCAAGTGTGCCCTAGACATAATTGAGTGATTTGCAGTTGCAACTGGACTACAGCTTCAGCTTGGGCGACCAGTGGTAGGGCACATTTTGTAAAACAAAGCTACACATGTCATAAGAAGCCAACAAAACAATGATGTGATTAATAATAAACGGGCCGCTCGGTTCCCTTTCTTCTCATTCAACGCTACACATAGCATTACCAGTTTGAGCAGAGACCTTTTAATACATGCGTCACCTTTAGCATCTACACTTTTTACCATGAATTTATAAATATCTCCAGCACATTGAGTTCCTATATTTGAAATGCTGTATAAGTTGTCTCCTTGTTCACTGCGGTGGCGCTTGGCTTCTGTCCAAACGGGACAGCCCTTCTGCATAGCACATCAGGGACCATTCTTATTATTACGATAGCAATTATATGGACACTTCAACCGGATTTCTGCCGTCGCCGTCGCCGTCGTCCTCGCCGTCGCCGTGAGGTTCCGTATAGATAAAATCTTCGCCGCGCGCAGTATGCCCGAGCGGAAGCGTGCGGGGACGCGCGCTATCACGGAGAGCGAACGCACTCAATCTCCCGCGCGCAAGCAAGGAAGCGGGAAGCCAGCGCCGGAGGGACCGGGGGGGGCTCTTCTACTCTGCCAACAACCGCGCTCGTCGCTCGCTCGCACCGTCTCTTATCTCCACACGGCTCTGACCTTTGTATGCGCTGTGCATTCGCTGCTCAGTTTCCGTTGAAGTGATAGACCGCACGTGCCCGCTGCGGCGTATGCGCTTGATGCCAGAGTTTTGACAGTCGTTGTCTGCGGTCATTCAGTGTGATCTATTCATGTTTGTTTGCGCGCGCTCACACCACGCTTGTTCATTCAGTTAGTAATAGTCGGGCCACATTTTCCAACGCACGCTACACATGCAATGCTGCCCGGATCGGCAGTGCAGCGCTACAGGTGTGTCCCTTCACACGCGCTGCCCACGGGAAGCGCTTCTTATCAACACCACCGTTTCACACGCACCTTCGCGTGGTCATCGAGTCTCTCTTCATGTCGGTCTACTTACGCCGCAGCACACCTGCTTACTTAATCAGCTCATGTTTACTACAATTCATATTGCTACTAAAGCCGCTCACCTTACTTCGTATGACATTGCTGTGTTGCTATCGCATTCATTGCTTCGCCCTTAGGGCGAAACTGTGACATTTTTTACCTGCCTTGCTTTTATTTACCTTACGTACAATAGTGCAAACGTATATAGCACATGAATGTGCTGTGCGTGAACATAACTTACATTGCCATGTTTAGCAGCACAGTGCACGTAGCTCCTGTTGGTTCATTCAAGCTAAGCATTGCTACAACCTTTAACTGTAGGTATTGTGGTGTGAGAGCAGCGAAATGCATATGCAAAGACAGTTAGGCACGTTAAGACGACATATTTTTGTGTGTGAAAATGTGAAAGATACACAAAATGGGACAGAACACGTACCTTCATCTTTTCTCGCACAAAAGAAAACACTGGAGGAATAAAGTTTCTTCACTGTGCCATAGAAACTATATGTTTCCTCTCAAATGTAATTCTGATTCCTTGGATTTGTTCTTGTGCAGTTTTTATTTTTTTGAGCGTGCTTTACTTTTTACACTTCAACGTTTCAAACTCGTTTTTATTTTCACAGACTGAACATCCCACGTCTTGGTTTGACTTCCTGGTACAGGATACTTGCAGTTGGCATGGAGTGATGAAGCAGCATGCTGTACTTTTAATAAAAGCACAGGTTTCACCAGTATAGAAGCAGTTCATCAAAAAACATTTGTGCTGAAAATAAAGTGTTCCTACCCATTTTCCTCATTGTCTAATTAAGCTTGTATCCCTGTATTCTCTTCAGCAAAACCACTTATATGGGGAATTAATTGTGATAAGTGCTTGTGAGAGTTTTCAAGAAGAGTTGTGAACCCTTTTTACAGGTGCACTGATAAAATGTGTGCATGCTGTATAATTGAAACACCAGGCGCAGTAGCAAACACCAATGCTTGATGTGGAATTTGTAGGAGTTTTGTGTCGATAATTTTTCCATACAATATACTCTAGGACAGAGCATGCTAGCACTACAAAGTACCCATCTTTTATGTTAGGTATACATTACTACAAGCTCTTTAAAGATGGTCACAAGAGAAATGCTGGCTTTAATGAGAAACTCATGGTGAACGAAGCTGTGAAAATGTATTGATAAATTATGCAATCTGTGGCGTTTGCTCAGTTCAGAAAACGTCTGAAGGTGCCATAAGGCATTGAAAGCTGTGGATGAGGGAACAGTTGTAGCCCTATTTGGAGCGTGAGAAATAAATTAAGATAGAAACCTGAGTAATAACTGGTAATGCAGTTAAAGAATTTTGCTACACCTCTAATAATGAGGCAGTGAAATGGAATTAGTGTCACAATTCCTTTTTGTGTTTACTTTGTTTGAGTTGGATATACCGATTGTAACAACATAAAAAAAGTGGAGGGGGGATGCACATTAGAGAAATTCTAGTCTGTTTTTATATTCCGCCGTCTCTACATTCAAAGTTCAGTAATGTTACCATGGAAGGCTACAATGAAGCCATTGTTTGAGTCTGTATGATGGCAAGCACCAACCTAACTGCTTGGGTTTACAGTGCCTTACTTGTACATAGAAAAGTGTACAATCATTGCATTCTACCGGTGCTAACATATGGGGCAGAAACTTGGAGGTTAACAAAGAAGCTCGAGAACAAGTTAAGGACCGCACAAAGAGCGATGGAACGAAAAATCTTAGGACTAAAGTTAAGAGACAGGAAGAGAGCGGTGTGGATCAGAGAACAAACGGGGATAGCCGATATTCTAGTTGACATTAAGCGGAAGAAATGGAGCTGGGCAGGCCATGTAATGCGTAGGATGGATAACCGGTGGACCATTAGAGTTACAGAATGGATACCAAGAGAAGGGAAGCGCAGTCGAGGTCGGCAGAAAACCAGATGGGATGATGAAGTTAAGAAATTTGCAGGCGCAAGTTGGAATACGCTAGCGCAAGACAGGGGTAATTGGAGATCGCAGGGAGAGGCCTTCGTCCTGCAGTGGACATAAAATATAGGCTGATGATGATGATGATGATGATGACTTATACATACCTATTTAAACGTTGAGCTATTCTAACATTGATTAAGATGACCAACATATGAAGAAGTTTACAGAGTAAATTACATGGTGAAGGGCGGAAAGATAGGACAGTGCACAGGGGGTGTATTCTGTAAGTGTCCACCGACTGGACATATGCATTTCAACTGCTGCTTAAGTTCTGAATGGCTTGGCTGGGGCACGCGTGAGAAGGAGACAGGTGCCCCCTGTCAATAAACACTTCAGCAGCAGATGAAATGGACGTGTCCACTAGGCGAATACTTTAAGAAGCCCCCCCCCCAGCAGTTTTGTCTGTGACCAACATGCCTGGTATGCCACCCTTGCGTTCAATGTCCTTCTTTATCAGCGAAAGTGTGAAAGAACAACGTTTGTGCATGAAAAGTTTTCCCGAGGGTGTCTTCCTTGAAGCCCATGGTGGTAATCACAGGAAATGGGGGCGGATCCAGGGTATAACCAAAGGAGCAACCTTCAACCCAACAAATATGGAGGGAGGTTACTGCATGCTCAAATTTGTGAGCTCACAAGTTTGCCAAGACCGAGTCGTGTCAGAAGTTGATGAAGCCTGCATGGTTAATGAATAACCACATAGGCTAAAATTATTTAGGTACTGTTTATGAGGACTACATATTTGCTGGAAATCCCTAAAAATAATTGTGCAAGCACAGAATAACACCCTCCACTAGTGTTGACGTCCTTGAAAGAATGAAAATATATCAGTTGTACCTGTGTGGTGAATAAAGTTACATTAAAAAACTCAGCAATGGACACAAAATTCAAAGAGTAGTACTGAAAATTGTATATTACCTCTGTTTTAGGACTAGATGACTGCAATTAATTATAATAATCAATTGAAAATTGAATGCCAACCATAAAAATAAAAATTATTACATGCTTCAGCTCCGACATGAGAGCCATGATTGTGAACAAAGCTCCAGTTGAACCATCTCTATGTTTTCATTTTTGTGGTTGGCGTCCAATTTTAAACTACTTCCCATGCCTCTTTCGACCAGACCAGACGAGCTTCCGCCAAACTCTTCACTACTTCAATGCAAATAACTAGAGGTTGGCAAATATACAAATTTTAATGGGAATAGTATGTATCGAATAGTCGAATACAGATGCATATATTAACAGCAGGCATATTTATCTTGGTATAATTAGGCACCATGCTTGTACTGACTACACAAAAAAAGAAAAATACTGCTAACTATCAGGGAAGATTACGAATATTTTGAAAGACAAGATCACGAATTTGTCATTTAAGAAACTGCACAAACACCTCTCGAAATCTTTAGATCTTGGTGGCAAACAAGGTTTCTAAGAATGAATAGCTGCTGTATGACTAGGTGTAAAACAGTTGGTTGTAAAAAAATGGTTACAGAAAAAAAATCAGAAATAGTGAAAATAGAAGACAAAAGCTGCTGAAGGACTTGTTTGCTGTAAATACATGTAAAAGGACATGTTGCAAAAAAAATCACTGGTTATAAAGAATTTACATGGCTAGACTGTCAGTAATGATAGACTATGCACAAATCGGGAGTTGTCATGTAGCCTTCCACATTGAAACCAAAAACAAAGCTTGCATTGCCGATTTTATTTCTACATTGCTTCGAAAACTTTTGTTGTTTCACTTGTGATAATCTGTGATACTTTGTTAGCAGACAGAGAACAGTAACAACTTTAACACTCGGTTACTGCAAAGTATTTGGCTAGTTTTACTTAATCAAAAATGCCAAATAGTTACTTATATTAGAATACGAATAGTTAGCATGTAATGTTCGATTCATAATAAAAACTTCAAATATTCTTCCACCCCTACAAATAATACTTCCTTTACCAATTTTCATGACAATGGCGCCCCCCCCCCTCCTTAATATGTACTCGGCATCCACCTCTACAATCCTGAGGCATACTGATGTAATGCGGTATGGCAACCCAAGCAAATAAAAAAAATCCTGAGGCATGATTAGATTTGCATTGTGTGGTAAGCACCAGTCTGCAATAGCTTGGATAGACCTGCTGTGCTGAGTAATATACATCACACACTTGTGAAAGTCAAGTAGCGCTTCTCAAGAATCGTGTTCTAACTGCACACACTAAAACATAAGCTGGGACATTCAAAAAGTCAAATGCGTGTTTTGCTTGCCAGTCGACTTTTAGTATGCTCATTTATGTAAGGTGTGCCATTATACGGATATTGTAATTTGCCAATGCAAAGAAAGAACAAGCCAGTATCTCTTGCTTTCTATATGTGCACTGAACCAAGAAAGTAATTAATGAAGAAGAACGTCAGAAATAAACACAAATATCTGTGAACTTACTCGCATCAAATAATTTTCAATGCAATTATTTGGATGAGGCATGCAATTTGAATTAATGCCACGTAACATGCTTTCCAAAGCATTCCCTAACTTACCTGTGTTGCTCAGCATCATTCAAGAAGCTTTCACCAGGTTAATTTTTCATTTGAATAACTTAGACAATTCTGTCTCGTAATAGGTCATGTAGTTTACTTCATTTTCTGAAGTCACATGTCATGAAATCAGAGAGTGTAGCATATATGCACAGCTGCATAACATCAAGGCACTTTCGAAAAACACACATGATTCATGATTATTAACTGTGTTAGTAACTACCTTCCACTGAAGCAGACTGAGTACACATCTGGGCACTGCATTCAATAGCTGCTGTAAAATGAGAAAATTGCTGCTTGTAGGTATGAATTAACCAAATGAGTAAGAAATATTGGTTCTCAAACTTAAAGTATTGAGTGTGGCAGCATTTAAGAAAAAACCCATTTGAACTGAAAGTTGCAAAATGTGTGCTGAAATAACTGAAATATATAGATTTAATAGACCAATAAACATAAACTGCAAATTCCCAACATTTCTAAATATTTTCCTGACACTAACATCATAAAGATGGTTTCCCTTAATTCCTCACACCTCTGCCTTAATTCTATAATTACCTGCTCTCGCTGCTTTGCCCATGCTGACTGGCACCTTGCACAAAGGTTAGGGCAAAAGCAGCTTGTGTTTTGAGGCAAGCTGTCCATGTCTGGAAGCCACTGGTGGAAGAAACCTAAGGAGCAAGAGCGGAACAGAGTTGCCATTATCCTCTCCATTCATTCTCACACTGGCTAAAAAAAGTGGCTTCTAAGTTCCGGGTCAGGGTTTGGCTTTCGTGCAAAAATAAGCTGAAGGGAATACGTGAAGCAGTAAACAAGCGCGTTCTTCACAAAGGGTGGCTGCACAGGAGGACCTGCAAAGTGAAACATAGCATGCAGTTTGTTCCTTGCGCACAAAATGTTGTTTATTCGATTCCTTTTTCGTGCCGCCTACATTATATCGGTCAGAATGGAAGATGCTTGAATGTTCGACTAAGGGAGCACCACAGTTCTTTGAAGGGTTTCGAGCATTCGCACCTTTCTATGCGTTGTTGCGACAGTGCGTGTCATCCAGTTTATGAAAGTACTATTGTGCTGTTCAGACACTGAAAAGCTCTCACGTGAATTATAGGAGGTTTATCACATTAGAATGAAAGGCTCACTACGTGTTAGCCAGCCATCCATCTCGCTGCTAGATAGCGAGGTTGCCTTGTTAGATGTTCGGTAAAGCCACCGAGTTGCCTCGTACTTTAGTAATGTGTTGCGTTGGTTAATCAGCCGTGACATGTTTGTCACCATCGAAACATGCACATTCTGTGATATGAAGGTTGTTGTTGGTAGTGTATGTACGTATGGCGGGGGGGTGCAGTTGTTGGTCAAGTGATGCGTGTTATGTATTTGTTGTTTTCTTCCAATAAACTTCCATTGTCAGTCAGCGCTGCATTGTATCCGCTTCTATTCCTTTTATCCACGCCTGTCCTGTATACAGCTACCATGAAGCTGCACCAACTTGCCCAATTTTTCGTCTTATTGAGCATAGGGCAGATAACCGGTGGACCATCAGCGTTACAGAATGGGTGCCAAAGGATATATATGTATATTCTTAGGCTGTCTTCGACAGGAAAAGTAAAGATTGGTTTGGCAAGTTGGCACCTGTACCTTGAGGTGGTGATTTATTCTCAATGAGATACAAAGAGGCAATAAAAACAGATCATGTTTCAATTCATAATATGTTAAATAAACGGGTAAGTTTTCTTGTTGGCAAGTCTGGCCTATCAAGGCAAGTTTTAATTGCTGATGTGCTTGCAGTGCAGGAATAAGCAGCTACAATAAATTTATCTGGTTTGATTTGTTGGCTTCAAGTAAATATGAGAGTTATTTTTTTGTAGGTATATCCCATATTGATGAAGCATACTCCATTTTCAATCTTGCAAGCATTTTATATAGTATAAGTTTAAGGGAAGCAGGAGCCCAAGAAAAATTGCAACACAAAAATCCAAGTGTTCAGTTATCAGCATTAGTCATGTAATTTATGTGCCTTGTGACATTATTAGTAATGTGAATACCTATGTACAAGGTGAGAGACTTAGAGCAGAGTTGTTACTTTTGTAGGTAAGTTTGCTAAAAGCACTAGCTATAATGTGAAAATCTCTTCATTTTACCTTTGCTGATGTGTTTTTGACAAGTGATGACACTCCCAAGGGAGTCATCACTAGCTAAAGAGAGATTCTGTTTGAAGTGAAATGGAACTACCAGGGTTTGGTTTTTTCAGGTAAAAACACACAGTCATCACCAGATAGCTTATTGTTAGACGTTAAGTTGTTTGGGACGTCTTAATTAAGAAATATGAAGCGCCTAAACACTCAGCATAATGGCATGGCAGAAGTTACAAAAGATAGATTTGTGAATTGGAGTTATAAACATATACAAATTGGGCTTGGTCATGAAGTAAGCATTCAGTGCATTTTAGTAATTGCACGTGTATCAATATTAATTTCGCTTAACTTCAGGAGAAGGAGTCAGTGGCACAAAGTATCAGGCGTTTAAAAGCAAAACGATACATTCAACGCAACAGCCAAGTTCAAGAGTGGAGACCAAGTTAGTGAACATGACAATAGTTGTGTTTTGCATGAGAGAAAAGGTGCTTATGACAATTTTGTTGACATTTGCTGAAGAAGTTTTGTGACTCAATTAAGGATTACTGTGGAGCTTGAAGTAAGTGATGTGGTGGTGGGTTGTAGCAACAGGAAGGCTTGGCCTGGTGATCAAGGCCAGCAGTTGCTCTGCCCGAGTGTCTCTTACAATATTACTGCGGTACGTCACCACATGCATTCTATTCTAGAAGCTTAAAGTCAATGCTGATCTGGGTACTTGACCTGTCGAATGCCGACTACAGTATGTTGATGCCAGTGTGACAACGATGGTATCATCGACGATGGGATCACAATTCTGGAGTCACGACGACTGAGGCATAACGACCGTGGGATGACGGCTGCATGCATGACGACGACTGCGTGATCTACGACACAGCGTGAAGGCCGTCTCAAAGGGGTGATATTACGGCGAATTCGGAATGACAACACAATGCCGACCCCAGTGTGAAGACAGTAATCGGTGACGGTGAACGATGACGCGTTCAAAGACACCTAAACACTTCTTATGTGAGTTGTGATTACGAAAGAAATAATCGCTGAGCGGTCCTTTGAATTTTGCACTGCGAGCAATGTACCATAGTGGTATGTGCTGCCCGAGCCAGCAAGCAGTATGCCAACGCGCCATGCCACCAACGTCCTGCACGTCGAAAGATCGAGGAAGTAGCAGCGGTCACGAAGGCCGGCCGGCGCGCGCAGCAGCTAAGCCCAGTGGGGGTGCGAAAGAGAGAGATACGGACCGTGCGCTGACTTGCGAAAGGAGGATGGCGTGCCGTCGCGGCGATGCCCTCTCCCCTCCCGCAATACCTGGCGTGCTAGCGTACAGCAGGTGTCCCCTTTCGCCCGCTTTGCTTCGTCGAGGAGCGTTCGTGACGTGGCGTCCCCAGCCAATCGGAATTAAGATGCCGTTTCCCCGAGACAACAGACGCACGCTTTTTCGCTCAATGGGCTATTGGATGCTGACGCATCCATGGCTTACCTCATGGCTTCCCTTTCATTTACTCTGAGAAACCGACATGTGGCTACCAGACGTGGACAGCTTGCCTCACAACCCAAGCTGCTTTTGCGCTAACATTTGTGCTAGGTGTCAGTCAGCATGGGTAAAGCAGTGAGAGCAGGGAATTATAAAATTAAGGCAGAGGTGTGAGCAATTAAGGGAAGCCATGTTTATGATGGTAGTCTGAGGAAAAGTATTTAGAAATGTTGGGAATTTGCAGTTTCTGTTTATTGGTCTAGCATATCTAGCTATTTCAGTTATTTCAGCACATGCTTTGCAACTTTCAGTTGCAATGTTTTTTTCTTAAATGCTCCCACACTCAATACTAGAATGAATGAATGAATAAACTTTTTATTTCCATTTTATTGCGATAGCAATTATATGGACACTTCCAGCGGATTTCTGCCGTCGGCGTCGCCGTCGCCGTGAGGTTCCGTATAGATAAAATCTTCGCCGCGCGCCGTATGCCCGAGCGGAAACGTGCGGGGACGCACGCTGTCACGGAGAGCGAACGCACTCAATCTTCCACGCGCAAGCAAGGAAGCGGGAAGCGAGCGCCGGAGGGAGCGGGGGGGGGGGGCATTTCTACTCTGTCAACAACCGCGCTCGTCGCTCGCTCGCACCGTCTCTTATTTCCACACGGCTCTGACCTTTATGCGCTGTGCATTCGCCGCTCAGTTTCCGTTGAAACGATAGACCGCACGTACCTTCGCCCGCTGCGGCGTATATGCGCTTGCTGCCAGCGTTCTGACAGTCGTTGTCTGCAGTCATTCAGTGTGATCTATTCATGTTTGTTTGTGCGCGCTCACACCACGCTTGTTCATTCAGTTATTAATAGTCGGGCCACATTTTCCAACGCACGCTACACATGCAATGCTGCCCGGATCGGCAGTGCAGCGCTACAGGTGTGTCCCTTCGCACGCGCTGCCCACGGGCAGCGCTTCTCATCAACACCACCGTTTCACACGTGCCTTCTCGTGGTCATCGAGTCTCTCTTCATGTCGGTCTTCTTACGCCGCATCACACCTGCTTACTTAATCAGCTCATGTTTACTACAATTCCTATTGTTACCAAAGCCGCTCACCTTACTTCGTATGACATTGCTGTGTTGCTATCGCATTCATTGCTTCGCCCTTAGGGCGAAACTGTGACATTTTTTTAAGAAATGGTAGGGGCCGGGGGGAGAGAGGGACGTCTGTGTGCTCCAGTCTCAGCACCTTCTGTTGCCAGACGTCCGCCTACCAATCGTGGTAGGCCTCCGCTACCTCCTCATCCCACCTCAGGACTCGGTCCTGCAGGGTGGGGTCGGAGCTGCGCAGGGCAGTCTCCCACAGCTCCTCGCTACTAATTAATGGTTTGAGGTTGCGGGGGGGATATTTGATGGGGCATTTTCACATGATGTGGGAGAGATCTGCTGTCTGGAGAGGGTAGAAGCGACACTTGGGTGTCGGTAATGTGTTGGGAAAGAATAAGTGGAAAATGCGTGGGGTAAGAAAAGTGACAGTTTGTAGTTGGCGCCACAATATTTCTCTCTGGCGCGTGCTGGACACTGAGAGAGAGGCGGATACGCTAGGCATCAGTGTTTGTAATGTATGCAAATTTCATGGAATATGATGAGTGTGTCTTTATTAGTGTGTTGTTGGGAGTCATTGGGTTCTAGAGTAAGGCCCACATTTCCGTCCACTCGGTCCGTGAATCCTCGAGCAGCGGCATGAGCCATTTCGTTGCCTGGTTGTCCTTGATGTGCTGGAGTCCAGATGAGAGCGATGTCGTGTTTCGACGGGTGAGCGACAAGTAGAGAGTGCGCGAGGTTGGTAATGTAGCCGCTACTGAAGTTCCGGATAGCAGTCTTCGATTCACTGATGATGACATCGCAATCAGGCAGCCCGGATGCGAGTGCAATGGCGACCTGTTCTGCGTCGCCCGCTGAGGTGGTCTTGACTGATGCTAAACGAACAGCGATGCCCTGCTTGTCTACGACCGCTAGAGCATAACGATGTTTAGTGTTACAGGCTGCGGCGTCCACATAGTAGACTCCTTCCGCCTGTCCATAGCTGCGTTGTAGCGCCTTGGCTCGAAGTTTCCGGCGTTCGACGTGAAATTCGGGGTGCATGTTTCTGGGTAGGGGTTGGAGGTGGTATTGCCCGTGTATGTTCGTAGGAAGTTGATGTCGCTTGTTCTCGTTGAGTGGTGGAGCGTAGTGAAGTTGTCTCAGGATCTCACGCCCAGCTACGGTGGTGGAGAGTCTGTGATATTGCGATGATAGATGTGCTTCAGTTAATTCTTCAAGGGTATTAATTGTGGCTGTGGCCATCACCCTTTATGTGGATGCTCTAATCGGAACACCAAGAGCGACTTTGTGTATCTTGCGGATCAATTAATTTACAGTATCCGCTTCCTTCCTAGAGAGAGATATGGTAGTGCGAAGGTGATTTTGCTTAGGACAAAAGCTTGGATGAGCTGAATTAGCTCCTTCTCTCGAAGCCCTCCGTGTTTATTGGAGATCCTTCCTATGAGGCGTAGCGTGTTATCTACTGTTGTGTTTGTAGTGCTTGTAAGGTACGCTGATTCCCTCGGTTGCCTTGAAGGTGAAGTCCTAGCACCCTTATTCTGTCGAGCTGGGGTATCGAGTGCCCTTCAACCGTGAGTTGGATATTCGGGGGCGATGTCCTGAAGCGTCTCGTGGGGGGCTGAAGGAGAAGCTCTGATTTGGTGGGGAAGCACCTAAGATTCAAGTCGTGACCTACTTGTTCGATCTGGTCGATGGATGCTTGGAGGGTGTCTTGGATGTGCCCGTCCAAACCTCCAGGCATCCACAGCGTAATATCGTCCGCGTACAGTGTGAATCGGAGGTCGGGAATCTTCTTGAGAGTGAAAGCTAAAGGTCTCATAACCAAATTGAAGAGGAAGGGGGAGAGTACTGCCTCTTGAGGCCTACCAGTGCTTCCTAAACGTATTTGACCTGATTGTTCGCTGCCTAATTGGAGCGTTTCAGTGCGCTTCGTGAGGAAGCTGCATATATAGCGGTAGATTCGGTCTCCACAATTTATAATGTTAAGCTCGCGTAGAATGAGCAAGTGGGGCACATTATTGAAGGCTCCTTTGAGGTCAAGGCCGAGCAACGCTTTTGTGTCACGTGCGTCGCTCGGTCCGATAAGGTGTTGTTTGAGTCTTAGCATGACATTATAGCAAGAAAGAGACTTCCGAAAGCCAGTCATTTCCGAGGGAAACAAGTGATTATCTTCGATGTATTTGGAGAGGCGTAGGTTGATTACGTGGTCCAAGATCTTCCCTATGCATGAGGTGAGAGAGATGGGACGGAAGTAATCAATGTGAATTGGCTTATTCGGCTTGGGAATGAACATCACCTTGGCTGCTTTACATTGTGTGGGTATCTCGCCCTCTTCGAGACAGTGGTTGTAATACTTGGTGAGTTTGCGTATGAATTGCTCAAAGAGGTTGCGAAGCGCCTTATTTGTCACAGAGTCTGGACCTGGTGCCGTGGTGGTTCGCCCTTGGTTGAGGGCATGTCGAACCTCCGCTTCTGTGATGGGGCAGCAAAGTTCCTCATTGGGTTCACCAGTATAGTCGGGCATGGGGATTTGCGTAGGAGGGGACATATGTTTGGAAGCCAGGTTACGGAACATTGTCGGCAGGTCCGCTGCATGCTCATGTAGCAGTTTATTGATCTGGTGGTTATTATGCGTCCTAGATGTGGTGGGGTCGAGCATACCTACAAGCAGTAATTTTCTCATTTTACATAAGCTATTGAATGCAATGCCGGGATGTGTTCTCAGTCTGCTTCAGTCGGAGGTAGTTACTAACACAGTGAATAATCGTGAATCATGTGTGTTTTAGGGGCGAAGCCCCTTAGGATCTAGCCTTGTCCGTCCGGCGTCGTCCGTGCTCACACAACTTCCACGCCACCTGTCATGGATGAAACTTTGCATGCAGCGGCTCAACATCTATACACGAGATGGCGCTGCTGTGTATGGCGCGCCATACCAGAATGGAAGAAGAGGTCAAGGAAGTTGGCAACCAAGTACAGGATAATCGAAACTGTAAATAGAAAACCAGGAATCACCAGAAAGAAAGTGAGAGAAACAGAGACCGTGAATTGGATGCAAAGAACGGAAACAAAAAGGACAATGGAGATTTACACGAATGAGAAGAAAGAAATTAGAAGGGAAAATCTGTACGATAACACAGAGGGCGGTGCCTTGCTATTTGAGGCTCTAGCCGGTTGCCTAAGGACCAAAACATACCGTAGCAAATATTCGGAACTAGATGCATGTGTATGCTGCACTAAAGATCTATAAACCATTCAGCACATCCTAATGGAATGCGACGGGGTCCACTCAGCGACAACCGTAGGTAACGTGCAACTCACAGAAGTGATTGGGTTTAAAGGGCCCCTAAACCACCTCAGATATTTTTTGAACATTTCAAGTAAACACGCGCATCGAGTTCAGAATACCGTCACGATCAACCATGCCAAACGCTGCAGCGCTACGCGCCGCGGGAGCGCCACAAAACCAAAAAAACAATGCTTTCCTCCTCCCGTCGCCTTTCCGGTAACCCCAGTGGTCGTCATGATGTCAGCAGGGGGAATCTGGTGATGTCAACGGCGGAAACGATGTCCATTGGTCGAACAAGAACCTACGACTTCCGGTTTGTCTGCTAGCAGGTACGCGCGCTCCCTTCTCGTCCTCGCCGTGTTGCTCGCTTGTGCGCGCTTGCGCATCGGTGATTACAGCCCGCAACGCAAGTGAAAAATCGCTCGTGTTCCAACACAGTCATGCTTAGCGATCTCATTAGCTGCGCGAACAGAGTGCAACAGTGTTGGCCTTTCAAGACGTGCGCGCAACACAGGGTCTATAGCGGCACGCTTCCCATAACACGCGCCGGCACCGCAGCAACAGCGGGTAGCCGAGAAGCGCCGAGTTCACGTCCACGTTACCGGCACGCTAACTCGCCGCACGCAGTTTGCCATTCGCGGGCCGCCGTTCGACAGCGGTTTTGCTCGCGAGCGGCGAGATTTCCTTGCGTACGTAGAGAGGATGAGACCGGGACTCATTTGTGCGGAAGCCTCACCGCCGCTGATCGCTCGACGGCGCCGATATCGCCGCTAGGCCTTTTCCGGTTCCCTTGAAAGCTAAAGCGGACGGCGCTTCGAAATGAATTACCGACGCTCACAAAAGCCGCAATATTTTATTATCGTTGCTATCGCTCTTCGCAATAATTGTACACACAGAAGCAAAATACGCTGATATTAGCGGCGCCGTCGGCTGCGATGCGAGCACAGCCGAGCCGGTCGTCTCCCGTCGGTAGCCGTGCACTCAGCTGCACCCGATGTTTTCGTTGCCGGTGGCAGAGGCGTGCAGCTTCGCGGTCGTGCCCGTTCATCGTGCAGCGGGCGGGCGCCGGCCGAACTGTCGTCTACTTTGGACACCTCTCGCGCCGCTTACTGGAGGCCGTATCGTCGTCCGTATATGTGGCGCTAGCATGGCTAGCGCGGACGTGCCTTAACCGGAAGTAGGCAGTGTTTTGAGAAGCGCGTTGGCGATGACGTATGTCACGTGACATATCTAGCAGCACTCGGCGAGGAGGGGAGACCAACCGACGAGGAGAGTAGCGAAGGAAAGAGCGAAACGAGCGAGGGCCGTTTTTCGATCATCAAACGCGTGTAACTCCGCTATTACGGCACCATTTCGAAAAATTCTGGCGGCTGCGTGTTCGTTGTAGACTCGTGCACAACCGCAACACCACAACTAAATTTCGACCTCTGGGTGGTTTAGGGGCCCTTTAAAGTGGAAGGAAACATCAACAGATCAGCCGTAGATATAAGCAAGGGACGATTAGAGTACTGGTGGAAAAAAAGCAGGGAAAAGATGGATACGACCTGATCTCTTAAACTCATAGGTAGCGGTACAAGGTAAATTTTGAAAAAAAAAAGAATAATGAGAGGTATACAAAAATGCTAGATAAAGCACATGTATAGTATACCTGATTAAACCAAGCAGGCTAGGTGATTATTCGTCGCCGCCCCGTTTCAAAGGGGATGACAATAAACCACCATCATCATCATCGTTCCAGACCACACAATCTTTCTGCCATGGACGACGGTAAGGCGCGGCATGCCACGGCTCAGCGTCTACACATACAGCAAGCTACTCCGGCGGCGATGGAGCGGGAAGCATCGGCAAAACGGCAAAAACGCCAAGCGGACCCGGATTGGAGGGCATGGGAAGCGGCGGCTCACCGGCAACGCCGACAGCAAGCTACCCCGGAGGCGAGAGCGAGGGAAGTGGCGGCAACGCCGACAACAAGCTCTCTTACGGTGCATCTCTTACGACTACAAGCAACCCACGACCGCGAGGGGAACGTGCATATACCTCGTCTTTGCAAACTTTAGGATGTAACCGCTAGAAGAACCACTGGCTCTGCATTTCACCGACCATAAAGCAGTAATAATGAAATCGGAACGCAACCAGGAACTCAACACGATATAGGCGTTATGAGCAATAAAACAAATTCTATATACTGTACACCGCGTTGTCACGCATATAGATGCGCGAGTGGGGAAATGTCAAAGATGATTTTACGGTATAACGATCCCCAGTTCTTCGCCCCACTCATCATGATTCACTTCGTGGATATGCGGTGGTTTTTTAGAAAGTGCCTTGATGTTATGCAGCTGTGCATATATGCTATACTCTCTTCTATCCCAATTTATTTCTCACGCTCCAAATAGGGCTACAACTGTTCCCTCATCCACAGCTTTCAATGCCTTATGGCACCTTCAGACGTTATCTGAACTGAGCAAACGCCACAGATTGCATAAGTTCTCAACACATTTCCAAAGCTTCCTTCACCATTAGTTTCTCATTAAAGCCAGCATTTCTCTTTTGACCATCTTTAAAGAGCTTGTAGTAATGTATACCTAACATAAAAATGTCACAGTTTCACCCTAAGGGCGAAGCAATGAATGCGATAGCAACACAGCAATGTCATACGAAGTAAGGTGAGCGGCTTTGGTAACAATAGGAATTGTAGTAAACATGAGCTGATTAAGTAAGCAGGTGTGCTGCGGCGTAAGTAGACCGACATGAAGAGAGACTCGATGACCACGAGAAGGCGCGTGTGAAACGGTGGTGTTGATGAGAAGCGCTTCCCGTGGGCAGCGCGCGTGCGAGGGACACATCTGTAGCGCTGCACTGCCGATCCAGGCAGCATTACATGTATAGCGTGCGTTGTAAAATGTGGCCCGACTATTACTAACTGAATGAACAAGCGTGGTGTCAGCGCGCACAAACAAACATGAATAGATCACACTGAATGACTGCAGACAACGACTGTCAAAACGCTGGCAGCAAGCCCATACGCTGCAGCGGGCGAAGGTACGTGCGGTCTATCGCTTCAACAGAAACTGAGCGGCGAATGCACAGTGCATAAAGGTCAGATCCGTGTGGAGATAAGAGACGGTGCGGCGAGCGACGAGCGCGGTTGTTGGCAGAAGAGAAGTGCGCCCCCCCCCCCCGCCCCCCCCCCCCTCCCGCTTCCTCCGGCGCTGGCTTCCCGCTTCCTTGCTTGCGCGTGGGAGAGATAAGAGACCGCGCGGTCGAGCGACGAGCGCGGTTGTTGGCAGAGTAAAGTGCCCCCCCCCCCCCCGCTCCCTCCGGCGCTGGCTTCCCGCTTCGTTGCTTGCGCGTGGGAGATTGAGTGCGTTCGCTCTCCGTGATAGCGCGCGTCCCCGCACGCTTCCGCTCGGGCACACGGCGCGCGGTGAAGATTTTATCTATACGGAACCTCACGGCGACGGCGACGGTGACGACGACGACGGCGACGGCTACGGTGACGGCGACGGCAGAAATCCGGTTGAAGTGTCCATATAATTGCTATCGCAATAAAAGATGGGTACTTTGTAGTGCTAGAATGCTCTGTCCTAGAGTATATTGTTGTATGGAAAAATTACCGACACAAAACTCCTACAAATTCCACATCAAGCATTGGTGTTTGCTACTGCGCCTGGTGTTTCAATTATACAGCATGCACACATTTTATCAGTGTACCTGTAAAAAGGGTTCAAAACTCTTTTTGAAAACTCTCACAAGCACTTATCACAATTAATTCCCCATATAAGTGGTTTTGCTGAAGAGAATACAGGGATACAAGCATAATTAGACAATGAGGAAAATGGGTAGGAACACTTTATTTTCAGCACAAATGTTTTTGATGAACTGCTTCTATACTGGCGAAATCTGTGGTTTTATTAAAAGTACAGCATGCTGCTTCATCACTCCATGCCAACTACAAGTATCCTGTACCAGGAAGTCAAACCAAGACGTGGGATGTTCAGTCTGTGAAAAGAAAAAAATGTCACAGTTTCACCCTAAGGGTGAAGCAATGAATGCGATAGCAACACAGCAATGTCATACGAAGTAAGGTGAGCGGCTTTGGTAGCAATATGAATTGTAGTAAACATGAGCTGATCAAGTAAGCAGGTGTGCTGCGGCGTAAGTAGACCGACATGAAGAGAGACTCGATGACCACGAGAAAGCGCGTGTGAAACGGTGGTGTTGATGAGAAGCGTTGCCCGTGGGCAGCGCGTGCGAAGGGACACACCTGTAGCGCTGCACTGCCGATCCGGGCAGCATTGCATGTGTAGCGTGCATTGGAAAATGTGGCCCGACTATTATTAACTGTGGTGTGAGCGCGCACAAACAAACATGAATAGATCACACTGAATGACTGCAGACAACGACTGTCGAAACGCTGGCAGCAAGCGCATATACGCCGCTGCGGGCGAAGGTACGTGCGGTCTATCGCTTCAACGGAAACTGAGCGGCGAATGCACAGTGCATAAAGGTCAGAGCCGTGTGGAAATAAGAGACGGTGCGGGTGAGCGACGAGCGCGGTTGTTGGCAGAGTAGAAGTGCGCCCCCCCCCCCCGCTCCCTCCGGCGCTGCCTTCCCGCTTCCTTGCTTTCGCGTGGGAGATTGAGTGCGTTCGCTCTCCGTGATAGCGCGCGTCCCCGCACGCTTCCGCTCGGGCATACGGCACGCGGCGAAGATTTTATCTGTAGGGAACCTCACGGCGACGGTGACGGCGACGACGACGGCGACGGCAGAAATCCGGTGGAAGTGTCCATATAATTGCTATCGCAATAAAACGAGTTTGAAACGTTCAAGTGTAAAAAGTAAAGCACACTCAAGAAAATAAACACTGCACAAGAACAAATCCAACGAATCAGAATTACATTTGAGAAGAAACATATAGTTTCTATGGCCCAGTGAAGAAACTTTATTCCTCCGGTGTTTTTCTTTTGTGCGAGAAAAGATGAAGGTACGTGTTCTGTCCCATTTTGTGTATCTTTCACATTTTCACACACAAAAATATGTCGTCTTAAGGTGCCTAACTCTCTTTGCATATGCATTTCGCTGCTCTCACACCACAATACCTACAGTTAAAGGTTGTAGTAATGCTTAGCTTGAATGAACCAACAGCAGCTACGTGCACTGTGCTGCTAAACATGGCAATGTAAGTTATGTTCACGCACAGAACATTCATGTGCTATATACATTCGTGTGCTATATGTCATGACTTATTGTACATATGTACGTGAAAGTGATCTTGGCCGAACGTGCAGAGCCATTTAAATACCAATACAACACGGACTTGAATTTTTTCTAAAGGCTTGTGTCACTTTTGACCTTGTCGATATAATTTTGAGGCTGTTACTATATATTTATTTATTTATTTATTTATTTATTTATTTATTTATTTATTTATTTATTTATTTATTTATTTATTTACAAATACTGCTGTCTCAGATTTGAGATATAGCAGGAGTGGGTATGTAGATCAAGACAACATACAATCAACATGTCACATGTAAACGAACTTCGTCTGCAAAACGCAGAGGTGGCAATTCTCGGAGATGAGTATGTAGGTTATTCCATAATGCAATGGTAAATGGCAAGTAAGAAAATTTGAAGCTATTTAAGTGAGATCGAAAGGTAAAGGATCGAGAAGCTAAATGTCACCGGTACGTCGACAATGACGGAAGCATGTACAATTTTGTGCAACATTATAATCCTTTCACACGTGCGCCTATGTGCCGACGGCACAAGCGATAGCAGGCCACCATGCAGAGAAGGGGAGAAATCGCGATCGTACCGATTACAAATAAATCTGGCAGCTTTCTTCTGCACAACCTCAAGCTTTGATATATCAGATACGCAGTGAGGTGACCAGACAGCAGATGCATGCTCTAGAGCAGGCCTCACGAGAGATTTGCAAGCTGCTAGTTTCCATTCCTTGGTTGCTGTTTTTAATGTTATTTTTAAATATCCTAGTCGCTTTAGTGCCCCGGAACAAATGAAGTCCACGTATTTGTGCCATTTTAAGTTGGAAGAAAAAGTTACTCCAAGATATTTGAACTCGGTGACATAAGTCAAAATCTTCTCAGCCATTACTGTAGGCAAATTTCTAGGGTTCATTTTTGTTCGAAAAAGTCATAGATGCTGTTTTATCGAACTTAATTTCCATTTGCCAGGTCTTTCTCCAATTGCAGAAGGCATTGAACGTGTTATTCAGCATTTCCTGGGCATTGACACTGGTAATGTTAGAGTACAAGACACAGTCGTCTGCATACAAACGGAGCTTAACAGCAGTGTTAGTAACAACGCTCTCGACATCATTAATGTAAAAAATGAATAAAAGTGGTCTTAATGCGGAGCCCTGTGGGACGCCGGAGGAAATACCGACTGAAGTAGAGTGCTTCTGATTAAATGAGACAAACTGGGACCGCAGATGCAAGTAGTGTCTTATCCAGCCAAGCAAGTGATTGCCGTGAATACCTCTGAAAATAGTGCCAAATTTCATAAGTAACTTAGCGTGACATACCTTGTCAAATGCCTTGAAATAGTCAACAAAAATGGCGTCAATCTACCCACGATTATTAAGTGTAGTGGCAACGTCGTGAGTGAATTCAATTAGTTGCGTAACCGTGGAGAAACCTGATCTAAAACCATGCTGATGATGTGAAAGAATATTGTTATTGTTGAGGTACTCTATAATATGCTTATGAATTATGTGTTCTAGTAGTTTACAACAAGTAGATAATAACGAGATTGGTCTATAATTGGAAATTGTTTGCCTATTGCCAGATTTGTGTATTGGTACAACTTAAACAACCTTCCAGACACGAGGAACAGTTTGTGATTCGACAGATTTTTGAAAGATAATAGTCAGATAGCGCGCACAGTATTCCGAGTATCTCTTTAAAAACGTGTTTGGGATGTTATCTGGTCCTGCACTTTTACTAGTATCAATATTTAACAAGAGGCTGTGAACTCCGCTGAACGTTATCTGAAGTTTCGGAAAACATGCTGAAGCACTACCCCAATGAAAAGTAGAGAAAATGCCGTTATCTTCAACAAAAACAGATATAAATTATGTATTGAACGCTTCAGAGATCATGACAGCATTAGTACACGACTGTCCATTAACGACCATAGAAGTTGAGTTGGACACAGGAGGAACAACTGTTTTCCAGGATTTGGATGGGTTATCTTTTAGGAATGTCGTCAAAGTGTTGTTTTAATAGTAGTCTCTAGCATGCTGCATTTTAGTCTTAAGAATTTTTTAAAGTGATGTTAGCATTGAGCTTTCTCGGACATTCTGGGTGCGAGAGCTGCGGCGAAGGCACTTTATCCGGCGAATCAACTGAATAACCTCTCTAGTATACCATGGGTGCTTCGGGTTTCGCTTTACACACTTTTTGGGTACGAAATTAGTTATGCACTCTTTGACAATGTTGTGAAACATTTCAACTAACAAGTCAACACCATGGCATTGCTCGAAAACATAAACTCATCAAAGTGTGATGCAAGCGTGGCGACGATAGAGTTAATCGTCAGCTCGAGAAAAGTCATGGACAGTACTGTATGTTGGTTTATTGGGCTCCAGAGCAACATCTAGATGGACGATTACCGCCTAGTGATCGGAGATGCCCTCGACAACGTCACATTCGCTATACTGGACTCTATCACTCAGGAAAACCAAATCCAAAATAGCAGATTCACGGGTGCACTAGCTAACGACCTGTGTTAAATCATATGACACAGCAAGATTGATTAGAGCGTCGCAGATGGCTCTATCACGTCCAGTAGAAGAAAGAGAACGCCAGTCAATGTAAGGGGCATTAAAATCGCCACATATTACTAATTGGCTTTTTTGTAGCCTGTTTACTGCAATATAATCCGTAACAGCGTGGATTGAATTGACATCACTTGGCGGTCGGTATACAGCGCCAATCACAATAGTAAAGCCACAAAGTCAATCTTGCACCAAACCGATTCGCTGTCAGGAAGTTCCGGTAGCAAGACGTATTTAATATCTTCAGAAATAAAGAGCGCCACGCCACCACCACGACCAACAGTCCTGTCATTTCTCAATACTGAGTAACCCGGCGGCAAAAATTCACTCTCAGAAATGGAGTCATTTAACCAAGTCTCAGTAACACATATTATTGATGGTTTGTGACATTCAACAAGCCAGTTGAAACAAACATTTTTATTAACCAAGCTGCGTGTATTAAAGTTCAGAAGTGTCAGTTTCCTTTTATGTGGAAGTCAGAATTCCTGGGAGCGATATTATCAGATGCCTTAACAACGCACTTTCTGACGTCGTTCCACTCGTACCGAACACTGTCGATTATCAGGTGCTCTTGTTGCAAACGTACTTTCTTTGCGACTTTTCTGAGTTTCGCAGAATTCTGCCATAGGGATCTGCGCACCCGCCGCACGCGTGCCGAAAAGTCTTCACTCATGTAAACTTTTGAACCTTTCAGTTGAAATGAAATTATGGGGTTTTACGTGCCAAAACCACGGTCTGATTATGAGGCACACCGTAGTCAGGGGCTCCGGAAATTTGGACCACCTGGGGTTCTTTACCGTGCACCTAAATTTAAGTACACGGATGTTTTCGCATTTCTCCCCCATCGAAATGCGGCCGCCGTGGCCGGCATTCAATCCCGCGACCTCGTGCTCAGCAGCCCAACACCATAGCCACTGAGCAACCACGGCGGGTGAACCTTTCAGTTTGCGTGCGTTATTTAAGATATCTAATTTAGTTCGAAAATCCAACAGTTTGATGATGACAGGTCTATCTTTACCCGTCCGTTGTTGGCCAAGTCTGTGACAACGCTCGAGGTTATCACACGTGACGTCAAGCTTTGAGGTCAGCATGCGTAGTACTGAAGTAAGAAGGGCCTCAGGCGTCTCGTTCAGTGTTTCAGATAATCCGTGAATAACCAAGTTATACCGTCGCGACCGATTTTCAAGGTCGTCGTTCTTACGCTCCAGCTTTTGGATCATATCTGAGAGACCAGAAACAGTATTTTCCAGTTCCTGCACACGCTCAACGACATCCGTAGTGTTGGCGACAAGTGACTCTAGTTTAGATAGAAGATCATCGAAAGAGGCAACTTTAGAGGTTAGTGCTGATATTTCGTTGCTTATACGAGCCTGTCCTGATAGCAATTCGGCCAACATTGTTTCGGTGGTGGGACCCGGATTGGTTTCTATGTCGCCTGAAAGAATCAAGTCTTTTCAAAATGTGCACAAGAGAGGCAGCTCTTTTCGGGGAAACATAAGAGCTACACTATTACTTGTGTCCGGGTCGGTGCGAAAACAGAAGATGTATTATATTTAGAAAAAAAGAGGGCCACTTTTCGGTGGCATGTATTGCAAATTTGCACTGTGTAGGTTGCTTATGTGCTCCGAAAACAGTTACTGAATAGTCTCTTTCTCCTAATTTTTATGCGTTATACACGACATTTAGTTGTTTTCCCCCAGTATCCTCGGTAAGCTATGTGGGGCATGGTGTTTTTATTTATTCGAAGCACGAAGGAATGTTCCGAGTGACGAGCGATAAATGTTTATTCTGTGTAGGTTCATTAGAGTCATTTCAGAAAGTTATTCATTTGGCGCATTCCAGGGAGTCATACTGCCACTAATCGAAATGTTTCCCAGACTCCTAAAGCAACAGCACGAGAGACGGTTGAAATTTCGTGAAAGTAGAGATAATGACGTAATAGTTCAGCGGAAATCCGCTAGGTGGAGATATGTAATTAAAGGGAAACTGAGACATCCAGCCAAATGTAGCAATTGCTACAATGGAAACCCAACCGGGTTCCTCGAAAGAAAGCCTCGCAGTTGAAGAAAAATTCGTCCTGGTCCAGGACTCGAACCCGGGACCACCGCCTTTCCGGGGCAGCCGCTCTACCATCTGAGCTAACCAGGCGGCTAGCAGATGGCAGGGCGAAGTCGAATTTGTCGACAACTCGAAGCAAAGGCAAGTGTATGACGTAATCATCATCATCATCATCATCAGCCTATATTTTATGTCCACTGCAGGACGAAGGCCTCTCCCTGCGATCTCCAATTACCCCTGTCTTGCGCTAGCGTATTCCAACTTGCGCCTGCAAATTTCCTAACTTCATCATCCCAATTGGTTTTCTGCCGACCTCGACTGCGCTTCCCTTCTCTTGCTATCCATTCTGTAACCCTAATGGTCCACCGGTTATCCATCCTACGCATTACATGGCCTGCCCAGCTCCATTTCTTCCCCTTAATGTCAACTAGAATATCGGCTATCCCCGTTTGTTCTCTGATCCACACCGCTCCCTTCCTGTCTCCTAATGTTAGTCCTAATATTTTTCGTTCCATCGCTCTTTGTACGGTACTTAACTTGTTCTCGAGCTTCTTTGTTAACCTCCAAGTTTCTGCCCCATATGTTAGCACCGGTAGAATGCAATGATTGTACACTTTTCTTTTCAGCGACAGTGGTAAGCTCCCAATCAGGATTTGGTAATGCCTGCCGTATGCACTCCAACCCAATTTTATTCTTCTGTAAATTTCTTTCTCGTGATCAGGGTCCCCTGTGAGTAATTGTCCTAGATAAACGTACTCCTTTACAAACTCTAGAGGCTGACTGGCGATCCTGAACTCTTGTTCCCTTGCCAGGCTATTGAACATTATCTTTGTTTTTTGCATATTCATTGAATTGGGTTGAAGATGAATATGACGTAATAGTTGAGCGGAAATCCGCTAAGTGGAGATAAGTAATTAAAGGGAAACTCAGACATCCACCCAAATGTAGCAATTGCTACAATGGAAACCCAACCGGGTTCCTCGAAAGAAAGCCTCGCAGTTGAACAAAAATTCGTCCTGGTCCGGGACTTGAACCCGGGACCACCGCCTTTCCGGGGCAGCCGCTCTACCATCTGAGCTAACCAGGCGGCTAGCAGATGGCAGGGCGAAGTCGAATTTGTCGACAACTCGAAGCAAAGGCAAGTGTATGACGTAATAGTTCAGCAGAAATCCGCTAGGTGGAGAGTCAATATTTCAATATTTCAATATACTGCTAGGTTTCCCAATGTCCCAAGAGTCAATTAGTTTCAGATATTCTCTACTTTGAAGAAATAGGCGGATTTTAAGTGCCATTTCTCACGTAGTTTTAACGTTTCTGGCTTATTTAGGAGGGTTACCAATAATTATGGAATCCTCATATTTTATTTATTTTTATAATTTCATGCATAATTTAATAGAACCGTTCGCCTGGCGTCCTCACTGAAATAAAGGAGGCAGCTTCGTTTTATTTGGTGACTGAAAGGACAAGTTATTTTATGATGATGTATAGGAACATTGATGAATTCTACAGCATTAATGAGAGAGTAGCAGTCGTAATAAAGCTGAATAGGAGGTAAAGAATGAAGGTGGTACAAGCCTACGCCCCAACCTCCAGTCACGATGATGAAGAGATAGAACAGTTTTATGAAGATGTTGAATCAGCAATGTAAAAGGTGCAAACTCAGTATACTGTAGTCATGGGCGATTTCAATGCAAAAGTGTGGAAAAAGCAGGCTGGCGAGCAAGCGATTGGCAACTACGGCATCAATACTAGGAACACTAGAGGAGAGATGTTGGTTAGAATTCGTGGAAAGGAATACGCTCCGAATAATGAATACCTTCTTCAGGAAGCGCAGCAATCTTACCTAACCTAACCTAATGGAAAAACAAGGAATGAAATAGATTTCATACTCGCTGCCGATCCCAGCATAGTGCAGGATGGAGAAGTGTTATTAGGTAAGGTAATGTGCAGTGACCATTGGTTAGTGAGGTCTTGGATTTCTTTCAATTTGAACAGAGAAATAATAAACCTAGTCGTGAAGAAGCAGGCCAAACTAGACACAGTAAGGGTAAAAGCATACCAATTCAGGCGGGTGCTCGCAAACAAATATGCAGCTTTAGAACAGGAATATAACGACAACATAGAGGTAATGAATGAAACCGTAACTAGATCTATCTCAGGAGCAGCAATTAAAGTGGGAAATATGGCACCAAGGCAACCCGTATGTAAGCTCTCCCAAGGAACAAAGGACCTAATAAAGAAACGGCAAAACATGGAAATGTCTAACTCAAGAGGTCAATAGAATTTGCTGAACTGTCGAAACTGATCAACAAGAAGGAAGTAAGGGATATCCGAAATTATAACGTGGAAAACACTGAGGAAGCAGTAAAGTATGGACGTAGCCTGAAAACAGCGAGAAGAAAACTAGACATAGGATAAGGCACAATGTATGCACTGAAAGATAAGCCGGGTAATATCATCAGCAATTTCGATGACAAAATTAAAGCAGCGGAAGAATTCTGTGCTGACCTGTATGGATGCCAGAGCAGCCAAGCTACTTTCATTCGAAGTAGTGATGAACAGGACACAGAGGCCCCTTTTATAACTAGTGATGAAGTTAGAAGGGCCTTGAAAGACATGACCAGGGGAAAAGCTGCTGGAGAAGATGGAATAACTAGTCTATTTAATCAAATATGGAGGAGATATCATACTTGGAAAGCTTGCGGCCGTTTATACGCAATGCCTAGTGACTTCAAGTGTACCAGAAAGCTGGAAGGACGCCAACATCATACTCATCCATAAGGAGGGAGACGTTAAAGAATTTAAGAATTCTAGACCCATTAGCTTGCTATCAGTATTGTATAAAATATTCACCAATGTAATTTCAAATAGAATTAGGGCAACACTTGACTTCAGCCAACCAAGAGAACAGGCTGGCTTCAGGAAGAGATACTCTACGATGGATCATGTCCATGTCATCGACCAGGTAAAAGAGAAATCTGCGAAGTACAATCAACCTCTTTATATGGCTTTCATAGATTATGAAAAAAACATTTTCTTCAGTAGAGATACTTGCAGTCATAGAGGCATTACGTAACCAAGGAGTATAGGATGCATACGTGAATATATTGACAATTATCTGCAAGGATTGCACAGCAACCTTGTTTCTCCACAAGAAAAGTAGAAAGTTACCAATCAAGAAAGGTGTCAGGCAAAGAGTCACAATCTCTCCAATGCTATTCACAGCATGCTTAGAAGAAGCATTCAAGCTCTTAGACTGGGAAGGCTTAGGAGTGAGGATCGACGGCGAATATCTCAGCAACCTTCGGTTTGCAGATGACATTGTCTTATTCAGCAACAATGGGGACGAATTACAGCAAATTATTGAGGACCTAAACCGAGAAAGTGTAAGAGTGGGGTTGAAGAATATTATGCAGAAGACAATGTTCAATAGCCTGGTAAGGGAACAAGAATTCGGGATCGCCAGTCAGCCTCTAGAGTCTGTAAAGCAGTGCGTTTATCTAAGTCAATTACTCACAGGAGACCCTGATCATGAGAAGGAAATTTACGCAAGAATAAAATTGGGTTGGAGTGCGGCCTGGGAAGGGAACAAGAATTCAGGATCGCCAGTCAGCCTCTAAAAGCAGTACGTTTATCTAAGTCAATTATTCACCGGAGACCCTGATCTTGAGAAAGAAATTTATAGATGAATAAACTTGTGCTTGAGTGCAAGTACAAGTTTGGCAGGTATTACCAAATACTGACAGGGAGATTATCACTGTCGTTGAAAGGAAAAGTATACAATCATTGCATTCTACCGGTGCTAACATATGGGGCAGAAACTTGGAGGTTAACAAAGAAGCTCGAGAACAAGTTAAGGACCGCACACAGAGCAACAGAACAAAAAATTTTAGGCGTAACATTAAGAGACAGGAAGAGAGCGCTGTGGATCAGAGAGCAAACGGGGATAGCCGATATTCTAGTTGACATTAAGTGGAAAAAGTGGAGCTGGGCAGCCCATATAATGCGTATGATGAATAACCAGTGGACCATTAGAGTTACAGAATGGATACCAAGAGAAGGGAAGTGCAGTCGATTACGGCAGAAAACTAGGTGGAGTGATGAAGTTAGGAAATTCGCAGGTGCAAGTTGGAATCAGCTAGCGCAAGACAGGGGTAATTGGAGATCGTAGGGAGAGGCCTTCGTCCTGCAGCGGACATAAATATAGGCTGATGTTGATGATGAGGTGAAGTTCAGAGTAGATGAGTAATTGGGGCTTTCGCAATAAATTACGCATGCTAGAACTCTAGAATGTTATGAGCATGTCCAACGAGCGGGGAAGAATTTAGCCCGCTGCCCTGGCAGAACTATAAAGCCACCAAGGCCAAATTTAGCCAAAATTGGTGGTATGCTATGGAAACTCTCTGTGCGAAGTTAAATGTGGTTGGATCACACACAGCCTTTGTAAAAAAATTTTATTCAAGTGCTAAAGCGTGTCATATGATATGCTTCTCAGTATCCCGACATAGCCATAGGTTACTGCAGGTTTATATTTTGTGCGAAGGGGAGGGGGGTCATGGTAACTGCAATGTGCAACAAAATTTTTACGTTTCTGATCCAGCCAGAAGCGTTGCGAATAATGTTTGAACCATCATTTTTCTGTCCCTATTTTCAGGCACCATAACACGTTCAGACTTGGTTTCAGCAATGTCCTAGGTGAAAGACAGTTTGTTTATATTTGTTTAAAGTAAAGAGCGCGTTATCGACAATATGTAGGTAAACTTTAAAGGCAGGGGACCAATTATGACATTTCCAGTAAATTACGCATGCAAGTGATCCGGAGCTTAATGAATGTGTTTTGCGAACAAATAATTTATCTCGTTGCCCTGGCAGAACTATGAACTCAACCGATATCAAATCTAGCGGAAATTGAGTAAGGAGGGTGAGGGGAGGAGGCAGGGAGGGAGGGAGGGAGGGCACCATGGTAAATGTTATGGCGAAGTAACATGTGTTGATGAATTACTGGCTTTTTATAAATTCCCGACAAGAAAAACTCCAAGGGATTACTTGCGGGCAAAGCTTCAAATGGTACAGTCATATAGAGCAACTTTTTAATGTATGCAATACAATTACAAGAAATTGAAAGTTTTATTGCAACTGTTCGAAAGGAACAGCTTCGCGGGAAATCGGGTTGTCGCACACATCTGCTGTCATGCTCTTCTAGCGAATATTGCAATTAATTTATCTTTAGTGTACCTTGTTGCGTAGAACTCCAACAATACTATTACCAAACTAGCGATACATTTAGGCTGTAATCTTAAATACCAAGTACGTTTAATTATGATTTTTTGTAGCAAATGTACATTTTTTGTGTGCGCTCTACTGCTGCTACTTGGTGGGATCCGAGACCTCTGAAAGGCACTAATTGCCTTTTGTTCCTGCATCCAAAAATTTTATATAGTTGCAATAAATAAATGCAATGTCTATGAAATATAAAAATAACTGACAGACGCATTTTCAGGCTCTTTCACCTATTGTAGTAGTAATTCGCAATATATATATATATAGAGAGAGAGAGAGAGAGTGAGAGAGGTCAAATTTTTTGCGGTTTGCCCCCCCCCCCCCCCCAACTCGAAAAATTGTTGGTACGCCACTGTCACGGCACTGCTTTTCTTCGCAGTTTTCATATATGTGAATACACCTGCCAGTACACTTATTGCGCTCCTCGGTGCGCGTGATGTGATGGGAGACGGCGAGTGCGTGCGTACATAGTTAAGGAACACATACTACATGTCCCGTGACAGCGGCCCCTTTTCACTTTTGGTATGCTTCACTGCAATAATTTTAGGTAAGCTTCGCCACGTAACACTAATCTACTACGGCAAAGCAGACTTTAGGAAGCCGATTCACGCATTTTACGAGGCAGGTCCGCTTATGACGCTTGGCAACGTTTGAACACCACACTTACTGCATTTATTTCTTTTGTTCTTGTTAATTGTATTGTCAGAGTGACCCTGCATCCCGCTGTAGCAGGCTGATACTGCGTCATAATCGTTCTAACTGCATCAGGACAGCGTGTAGCTGGTAAGCATACATGCAATAGGCACGGCGGCACTGGCTGTTGTTGGGAGACTTCGAGGCGCTCTATCGTGCAGTAATACCATTTGTCTTATTATAAAGAATGTGAGTGACAATTAAACGAGCTGCAGCAAAGCTGTAGGAAAGCAGTAGTAAAGCTGTTCGACCATGGTCTAAAAGCGCCATTTAACACGATCTGGCAGAACAGCTCACTATGCCAGGGTTTTGATACGTCCTCGTTTTATTGCGATAGCAATTATATGGACACTTCAACCGGATTTCAGCCGTCAGCGTCGCCGCCGTCGTCGCCGTAGCCGTGAGGTTCCGTATAGATTCCAAGGGCGATAAAATCGTCGCCGCGCGCCGTATGCACGAGCGAAAGGCGCGGGGGAAGCGCGCGCTATCACGGAGAGCGAACGCACGGCTGAAAGCAAACGCGACCGTCGCGCGAAAGCTCGTGGGTGTATGGGAGGGAGGGAGGCAGGGCGACGCTATGCTCCGGCACCAAAGGAGTATCTTGCAATCGGGCGTACGGGCCACTCAATCTCCCACGCGAAAGCAAGAAAGCGGGAAGGCAGCGCGGGAAGGAGCGGGGAGGGGGGGCTCAGTTTCTACTCTGCCAACAACTCCGTTCGTACTTTGCCCGGCTGTGGCCGTCGCCCACACGGTCTTTTATCTCCACACGGCTCTGACCTTTGTATGCGCTGTGCATCCGCCGCTCAGTTTCCTTTGAAGCGATAGACCGCACGAACCTTGCCCGCTGCGGCGGCTGCGATTGCTGCCAGCGTTTTGACAGTCGTCTGCTGTCATTCAGTGTGATCTATTCATGTTTGCTTGTGCGCGCTGACACCACGCTTCTTAATTCAGTTAGTAAGCGGATGGGTCCAAGTTTATGCAGCCGATAAAACTACTATCCCTACTCCGAATAGCTCTCTACTAATTTGCTCTCGCAATTGATGCTTCGCCTTTCGGGCGAAACTACGACATTTTTTTTTACGCGTCATTCACTGAACCAGACTACTGGCTGGTTCTGTGCTCGCACTAACGATCCTGACCGAGGCAATACCACTCACAGGATCAGCTTTATATGGGATGCCACAGCCCGCTCCACAGGCCGGCCTCAATTTGGCGAGGCCACGAGGTAAAATATGCGCGCAAGATAACTAACGGTAACGCATCAAGCAGCTGACAGCCCAGCCCCAACTTTTTATAGCACACATTTAGAGTGGAAAAATGAATACTTACGCTTTAAAAAGGCACGGAATACAGACCGCTTCACAGTGCGACAGGTTCTGAAAGACACACGGCCATGCAAATCGACGGATGTGACATCATGGGTTATAGCGGACGTGACGTCATGGGTGAACGGAGACGTTTTGGGCACCTTTTGTCTGCTGTGACCCGGTCGCAGCAGTGCCGGCCTGCCTTCATTGTCCTGGGTGTGATACCCCCAGCTTGAGTGCCTCGCGTTAAAATCCCAACTATCACTAGAGGGCTCCCCTTGGCCATTTTTGCTGCCTCTTGAAATAATTTGTCGAACGTTGCACTTTTATGACTCGGGGAGCTGTAGATTTTAATTATGAAGGCACTCTTTCCTCTGGTGCCTTTATATGTGATTTCTGTTATTATATGCGGAATGTCCGTTCCTTCTATGGGTTTGTGACATATTGCTGTAACATTTTTGTCCACCAATGTTGCGACATTCCGGTTTTCATCTTCGGTACAGAAGGTCTCATATCTCTGTTATTTTGCGTTTGTTCCTGCTTCTGGTAATGCTATAATAGCTGAAAACCTTTGTTGTGTCGTAATGCAGTGATTTGGGCTTGTTGGTATGACATCGTGAGGCTTATAGCGCATGAAAAGACAAGGACGAATGAAGAGGTGTGTGTGTCACCTCTTCATTCGTCCTTGTCTTTTCATGCGCTATAAGCCTCACTTTGTTGTGTCATCACCAGCTGTGACAGTTGTCCAAAATTCGCCGCAACGCGCGGCAGTTTCACTGCCATATTTCACACTCTTCTGAAGCGTGCTTTTGATGTTTAGGCATTGTTTGTCACCTGGGTCATAGCCGACAGGCCTGGCCTGTTGTGAACTTTCTCTGCTTCTTATCTTATGTTACTGCTTGTGGCATGCTTACCTAACGCTTTCGTTAATTCTATTTGTTGTGATAGAGCACTGCACGGGCCGGATTTTTCGGCCCGAGCCCAGCCCGGGCCCGTAATTCAAAGCCCGAGCCCGGCCCGGGCCCGGGCGTACATGACCGAAACCAGCCCAGGCCCGGCCCGGGCCCGGGCCTGCGCTTAGCTAGGGCCAGCGTGTGCATGACCAGGCCCGGCCTGTAAGGAAAAAAAATATTTTTTTACTTACAGATTGTACCGTATCTTTCAGCCTCACGTTCTCGAGGTTTAATCAGCTGCAGTATCTAAGTAATAAAAGGCCGAAATCTTTGTTTCTCTCACGGGAACATCAGTAATCCGGCCCATTGCCTCTGCTGCTATTTTTCCGCTGGTACGCATGCACTTACCTTGATTTGTACGATATGATTCTATGGTGTCATTTAGTATGCAAATATACAGGGTGTTTCATTTTAGCTGAACCAAATTTTTAAAAATCGCCTGTTGCAGTTTGCACAATTATATATTAATCCTTGATCTAAACTACTCGATGAGGTGGTCATTACTTCAACGAGAAAACCAAACGTCTGATTTAAGAATTAACGTAATTACGCGAATTAACTTTTAAATTAATTATTTTACGGCACACCTTTCAATCTACGAATTATAGCCGCTTAGTTCGCAAGGCGTATCCGCTTGGAACGAATTCTCAGGACTGAACCAGTTTCGAGATATTAATTTTCAAAGTGTCCGACGAAATGAATGGGCGTTCCAGTTAACTTTTTGAGAAAAACGCTGTTTTATGCATTGAAGCACAAAAGTAGCTGGCCTTAGCGCTAAAATAATCCAATAGTAAATATACTGGTAATAGTGCAATCGCAAAAGCGGTAACTAGGAAATGGTTTGAGGAGTGGTTCTTTGTATAATTTATTTTTCCTTACGCGGAAACAATGTTTGTTTTTGTGGAAAATAAAAATAGCGTAACTTGCACTGCCGGCGCAATGCTAAAGAGACAGCGGAGCTGATGGGCACCTAGCTAGTCCTGGCTTTTGGGCTAGGCTAAGCACTACCAAGTCATCCCCAGCATTTCCCGTAATTTATTTATAATTGATTGATTATTGATTAGCTATTGATTGGCTATCGATTGTCTATCGTAAGAGATTGGCCACGTATTTGGGCTAGGCTAAGCACTACCAAGTCATCCACAGAATTTTCCGGAATTTATTGGTTATTGATTGATTATCGACTGGCTATTGATTGGCTATCAATTGCCTATCGATGACTGACTAAGTTTAAGTAGTCCCCACCATTCTTAGCTAGACTTATCCAGGCTCAGCTTCGCTAGTTTAAAGGTGTATGTGCCATTGCGCTTGGACCCTTTCTGCACTGCTACCAGGATCGGCACACTTTTTGGGATTCAGCAGACACATTACACCCGGCTGAAACAGCTCCGCTGGTAAAATGAGAACAGCATCTGTTTTACAATTTTCTTCGATAAGATATACAGTCATCCGATAAGATATACAGTCAAGAGAGCGGTGTGGATCAGAGAACGGGGATAACCGACATTCTAGTTGACATTAAGCGGAAAAAATGAAGCTGGGCAGGCCATGTAATGCGTAGGATGGATAACCGATGGACCATTAGAGCTACAGAATGGATACGAAGAGAAGGGAAGCGCTGTCGAGGATGGCAGAAAACTAGGTGAGGTGATGAAGTTAGAAAATTCGCAGGCGCAAATTGGAATCACCTATTGCGAGACAGGGTTAATGGGAGATCACAGGGAGAGGCTTTCGTTCTGCAGTGGACATAAATATAGGCTGGTGAAGATGATGACAGTTATTTTTCACGTGTCACTTCAGCTTGGGGCAGAATGCATTGAACCATACAATGCATAATGGTTGCGTGTACTCGAAGGCCTACTTAGGTCCTTTAATGAGCGGGCCCGAGTGTGGCCCGGGCCCGTGGCTTTAAGCCCGGGCCCGTGCAGAGCTCTTTGTGGCTGTCTTTTCCAGAACATCCACTTTCGATGTACCTGTATCCTAACCTGCGCTATGATTGTGGGTATAACTTATTTTTATTCAATTATATGGACACTCAAAGAACATTGTTATTTGTGAAGCAGGTCACTGACCAAGGTCAAAATTAACATAATATGACGTTTCGGGACCCGTGCGGATCCCTTGTTCACAATAGAATGGCGGCTGAGCAAAAAGGTTCTTAAGTAGTGTTGAGCGCATGACGCAAAGTCCGGGAGTACACGTGATTTAAAGTGCCACATGATAATAGTATTACTTGTCGTTTCAATTATCAGCGATTCAAGATTGAGCCTTGTTGTCACGTTCTTCTCTCTGGCCACGATGCGCGCGTTGTCCCAGTTTATCTCGTGGCCCGTTTTCTCTGCGAGGGCATTTGTCACTGTGGGGCCTTTGGCGACATCATTCTTGTGCTGCTTGAGGCGCCTGCAGAAATGTCCGCTTTCACCGATATACACAATCGGCGCACGGAATCTTGTAAACCACGCCAGGGAAACGTTCGCGAGGGAGAGGATCCTTCACGTTCATCAAGTAACCTGGCACATGCGCGATGTTTCCGAAAGACACGCGTTAGAGCTTCGCTCACCCCTCGAAGGTACGGGACAGCGGCGCGCTTTTTTTCTTGATGATCCATGGCTTGAGTTTCTGTAGGGTTATTCTTCATTAGGGATTTCGCCGTCTTCCGAATAAAATGCCTGGGGTACCCATTCCTCGGTAGTTCGGCTTCAATGATCTCAAGCTCTTCTTGCAGGCTGCTTGTATCGGAACAGGTGCGACAGGCCCGTTCAACTGAAGAACGGACCACTGAGCGTTTGTGGACCATCGGATGAACCGACTCGAAGCCGAGGTATCTGCCAGAGTGAGATTGCTTTCGGTACACACTGAAGCTGAGGCCGGTGGGAGCACGTTTTACCAGTGGGTTCAATAAAGGCAGGCAACCGTCTTTTTCTTCTTCCACCGTAAACTTGATGGACGGCTCGACGCCATTTAGGCAGTCAAGGAAACGTTCCATGTCCTTCTTGTCTATGACGCAGAAGCAATCATCAACGTATCTCAAGAAGACTTTTGGTCTGGGCTGAAATGAGTCCAAGGCCTTGGCTTCAACTGCTTCCATAGGTAAATTTGCCGTCGTGACTGAAATGGATGCTCCCATAGCGGTATCGAAAACTTGCTTGTAGAATGCGCCATTGTACGAGAAGTACGTGTTGGACAAGCAAAATCGTAATAAGGCGCAGAGCTCAGTGAGGTCCAACGACGTGCGATCTTGCAATGTCGGGTCGCCGTGGAGCAAGCATCTCGAGGTTTCTACGGCAAGATCGACCGGAATGCTTGTGAACAGAGAAGTAATCGTGTCGTCGAACGACACGATTACTTGGTCTTCATCCACGCCTTTCAGCTTACTTATGAAGTCACTTGTGTTCCGGAGGTGAGTCTTGGCTGCGAGGGGAGCTAGGATAATATGAAGAAACCTTGAGAGGCGGTTCAGGGGCGACCTCGTGAAGTCGACGATGGGCGTCTCGTTCTTGTGAATTTTTGGCAATCCGTAGATGGCGGGAGCAGAGCCATTCGTGCAGAGAAGCCTATTCTCTGACGCCGGTCGTCCCAGGTCCGATACGCTTCACTTCGCACGCCCGCGGTCTCATTGCCGTCTTTCATTCGCTCGCCGCAGGAACGGGCGCCTAAAGTCCCAACCACGCATGGGGCCAATGCGTCAAAAGCGTCGGTCACGAACAGGCTGAGATTTGGCCGGCTGCCGGCGACACGGGGCGACACGTCGCTGGCGTCCACCAATGAGAGGCAGCGAAGCCTCTGGCTGCTACGCCTGACGATGGCCGCCGATGCGAAAGTGCCGACACCAACGATCGTCCGAGTTCTTTGGACGCACGAAGCGCGCGACAGTGTTCCTGAAAGACAGTGTTGTGTTACTAGGCCACGTGGCAGCCGACCGTGGGTTGTGGCAGTGGGACGTCAATTCGTGCCGAGTTCAAATGACGCCGACAAATCTAACCTGCCGAATGTCATTACGTGGTCTCAATGCGATCATCTGCTAAAACATTGCACCGAATCATGATTGCGGCAACCTCTGTGCTTGTCGTATGTATATTTTGTTGCGCTCAAAACGAATGCAAGCATGCTTTCCAAGTCCCAAGTATGGACAATCAGCACTCGCCTACCGCCGATGTTGTTTACATTACGCGTTGGCCTAGCGCGACCGCCGAGTTCGTAACCGGCGAAGGAAAGAGCCCAGCTTAGAATCTGTTCCGAAGGAAATGAATTTTCGGTTTTGTTTGGCGCTGCAGCGATATTAAATATGGCTCTCCTGATTCCGTATGGTGGGTGGTGTAGAGCTTCGGGTGATGAACCACGGCGCTTTCGTATGAGAATTATGTGGTCTCAGGTGACTTAAGTTTAATGGCGGAGCTCTGGGCTGTTTCCAGCGGCAAAGATAACTTTCGAAAGCAACAGACACTAGTAGCCGAGCAATGGGAAGTACATCCTCAGCCATGCCGTTCATTTCAGCAGACTGTGCGCTCTTCGATTCGGCATGTGAAATCTAGTTCAGTACAAGTCCACAGTACTCCTTCACTCACTTCTTTCAAGTGCAGGCATCTTATGGGCTAGTTGGGGATAAATCGCTCGTGCGGCGCTCAAGAACGCTGAGGCACTGAAGTAAACGTGGCACAGCGCTGTCATGTTTGAGTCTGTGTGTCCTTGAACTTGAGCACTGCAAAAAGAAATTATCTGTTTGCAATTAGTGCACCGCGTGCAATGCATAGGAGGCCCTGCATCATACAAGAGTGTGCATGCAGGCGCGTATACCGGGATTCCATGCCTACAAAGTGTCAATGAGAAAATTGTAGAGCAACATGAAAAACTCCCGATACAGCTTTCTGTTGCTCAATACCTGCTACATAAATGCGTTTTTCCGAGCGTGAAAGAAGCCCGCGAATACACGCAGAATTGTCGCGCGACTGGCGCTCGAGGAATTTTGAGTGTATTCACAGGCTTCTTTCACGCTCGGAAAAACACATTTATGTAGCAGGTATTGAGCAACAGAAAACTGTATCGGGAGTTTTTCATGTTGCTCTACAATCTTCTCATTGACACTTTGATAATTAGGACAGTTTTTCGAGTTAGATAATTAACTACAATTACCTAATTAAATCTCAGTAACCAAAAAATTACTGGCGGCTACTCTACTGTACTGGAAACAATACGCACTGTTTGCTTCGCGTAACGCCATTCCTCTTTTTTTTATATCGTGCTGCGTGATAACTAGGACACCCTGTATAAACAGCAAAAATTTTTGGTGGTATTAGAATAACTTGGAAACAACAATTAGCGATTTAATGAGTTATCCAATTAGTTATTTCGAGAATTAACTGGGTAGTCTTTTTGTGTCACAGATATAGTTACAGAGGGCCACGCAGATGTTCCTGTGACTAAAGCCCAATGAAGAAGCCCCGAAGGAAAGGATATTTTGCGTATTTAGAGAAATACCCAATTTCCGGAATGAAAATTCAAATTTCTTCCTCTGATTCCTAAAGCGACGGCATGATAACAGAAAGTGTTTTCGGGTTCTTGGCAGGTAGGACACAGAGTGCAAGACCGGACCTGTATAGGTAAACATTTAATGGTGGGATTCGGCAGCGTAACTTTGTACTGAACATTTCTATTTTACGTGTGGGGCGCCATTTATTGTCCCACGAAAAGGACAAATGATTAAATTCCGACGTTTGAATTTTCAGTTTCGTAGAATCTTGTAATAGGGAAAATTTTCTAAACCTAGCCGCAGATACTTAAGCCGAACTAGGCATGACAGACGGCGTTCTTCAGATGATGATGATGATGATGAACCTCAACCATGGCTCGCACCCAATGAGGGAGATAGGCCAAGAATCGGGCGGCAGTAGGTAGCTAAAAAAAATTCTTTTTGGCAATGAGAAACGCAAGTAAAAGAAGGCAAAAGCAAAAACAATGAAAATTTGGTGTGACTAGAATAGTGTGCCAACGAGCTGTCAGACTAACTGAACGCCGCCTACCTTCTTCGCTTCTTCTGCTCCCTCTTCCAGCAACCGTGTGTCTTCGTAATTGGCTGTTGGCCGATGTGGCGCGTCAGGCTTGCTTGCTTCCTATACCATGGCGCATACCCACTACGTTGGATTGGCCAAGAAGCCGGCGGTGAGGGGGAGAAAACTTGAGGGAAAAAGTATTGTGAGGGTACAGTTGAAATTATTCAATGAAACTAACTTATGCTCGAGACGAGCTCGCGCCGAATACCAGCATTCTATTTCTTCTTTTATAGCCACTCGCCGTCCGTCGAACCAGACACGCGCACATTGCACCTGACAAAAAGACCCCTTTTCGAAAAACGCTTTTTTTTTATGAGGAAGCAAAAATAAAAAAAAACTGTGGCGATGCGTGTGGACTCGTCAACAGTACATGTAGCAAACAGATTGCGCGACATGTAGACTTCAACAAAAATTTAAAAAAAGCATGAAAGCCTACAGAATCATGAACTTCCTAAGGGCTTGATTCAATAGGTGATCCTGACCTAATCATATAATCAGCTACAACGTTTTTTGAGCCTCTTATTATGCGTTCGACCTTGAAATACTATTATAGAAGAACTAGACTCCATCGAGAACTCTGCTGTTGAGATGCTTAGCCCGCGACAAATACAGCAGAAGTTGGTGGTCTGCTTGGATTGTGAAGGTAGTTCCGTATGTAAAAAGGTTTAACTTCTCGATCGCCCATACTAGTGCTAAGCATTCCCTTTCAATGGCCGAATATCGTGTTTCACGTGGGGTAAGCTCGCGTAGGAAACGGGATGAAGAACCCCCTCATGTTTTTCCATTAAAACCTATGCCGGTATCAGAGGCATCTGTGCGGAGAAAAAATTGCTTCTGGAGGTTAGGCGCCGTTACAATAGGTTTAGAGCTTAGCGCGTTCTTCAGATCCTGAAATGCATTTTCTATTACAATATTAATATTAATATTGAGGGGTATATCATATTAATATAATAATATTGAAGTGGTTCCTACTTCACACTTCTGAGGTTTAACTGTTAAACCCGGGCTGCGAATTCTTTCGAACAGCTGCGTGGCCGGGTGACTTGAAGGGCATTTCCAGTGCGATTAAATATGTGGGTTGGTGGGGTGAGAAAGCTTGACGGCCACGGGTGCTGTAATAAAACTTCCAGAACAGGGCTAGAGTGAGTGAATAGAGCGAGAGAGTGAACAAAGATGATTCTTCGTTTAAGCATGATACACTGGTATATGATACGAATAATATAAATGATTAAATCGGGTTGCACGATTCCTTACTGTCTCAAGTGTATTTATAAGGTACACTTGATGCGGGCTCCAGATTGCAGCTTGAGCTTTGGTCTGATAATGGATTTGTAAGTCAGCAACTTTAAGTTTTCAGGCGCGTGACGTAAATAACGTTTTAGAAAGCCGAGTCCTTTGTTAGCAGATGCTACTATGCTAGTGACATGTGCGCCCCACGCCAGATCATATGACAATGTTACTCCTAAGTAAACTTATGTGTTTCGATACTCTCCACATTAATGTTGCCGACTGTGTAAGGAAAGGTGTTACGACGACGCGACAAAGTTACTGATTTGCATTTTGTGGGATTATGGGTTGTGAGCCGCTGGTCGCACCATGCACTTAAAGGGACACTAAAGAGAAAAATGATTTCTTCTGTATCAGTAGATTACCCTTCTACAATACTGAAAACACCACTCTTACCGCCACAAGCTGCTTGGTAAGCCATAAAGAAACGAAAAACTCAGAACGCGAGTGACGACGTCATCTTGAAGTTGCCGCAACAGCTCACCGTTAAGTCATGGATTTTGACAGCGCCTTCTAGATCTCAGTTAATTCTTTAGTGGTAAAGATTGACTATATTGTGTTATAAAGGAGCCCAAGACTGAATACGGCAAGTTTCGGGAACATTTACTGAGCCAACGTGGCCCAAATACGAAAAATTACTTACTTTCGCCCCCCAAGTGGCGATGCATCAGAATTCTTGAAATGCTTAGACAGTATTTTTCTCTTTGCCAAATGAAAATAAGTACCCTGTTTTCTGTGGTGGAAATTTTAATATTGATATGCTGAGGGACAGCACACTGCAATCCGATTTCTATATTATTGTACTCGTAGGTCTGCGTGCGTGTGTCCGCGAACGTGTGTGTGTGTGTGTATCTTATAACGGGCGCTCAAACGTTATTAAACCTCCGACTCGTCACTGCAGTCACAACACTTTTTGACATATTTGTAACGAGTGTTGAGTTGTTTCCAACGGCATCGGGTGTAGTCTGCTGTGAATTGTGCGATCATATGGGAATATATTTATGCGCATTGAAACACACAGCGATGTGATCATTATTGTCAAGTAATAACTGAACTTGAAACATTTCGGGTTGCGGTGCAAAATGCGCCTTGGGACGACGTAAATGCAGGATACGAGGCATTTATAATTAAGTTCAGACATTTATATACTCAGCACTTTATAAGTGAGAAAGCCTCAAGACGCAAGAGAATTAGGAAGCCCTGGATCAACTCGTCCTTGCTTCATCGCATTAACATCAAACACCGGCTTTACAAAAGGTCTAGTTTACCAAACTAGAGATTTAACTCGCAGTAAAAGGCGTACCGAAACAAATTGTACAAAGACATACAGGTGGTCAAGACGCAGTATTATACAGACATATTTTAACGTAGCTCAGGTCTCAGTCACGTTCTTGGAGGCAACTAGCCGCTCTTTTTAACTAGGGCTGTATAATTGTAACACCCGATAGCATTAACTTCAATGGAACCGAAATGAGCGGCCTCTTGCTGGCAGATGCCTTCAACAGCTTCTTCCTCGTTCATTCTCAGCCTAGTTGCAGTTTAAAGTCATTGCAATTTATTTATTCAAGCAGTCGTGATTGCGCTTTTCTTTCTCCTGTTGATGATAGTATGGAAGTTGTAACTGCATTTCATGGCCTCCAAAACAACACGTCTTGTAATACAGATGACTTTCAAATTTTGCCCGTCAAACGTGTTATAGGCCTAATAGTGTCTTTGTTGACTCATGTTTTCAACCTTGGTTTCACGACAGACAGCTTTGCCTCTCAAATGCAACTCGCAAAGGTCATTCCGATCTTTAAAAATGGTGACAGGAATAACATTGCTAATTATAGGCCAATGTCTCTATTTCCTGTTTTCCCTAAGGGCCTGAGAAGATCATTTTAACTCGTCATTCTTGTTTTGTAGAGCCACAGAATACTATTACGCCATTTCAATATGGTTTCAATAAAAAAAACAGATCTACGGAAACTGCACTTCTTGCGCAAAAAGATCTTAAACATTTTGAACAAAAAAAAAAAACATAGTATTAGCCCTGTTCATTGATTTTAAAAAAGCTTAAGTCATCACGTACTTCTTGCCAAGATCCAAAACTATGGAATCAGGGGACGTGCTCTTGCACTCGTAGGTGTCACAGCGCTGTTTTTACGTAGCGTCAATGGTCATTCATCACAGTTGCTACGGATTACGTCAGGGGTACCGCAGGGAAGTATACTGGGGCCTTTTTGTTTAATTTATATATTAATGATGGCGTAAATGTTCACTCTGACACCTTTTATGTTATATATGCCGACGACACCAGTGCATTTTTTGCTGCTAAGGATCCTGATGAATTAATTAGAAAAGCTAATGTAATGCTTGTCATGCTGGAGCATTGGTCGCATATTCATGCTCTACAAATCAATGTGGCGAAAACAAAAGCTATGATCTTTCGTGCGTAAGGTAAGAAAGTAGTGTGTTCTGAGTTTTTGAGATTTCATTCCAATGACGTAGAAATTGTGCTAGCTTTCAAAACTATCGGTGTTTGGTGTACGGAAAAGTTGCTGTGGGATGCGCATTTCACTCAAGTTTGCTTAGAAAGGCAGGGAGGTTTCCTGTCTTTCTATGCATCCTCAGGTTGCACACGTGCCTGTGTGTAAGCTGAGGCACGCACTCGTGGGCGGTAAGGACAAGCTTCCGAGAGAATCGTTTCCTGGCGTGGTCTACAAGATACCCTGCGCAGATTGCGACTACGTGTACATCGGTGAATCGGGCAACTGCGGCAGCATCAGAACGATGTCGAGAAGAAAGGAATAGTTTCGAATGCCCTTGCCGAACATACGGATGCAACAGGCCACAAGATTGACTGGGAAAAGTCAAGAATTATCGGCCAAGAAAGAAACCTGAAATCACGTCTCTATCTAGAGTCGTTGGAGATACAAAAAACACGTCACACGCTCAATCGAAGTGAGGGAACCCTCCTCCCCCAGTCGTACACACGCTGTTTGCGTCACGTGCTCAAGAGTACATAAGCTGCAACGAATTTTCCTTCACCCCATTGTGAACAAGGCTTCCGTAGCGAAGCCGAAACGTCTTTTACTCAGTTTTTACTATTTTTTAGCTTTTATTTTGGTCGGTGTTTGTCGTTTTGTTGCTTCAAGCTTGGTCTTTGTAAGCTGGCTTTCCCAGGTTCTGTGTTACGGTGACGCCCACTGAAACAGAAATGTGATGCGAACGGGGCCCGATAACGCTATCGCGTTCCACTCTTAAAGGCGACGCTTAAGCGTCCTCTAATTTTTACTTCCTGGCCCTCCGCTCTTTGAAGTGGAAATAAACTGACTGATTGATTGACTGACTGAGAAGTCGTGATGTCACACTGAAGTGCTGACGTTGGGGTTTCTGCGCAAAATTCAAATAATTTACCTTTGAGCTTCATTTTCTCTTGCAATAATTGACCTATTGCAGTTTAATTGACGACAGCAGAGCTTTCAAAGAATATTTTATCAGTCTTGAATTTTATCATTTTGAAGGGCTTGCTGCTCAAAACGGTCAGTGATAGCGCGATAAATGACGCAGTCGTCCGCAAACGTACTGATCTCACATGCCACAGGTAAAGGTATGTCGCCTATGTATATTAGGAACAACAGGGGCCCCAGTACCGACCCCTGGGGGAAATTGGACTTTACTGGGAGAGGGTTCGAAATGCGCAAATTAACAAAGACAGACTTGGAACGACTGCCCAGAAAAGTTTCGATCTCGTTAAAAACAATGGGATTAATGTTTAGGCCAGAACTTTGCATAGAAGAAGCTGATGAGACACTTTATCAAATGTTTCGCGAAATCTAAGATGGCATAAGTTTGTTGATTATGGTCCAAGCTTAATTGTAAATCATGTAGAATGTTAGCTAGCTGAGTTTCGCAGGGTAAGCCTTTGCAAAAACCGAGCTTTTAAGACTTAAATAAATTGTTAGACTCTAGGAAGGGAGTGCCTCATGTAACCATCATCATCATCAGCCTATATTTATGTCCACTGCAGGACGAAGGCCTCTCCCTGCGATCTCGAATTACCCCTGTCTTGCGCTAGCTGATTTCAACTTGCGTCATGCATCATGTAATGTGTCGTTAAATAATAGAGCAGGTTTCCTTTCGCAGTCGCTTATGGTTGGAAATGCACTGAATTGTAAGCTCTACCCGCACAGCATACACAAAATGCCGCGCCTCTTTTGCATCACCGCACCTGCGTTGAGATGCTTAATATGCTCCTAGTATTCTGTCTCTTCAGCCGAGCTGCCGTGGTGTCACACAGTACGAGGGTTGATTTCAAAGTCTATATTTTAGAGTCCGTTGTTATAGGAAGGCGCCTTTGCAGCTAATAAAATAATGTTCAATTGTCTCTGACCCACCACAAAGACGACAGTTAACAAAGACGCAAAGATACTCTTTTTCTGTCGTCATGTTCTTGCCGGTAAAATCGCACTATGAAATTTATAAAATGACGTTTGCAGCAAGGCGATATATACAGTGTACGAACTCGCTTTGGTAGGTCGTGGCCTGGTCATTCCATGTATAGTGGTCGGTAAAATGGAGGCGGAAATAGCATGGGCAGTAAATCTTTGTAAAACGTTTTACGCAACACGGAATACTATAGTACTCAGTGTGAAACCGAACTGTCAGGAAAAAAGGAGCAAGAAAAAGTAGTTCATTGATTGGATAATGTAGAGAGCTCGGCCGGAAAATGGAGTATCGGGCCTGCTACTCTACGTAAGGGAAGGGCAAGAGGGGAAGAAAGAGAGTCACAATGGGGGATGATAATGGGAGAAACGAGGTGAAAGAAGACATCGCATAAATGTTAGAATCACAAGCACGATCGAGTCCAGGCCCGTGTCGTCTCAGAAACGTGAAAGAGCACGCATTGTCTCTATCCTCTGCCAACTCTGTGGCCATGCGCCTAGCAAGAGGTCCTCCGACAGTGGTCCATTGTGTAAATGCCTCAAGGTAGCTTCCAATGTCAGTCTTTTGCGCACATACATAGGGCCCACCATGGGCACGTGGTCTATACTCTCTACAACGCCAAACACTGAACAGTAAGGGGAGTCTGCCCGTCTAACGATGTGCAAGTACTTGCGCGTGAAAGCGACGCCTAATCGCAATCTGTGTATCAGGCAGGTATGAGGGCATGGATTTCCACGCAGAACAGAAAACTTCATATCAGGATCCAGTCTTTTAATGTGGACGTGACGAGCGTCTGGCTGGGCCCAGTATCTTTTCGTCGCACTCATTAATTCCGACAGGACGCATGTGATTTCCGGTCTGGAGAACGGCACTTCAGTTCACAGGCTATTGCTGAGGGCGCACCTTGCTTCAGCATCGGCCATCTCATTACCATTGAGCCCACAGTGTCCCGGGATCCATTGGAACATTATTCCGTGGTGTTTTTCTTGAGAAAATGAAAGTGCCTCGGTGATCTGCGGTGCCAGAGCCTGATATGCGGTATTGCGCAGGAAGTATCTCAAAATTGGCAGCGCGGGTTTTGAGTCCGTGAAAATGCACCACTCTTGAGGTCTTTCCCCGCAGATGTGGCGAATCGCTTCCCGAATAGCCACAAGCTCTGCAGCGGTTGATGTAGAATTATGATCTAGAACGAAACCTCGAGTCATCTGCTGGGCAGGTATCACCACAGCTGCTGTCAATGCCTTTGGTGACGCGGATCCGTCAGTTACAGTATATTCTAGGCACTGTACGTCAGTGTACACATGAACATACTGACCAGATGTATGCCAGAGCAAGTTGTTGTAGTCCGCTAACGGCAACCAATGATTTCTTTAGTATGTCGGGGACATGCAGGAATATCAAAGGTTGAACAATCACCCACGTTGGTTTGACGGGATGATATGGAAGGGCATAGCCTGGGTTAGATGGCAGCGGAGTGCACTTGTGAAACTGCTGTGCGGCCGCTCATGCAGAACCAACGTCCATGGATGGCAATGGTGTCGTGTCAGTAAGCGTAAATGTACACGAAGTGGTTCGTGGGCATCAACTGCGGCAATCATAAACACAAAAGAAAAAAAAAGAGCAAGTTTGCACTCGGTCGTGCAACACTTATGCACAGCGAAACTGTCGATCCTCAAGTCTTACTAGCTGCTACTGCTACGTATTAACTTGGCTGCTGCTAGATCTTAACTTGGTTTACCTTAAATTCGCATGTGCAAGTATTTACAGGAAGGTATTCCCGAGCGATCATTTTCGAAGGTACCTTCCCTTTCGCGACATTTCGCGTGACTAGCGCTGGACGCGTCGGCGCCTACGAGCGACAGCGTTTCCTGGCACGCCACAAACGCAGGCAGGCTAACCAAGTTTGGGACAGTGCCAATAACGTTGTTGCTTGCCGACGCCGAACGCGTTGGCTCAGCGCGCCGCAGAGAGGAGAGAGGCGGGGGTGGAGAAGGAGGGGAGCTGGCGAGGAGAAGGTCGCGTGCGCGTGCACGTGGTCTCCTCGTCCTCCTCCTGGTTGCCATGGCTACGGCGCGGCAGTTTCTTAATACGAACCGCAAATTACGGCTGGCTTAACCAGCTTCACTGTTAAAATTTGAAGTAACAACTAAATGTGGTGCGGCATTAACAAGAGCGACTCGCATTGTTGACCGATATATAGGATGCGAAGTGTCACGAATAAGGAGGAGAAACGAGACACTATTTGCCGCACGTGAAGGTGCACTAAGCCCAGCGGACCCATACTAACTGGCTGAAAACTTTGTCTGGCCTCTTGGGGTTTCTGAAAAGAAACCCCAACCGTACCGTTGCAAAATTTCGGTGAAAACGTTGGATGTAAAGCCTCGCACAATGAATAATTTACAATACATAGAAAATGTTTGTGGACAAGAACTTATTGTAGGCTTCAGCTCTTCCGAAAATAGAGAGTCGGTGTGGAACGAATGTCGGAGTGCAACTTGGCAGGGCCGAAACCCGTTCTAATTCCCATAGTGCGCGCCTAATTTAGATGCGTTGAAGCCACACCACAATACTTTGGCGGAACATCTAATGCTTGCAACTGTTGTGGCTCACCACACCATGAGCCGATCCATACGCAAAACTTTTAACAAACAGCAAAGCTGTTCAAGCCAGCCGTAATTTGTTGTGCGTATCAAGAAACTAACAAGAACTGAAAGAATATAAACTCTCTTGCCGAGCCGGGATTCGAACCCACGTAACCCCGGTCCCAGAGCGAGCGTTGTAACCACTAGGCTATACAGCCACTTTTTTTACAGCCATTTACTTTATTCTTTTTCCAACATAGCAAATACCATTGACTGCAGCGTTTTTTTTTTTTCACAGGTTTCCTATCCACAGAGAGAGGGAATCACACATCTACATAAAGGCTTCAGGCGCTTCTGCCACACCTAGAGCACTGCACGGGCCGAATTTGTCAGCCCGGGCTCGGCCCGGGCCCGTTGGGCTACCCACCCGAGCCCGACCGAAAGTTTTATGGCGAGACCCGGGCCCGGCCAGGGCCCGGAAATATTCTACGTACCCGCCCGGCACTGCCCGCCACCCCTTTACCTTAGGCCCGAGCCCGTCCCGAGCCCGGAAAAAATCACCTAGCTGCATTTAAAAAATATTAAATAAAGAAGACAATGAAAGAAATTTATTCTTAAGGCATAAATACATGTCATATGCAATTATCTACCCCATTTGAGAGGTCAGAATGCAAATACCAGCGCGCGAAGTAGTACGAATGACCCTGCCGAGCAGTATCGCCAGCAGTTTCCAAAGGCGCGATCATGATGCGGCCCAATCCACTTCTATCGCAGCGCCGCCACAGTATTGTTCCACGTCGGGCGCCTCACTGCAAAGCATGCGCCGCCCCACCGCTCGTTCCAATGAACCGTATTCTAGTGCACTTTTGACCCTTTTCGCGGCGATCCCGTGGGCGCTGCCATGTTTGATCACGTGGTGACGCGTCCATTGCTTGCCTAAACTGCCTCCGTTGCCTGTTTGTTTACAATGAAAGTGTATGACGCCGGCGCGGTATAGAAAACCTCTATTTTCGGAGATATCGTAGACGGTGACTAAGTGGACGACACGAAGCTTTGATCACAGCTTCAGAGAACATGCAAAAGCGCTTTCGGAGCTGATTAAGCTATGCCCAAACGGCGCAAGCAGCGTATATGGTGCTTGTTCTAAAAGCGGGGATTAATATGTATTCCAAGCTATCCAAGGTTTTAGATTATGAATTCAGTCAGGATTAGTGTGTTTTGCTCTTTGTTCTTTATTCGGCAAATATTTTGAAGCAGTGGCTTGTCAGTTTCTGACTCAGTGAAGTTCCTCGGTGCGGCCACTATCTGATTACTTTCTGCCTAATCGCTTGCGGTTGTGCTCAGTTCCGATATATTTCTTCTTGCTGCGCGCAATGCTTGAAACGTAGCTGTTTTGTACATTGTAATACCTTGTAGCAAATATATATTACAGCTAGTAACTCGCTTACTCTTGCGGACCGTTACGAAACATTCAGCTTCGACCATTCGTGCGCCATAGGTGTAGTCGGTCATTTATTGTGCGTATACAGTGCGCACATATTCAAGTGTGCGCCCATTCACTTATTCTTGATACGTCGGCGATAGAGTGGGCGTAAGTTTTCCTGCCATTTGGGACAGATGTGTATAGATAACGTGCGCGAAACTTACTATGACAGGAAGCGGTGCTACTCCCTTTGTCATTGTTTAACGAGTGGTAATCACTCTTGCCGACGTTCTGGGGATGAAGCCCTTTCTTTGAAGGTTAGCGATACAAGGCGGGCGTATCAGCATATTTCTGTATCCTCGAGAAAAGCCGTACATCACGAAGTGCCGGTAACACGTTCGGACAGTTTCAGCAGCGGTCCGCGAACTTCGCCACACAGATTCATTCTATTCCTTAACATGCCAGTCACTATTTTCGCAGCCAGCTACTGCACACGTCTTCAATCCACATTATTCAATCTAGCATGATTGGAGCACGGTGTGTTAGCGAAAACTCAGTTGCATTTCCGACAGCTGATGGCACAGAAGCAAGGTAGAAGCGGTAATGGTTTCGTATTCGTGCGCGGTCGCTGAGCAGAGGTATGATGATGATGATTTATTGGCATTCCCTTTGAAACGGGGCGGCGACAAATAGTCACCTAGCCTGCTTGATTTAATCAGGTATACTATACATGTTCTTTGTCTAGCATTTTTGTATACCTCTCATTATTTTTCTATTTCAAAAATTTAGCTTGTACCGCTGCCTATGATTTTAAGAGATCAGGTCGTATCCATCTTTTCCCTGCTTTTTTTCCACCAGTACTCTAATCGTCTCTTGCTCATCTCTACGGCTGATCTGTTTATGTTTCGTTCCACTTTAAACCCAAGCGCTTCTGGGAGTTGCACGTTACCTACGGTTCTCGCTGGGTGGATCCCGTCGCATTCCATTAGGATGTGCTGAGTGGTCTCTGGATCTTTACTGCAGCATACACATGTCTCATCTAGTTCCGAATATTTGTTCCGATATGTTTTGGTCCTTAGGCAACCGGCTTGAGCCTCAAATAGCAAGGCACTGCCCTTTGTGTTATCGTACAGATTTTCCCTTCTAATTTCTTTCTTCTCATTCTTGTAAATCTCCATTGTCCTTTTTGTTTCCATTCTTTGCATCCAATTCACGGTCTCTATTTCTCTCACTTTCTTCCTGATGACTCCTGGTTGTCTATTTGCAGTTTCGATTTTCCTGTACTTGGTTACCAACTTCCTTGGCCTCTTCCTCCGTTCTGTGTCCACGCTTTTCATGTAGAGATACTTGTGCACTTTAGCCGCCCATTTATTTTCATCCATGTTCCTGAGCCTTTCTTCAAAACTAATTTTGCTTTGTGCTTCTCAGACTTCAAAAGAGGCCCAACCCATGTCACCCTGCACTGCCTCATTTGTGGTATTACCGTGGGCTCCCAAAGCCAACCGGCCTACTGATCTTTGGTTAACTTCCAAACCCGCCAATATATCCGATTTTAAGCATATAATGGCATTTGCGAATGTTAGCGCTGGCACCATTACTCCTTTCCAGATTCCACGTTCCGCCTCATACTTATTGTGGCCCCACAGTGCTCTGTGTTTCATTATTGATGCATTCCGCTTCCCCTTTATTTTCAGATTATCTTGGTGCTTGTTTGAGTAATTCTTTCCTTCGTTTATGTGTACGCCGAGGTACTTATATTGCTTTACTATGGGTATTACTTGCTGTTGAATTCACACCACGAAGTTACTCGTGTGTTCATTAAAGATCATAATTCCTGATTTCTCTGTGCTAAACTTAAGGCCTAGATTTGTCCCTGCACTCCCACAGATAAATCTGTAAATCTTTTTTATTGTCCGCTAGTAGCACAATGTCGTCTGCGTACATCAGTCCGGGGACCTTCTGTTGCACCATTTGTCCATCACGCATGTAGGATAAATCAAAACCTAATTTGCTGTTTTCCAGTCGTCTTTCTATACCCTTGACGTAAAGCGTGAACAACAATGGTGACAGAGGGCATCCTTGCTTCAATCCTTGGTGAATTCCCACCATTTCATTTCCTTTTCTACCTTCCCATACCACTTGTACTTGGTTGTCTCTATATATCTCCCTCAGCAGCTCCACGAAATCGTCATCTATGCCTTCGTATTGAAGAATATCCCACAACAATTCTCTGTCTACGTTGTCATAAGCTCCTTTAATATCTAGAAATGCTACCCATAAAGGTCTTTTCTGAGCTACTGAAATCTCTATGCACGGAGTTAGTACAAACATATTGTCTTCTAAGCGTCTGCCTGGCCTGAACCCATTCTGTAGTTCCCCCAATACACCGTTTTCCTCCACCCACTTCGACAGTTCTAGTTTTATGGCTTGCATTGCCATTCTATATATCACCGACGTTACTGTAACTGGCCTGTACGAGCTCGTCTAATCCTTATCTCCTTTGCCTTTGTAGATGAGATTCATCTTGCTTTCACGCCATCCGACGGGAATTTTCTTTGTTCTAATCACTTCCTCTATGGCATTAGTCAGCAGTGCCTTGCTTTTTGGACCGAGGTTTTGATTAGCTGTATTGGGATTTCATCGGGTCCTGCTGCCGTGTTGTTAGAGATATTTTCTGCTGCCTTTTTCCAATAAAAGCTTTCTATGCTAAATTTTGATCTCTCTGGCCTCTCTGCTGTTGCTGGATCTGTTGTCTGAACTGCGCTTTTTCTCGTCCCGAAGTTATCCCTAATAACATGGCGCGCCGCTGTGAGCGCCATCTCGTTTCTCTAAAACAAACTGCTCCGCGAAAAGGGTCAATAGCCGAAGCGCAGCCACAACCGGTTGTAAGCGCAGCGCATGGATAGAGTAAATTGAGAAAGAAAGCTTCTCGTTCTTCCATGGTGCAGCGTAATGCGCTGCTGCTAGACGGCCGGTTGAGAACATGCGTCCAATCATTGTTGGACACAGTGCCATATTTCAGCCACGTGACGAATTATCTTATCTTACCAGTCATCGTTTTACCAATTCACCTTTGAAGAATCAGCAAGTCGCCAACGCGCCTGCACGAGCCTGCACCGCGCTGAAAAAGCACATGTCGTGCCCGAGCCCGGCCGGAGCCCGGCCCGAGCCCGTGACAAAACTGCCCTACCCGGCCCGGCCCGGCCCGTGGGCCGGGCCCGGGCTTTGGGGTAAGCCCGAGCCCGTGCAGTTCTCTAGCCACACCTGCCATGTCTTGCTCAACTCATTTTTACCGTCAAGCAGCGAACTTGTCTCTGTAAAAGCATCATAAAAGTGGGTCCACGCCGGTTTCGCGTTTTCATGTAGTCAGTTCGTGATCTCCAAATTGTATAAAAACCTAGTAATCTCAGGGTTTCAACGCAGCTGCCATTTTCCTGGTCTTCAACTGTCTATACACTACAGCCATGCTTGAAGAATATGCATTTATGCGAACCATATGATTGCGTTCGAGCGTCGTCGTCTTCGTCCACAGCTGGCGCGTTCGTACGCTCGTGATCTGCGAGGTGAAGAGGTTTTGCACGCTATGAGAGCAAGACAGTAAGACGCATTCACAGAGCGGGTCTCCTGGAACGCGGTGTCGGCATTGAAACGCGGTGTCGGTGTTGCAAGCTGCGCTATGCAATGCGCAGTGACGGCCGTAAGTCCGAGACGCGCGAAAAGAAATGATCATCGCCATGAGTAATCAGATGAAAAGTTCGCGCGCACTACGGGAAAATGCTGGGCTACGATCACCCGGCTTCGCAAGGGAAGGTTCTTTTTTTTTAGGAGTTTATCCGTGCTCTTGATATGATGCCACCCGCCGGGGTAGCTCAGTCAGCTAAGGCGTTGCGCTGCTGAGCTCGAGATCGCGGGATCGAATCCCGGCCGCGGCGGCCGCATTTCGATGGAGGCGAAATGCAAAAACGCCCGTGTGCTTGCGTTGTAGTGCACGTTAAAGAACCCCAGGTGGTCGAAATTATTCCGGAGCCCTCCACTACGGCGTGCCTCATAATCAGAACTGGTTTTGGCACGTAAAACCCCAGAAAAGAAGAAGAAGTTGATATGATGCCGAATCGTTGATACGACATCTTCAACGCTGGCCTTATCGGTGCAGAAGATAGCTAAATCATTTGTGCGATACCTGCTGCCGACCTCTGATCCCAATATACTTTTCAAAGTGTTTTTTTCTTAGGGGAATGCACAATTTGTGGGAAGCGATAATGATAGACCGCAACGCCGAACCAATTGTACCTGCAAGGGTGCATTTTATTCAAATGGCTGTGCACCTAAAACATGTATATGATGAATGTAATATTCAACCGGACTGATACCATTTTTTGATGAGGTGCTTACCCTTACCGCCATTTTAAAGCGAAACAAGCATCGGAACCTCAAGTATGAACTTTTGTGTATGACTGACACTGTGCCCGCTATTCTATGACCATGCACAAATGGTGAATATTTGATTGGGTTTACATGTCGCTCTAATAAATTTCGCCAAATGATGATAGAAAAACGTAAGACCCTGTCGGTAAAATCTCTGCAGGACCTCAATAAAGTTGTTACCAACCAACCAATAGATAGAAAAATAGTGCTGCCATGGTGCAGTCATTAGAGTATCAAAATCATGAACGTAAAGACGCGAGTTTGAATTCTAGGGCGCTATAACGTAAAGTTATTCCAAACATTTCTATTCCAATTCTGCAATCAGCCCTCCACGATTGGTCAAAAATTTTCAGGCCACCCCGGACCTTTTAATAAAGTTCTTGTCAACTGTCAACCCCTAACTTTGCCTATCTGTCACACGATGTCACGATAACCACGATAGCTTTCCAGTTGATATATCAGGTTTCTCAGGTGTGAGTTGTTAAACTGAGGCAGAGCCACAGTTCAGGACAGACGAAGCCATTTTCCCCCAAAACAAACTTAATATTCATTGCAAGAAAAAGGGGGGGAAAAATGTCACAGTTTCGCCCTAAGGGCGAAGCAATGAATGCGATAGCAACACAGCAATGTCATACGAAGTAAGGTGAGCGGCTTTGGTAGCAATATGAATTGTAGTAAACATGAGCTGATTAAGTAAGCAGGTGTGCTGCGGCGTAAGTAGACCGACATGAAGAGAGCCTCGATGACCACGAGAAGGCGCGTGTGAAACGGTGGTGTTGATGAGAAGCGCTTCCCGTGGGCAGCGCGTGCGAAGGGACACACCTGTAGCTCTGCACTGCCGATCCGGGCATCATTGCATGCGTAGCGTGCGTTGGAAAATGTGGCCCGACTATTACTAACTAAATGAACAAGCGTGGTGTGAGCGCGCACAAACAAACATGAATAGATCCCACTGAATGACTGCAGACAACGACTGTCAAAACGCTGGCAGCAAGCGCGTACGCCGCAGCGGCGAAGGTACGTGCGCTCTATCGCTTCAACGGAAACTGAGCGGCGAATGCACGGCGCATAAAGGTCAGAGCCGTGGGGAGATAAGAGACGGTGCGGGACGAGCGACGAGCGCGGTTGTTGGCAGAGTGGAAGTGCGCCCCCCCCCCCCCTCCGCTTCTTCCGGCGCTGGCTTCCCGCTTCCTTGCTTGCGCGTGGGAGATTGAGTGCGTTCGCTCTCCGTGATAGCGCGCGTCCGCGCACGCTTCCGCTCGGGCATACGGCGCGCGGCGAAGATTTTATCTATAGGGAACCTCACGGCGACGCCGACGGCAGAAATCCGGTTGAAGTGTCCATATAATTGCTATCGCAATAAAACACCGCATATCCACGGGGTGAATAATGATGAGTGGGCGAAGCTCCGGAGGGAATCATCGGTAAACCGTGAATCTTCCGTGTAATTCGCCCAGTCTCGCCGCACTAAATCGAACGATTGACTTCCACCAATGACACGCGCCATATGTGACGTCACACCTATTTTATAACAGCGCCCTTCATTATAATTGCACCATCTCCCGCTTAAGGGGACGCTAGCACAAACGCGTTAGAAACGTGCAGTACTCTCTAGTAAGGGGGAAAGGCCACAGCGTCTTATGCAGCCGTTTACACATGCCGGAACGTGCACCGCGTTTGCCGACGCCATCACATGACTGCTGAGAGAGTATAACCCCCGTATTCATAAACGCTCCTCGACTTGAACTTGACTTGCCACCGCCTTCAACGCGTTTCGAACGCGCTGCCCAAGGCGGTGGCAAGTCAAGTTCAAGTCGAGGAGCGTTTATGAATACGGGGGTAAGGCGGAGAGGCCACAGCGTCTTACACCAGCTTCTTACACGAGCCGTAACGCGCTAGCACAAACGCGTTAGAAACGCGCAGTCTTTCGTTAATGTTGGGTATTTATTGTCATCGTGGTGCGTGTGTCCATGTGCGCTTCGTGGCGTAGTGGCTAGCGCCGCGCGTTCGGAAGCGAGGGGTCCCTGGTCCGATTCCGTGCTACGGACACAACTTTCGTAATTTTTTTTTTCATAAAAGTAGACGTGGCTACCTACTACGACTTCTACTACATACTACAGAGGAGGGACAGACCCACACCCTAAGGAGCTTCGCCCCTAAAAAATTACACCATCTTCCCGAGGGGAACCATGGGCTGATACGGAGCATAGCGGTCGTTATAACGGCGTTCACTCGTCGCGTGCAGCATCGGGAGCAGTCTCTCGTTGTTGACGTTTACACGCGCCTTCCCGTTCTCGAACTTCGGGTTCCGCCGCTCGCTTCGTACGTTTACGTTGAACTTCACGGTCCCGAACCTCAGGTTATGCTGCTCGACGTTCTCGAACTGACGCTGCTTCACGTTGCCGAAGCTCAGGATCCGCTGCTCGACGTTCACGAACCAACGCGGCTTAACGTTCTGGAAGGTCTGGTTCCGCCGCTCGCTTCGTACGTTTACGCTGAACTTCACGGTCCCGAACCTCAGGTTCTGCTGCTCGACGTTCACGAACCAACGCGGCTTCCCGTTCTCAAAGGTCGGGTTCCGCCGCTTGCTTCGTACGTTTACGTTGAACTTCACGGTCCCGAACCTCAGGTTGTGCTGCTCGACGTTCACGAACCAACGCGGCTTCCCGTTCTCGAAGCTCAGGATCCGCTGCTCGACGTTGACGTTTTGGGCCAGTTGCGCGCCCCAGTGGCGTAGAAAACTTTGAAAAATGGTGATAACAGCATGGAGAATGCTGAAGGCAACGTTTATGAGGAGGTTGGTTTCGTCCTAAACTCGTATGAATTACACACACTGATGTAAAAGGAGCTTTGAGGCGAGTTCTACACTCCAGTTATTTTTTCTGCCACATGATACGCTGCTTTACTTTGTGCATCTGAACTAGTATTGCTTGTGTCAAATCGCTCGGTGTTTGGCAGTTTTTTCTTGCATGTGCGCGCATGTGCACCGCAGCTATTATATATTATATTCAGGTATATTATATTCAGCGTGCCTTATAATGAATTACTGGCGAGTGCATCGTCCGTCCATGTGTTTGTCTCAATGTCAAAGTAGCTTTTGCGCTGTGGTTTCTGCATTGAATAGGACGGTTGCCAAATTTCAGTGCGATGAAGCGGTGCCGGCAACCACTCATCGCCCACAATAACAGAAGCTGAGGAAAGGTATTTACAGATTATTCTTTAGGCGTCGGTGTCATTGAAGCCTAACAAAGACTAGGTATGCCTATGGGAGAAAGCATTCTATATTTTTCGGCAAAAGAAACGCCTCTGGATAAGGTATTTTGATAGTTCACACCAACATACCGTAAAATTATGTAGTAGGATAGTTAAAATTGTGGTTTTGATTAGCGAGGGGCCCTATTGCCGACGTATTGTAGATTGCGGGCAAGCATGCGGTGACGACAAGCTCTGCATAAAAGATCATAGTGTCGTTGGCTGCGTCGTTAAGCAGCCGAGATCATTATTGCTGAAATTATTAGAGGCTGGACAAGGAGCAAGCAGCAGCAATCACTTACAACAATCACTTAGGTTCATGCCGCTGTCGAGGGGGCTTCCTGTGCTTCACGACAGGTCGGTAGGAGAAAATTTGTGGAACTGCGTTGGGCTTCAGCTTTTTTTTTCCAAGTTCTTGTAATATGCGCGGCTCAAATTGGTCTTCAGTGAAATGTAGCTAGAACATTTATCTAAGGGTTAATCAATCAGGCAGGATGAATAAAACGTCATTCATACAAGTACAAGTGGCTCATACGTTGCAGTGCTAAAGATTATTGCCTACATAATCCCAGCATTGCTACATCATAACCATATTCATTATTTATTGCTCAACCTTCGTAATCAAAGCGCATTGATACAATGACATCGGCTCGAGTTACATGGATGGAAAAGGTTTACCCACATAAAAAAACCGAAGAACGCATTCGCTATTAAAGCGAACATTCCGGGCCTCTACTTAGATGTCAACAGCAACGGTGCGCGATCGCCTCGTGCACATTGCCTGTATCCGTGAGAAAACCAAATAATAATCGTCACCCACTGACGCGTGCATGGCAGCCCAGTTCAAAGAAATTTCAAGAACTGAAAAAAATTACCAGGTGTTCTTAGCTATCGCCTAAGAGACGCGAATGCGAGTCTTGTAAAATCTACTGTAATTGACCTCACTTCACACTAATCCACCTTCACGCACCTTATTCGACCTTAATCCACTCTAATCCTCCTTAATACACCTTACTCGACCTTTATCCTCCTTAATCCACCTTATTCGACCTTAATCCATCTTAATCGTCCTTCATGCGCGTTAATCAACGTTAATCCACCCTAATCCTCCTTATTACATCTTGATCCACCCTAAACCCCCCTGATCAAACTTAATCCTCGTTAATCGACCCTAGCCCTCCTTATTTAACCTTTATCCACCTTAATCGACCTTAAACCACCTTAATCCAATCATTAATCAGTCATGAATTTACTTTGCTAATCATTAATAATCTATTATACACGGCTGGACATGATTTGGCTCGCTTCTGGCCTTCATTAGGTCACGTTACTTTCTGTACCTCAAACGCTCACCCTGAAACATATCCAACTAAGGGTCTCGCCTTAAAATGTGGACTAGCTGGCGCTCATCACCTGCAATACCACGGGTATACTTCGCATTAATTTGTTCAGGCCCTGCATTCATTGTATTTAAGTGACTGACACACACATCGAAGCTGTAAATAGCTAATCTACAAGCTGCTATTCCGATTTTCAGTAAAATAGGCAACGGATCTTAACAATCACGAAAAGTGCAATTGAGAGGCTGTATCTTCGGGTATATTTGTTCAGTGTAAAGCAGAATCTATAATGCTGCATTTCCGATTGAATAACAGTTGATGACGTGTGAGGTGATGGAGTCCCAGCAGAATATTCAGCATTCTGAGGAGAAGCCCATTTTTATGCAACGTACAAATTGCCGCAACAAAAACGCTAATGAGCAGGCAGGAAGAATTGAAAAAATACAGCATTAGGGAATGCTTTGATATGAGCAATAAGAAAGGCGCCTTACCTCACAAACAATACTGTTCCTTGTCCGAACAAAGTTCTTTCGGCCAATGTTGTGCAGCCACTGCTTCTTGCGCAAGCCATAACGCTTTCCTTGCGGTATCCTAAGAACTGCATAACCATCATCATGCTTCTTGCTGCAATTATATGCGCAGGAGTACGGCATAGCGCTAGCAGACAGTGCACGAAAAAGCGTGCAATGTTAGCGTGCGACGTTATTGACCCTTTTGGCGGAGCAGTTTGCTCTAGAGGAACGAGATGGCGCTTTCGGCCGCGCGCCATACGTTGCCTCAGCGAATGCGCACGAATACGAAACCATTACTGCTTCTACCCTGCTACTGTGCGATCAGCTGTCGAAAGTGCAACTAGGTGTGCCCTAATGCACTGTGCCCAATTCATACTGCAAAGTGTCTAATGATAAAGGGAAGATGTGTGCGGTAGTTCGCTGGAAAAATATTGATTCACAAAATAATGAATGAAATCAAGCTGTGTCGCCGCTGCTACATAAGGACTGCCTGTGTTGCTGCCCTTCGCGTTGCACGGCTTTCCTCAAGGATAAAAAATATAATTCATCCACCTGCGCTGTATAGCTAACTACCAAAGAAAGGACTTCAACTCCGGAACGTCGGCACTTGGGAGTGAGTACCGCTCGTTACTAAATGAAGTAGTGCCACTTAATGGCATAGTAAGTTTCCAGCACGTTATCTACACACATACACCCTTACTCGCACGAAAACTTACGCCCACCCTATCGCCAACATGTCAGTGAATAGGCATACACTTGAAACAATGTGCCGAAGCATGAGTGATGGCGACTACACCGGAAGACACGAATGTTGGAAGCTGAATGTTTCGTGACGGTCCACAGAGTAAGCGAGGGACTAGAGCAATACGTCTTTGCTACGAGCTACCGCAAAGTACAAAACATTTAAATTCCAAGGTTTGTGCGCAGCAAGAACAAATTTATCGCAGCAGAGCACACCCGCGAGTGATTACGCTCAAAATAAACAATCAGATTGTGGCCGCACCGAGGAACTTTACTGAGTCAGAAATATGACAAGCCACCGATTCAAAATGTTTGCCAAATAAAGAACGCAGAGCACACTGATTCCGATTTAATTAAAAAGTTGTCGCAGTTTCACCCGAAAGGCGAAGCATCAATTGCGATAGCAACTTAGTAGAGAGCTATACGGAGTAAGGATAGTAGTTTTATCCGCTGTACAAACTTTGACATGCAGCATCACCGGCAACACACAACACTGTTGTCGACGCCGTCGGCGTTTTGCCCGCGTTCGCACAAAATGCGTGCGGCGTTGGTGACTGTTGCCGGAGCCTCTGATATAAATAGGCACTTGGTGCCGCAGCTAAACGTCGCCTCCCTTCCCTCCCCCCACGGCCTTTCGTGCGTCAGAAGAAGGCGCGTTTGCTCTACATATATGGTGATTGTAAAGGAGGAAAGAGACGCCTACTTCTGCAGCCCTTAAGGGAGCACGGCACAGAACGCGCGTTTGTTCTCCGCCGTGCGTTCACTCCCCGTGAAAGCGCGCGTCCCTCGCGCCCTTTCACTCGCACATGCAGCGTTCGGCGGCGCGCGGCGCCGATTTCATCTCCATTGACGTCATACGGAACCTCACGGCGACGGCGACGGCGACGGCAACGGCGACGGCGACGCCGACGGCAGAAATCTGCTTTGGAGTGTCCATATAATTGCTATCGCAATAATAAGCGGAAAGTTTGGACAGCTTGGAATACATTTCTAGCCCCGCTTTTAGTACAAGCACCGTATACGCTGCTCACGCCGTTTGGACAAGGCGTAATGAGCTCCTAAAGCACTTACATGTCCTCTAAAGCTGTCGCCAAAGCTTCGTGTCGTGCACGCAGTCACCGTCTACGATACACGTCGAAACAAATGTTTGCTGCGCCGCGCCGGTGTCACGCGCTTGCATTGCAGGCAACGGAGGCATGCAATGGTCGCGTCACCACGTAATCAAACATGGCAGCGCCCACGGGAGCACCGCGAAAAGGGTCAATACGGCGAGCCAACCGAGCTCAGGCGCAAAATAGCGCGAACGAAAAAGCACAACACAAGCAAAACGCAAGCTCCGCTCGGTTCCAAGAGCAACGGCAGGGAGACCAATCATCGTGCAGGAAAACGGGCGCAAGGCCGTCTGCCGCGGAGGGGACTCGCGAGGGGCGAGGAGGAGGCGAGGAGGTCGCGCGCCGGCGGCAAAGTACAAAGAGTGGCGGTACTTTGGAATTATCAAGGGGCTTTAGGCGGGAAGTGGCATACCGGGGACGCGGATGCACGGTAGAGCCAACCCCGGACGTCCGAGTCCAAGGTTGTCGAAGTCGAAGGCCAACCAAGTGTGACCGCTACAGCTGAGCAGCACACGTACTGGTTCCCTGGCTCGCGGCTTCGCGCTGGCGCCTCTCACCAGCGTCGCTCCAGGCCTCTGGTCACCCCCAGGTGACATCTGCTCTCCGCACAGCGGCTCAGGAACAGCAACAGGAACAGGAACGCCAACAGCAGCAGGAACAGCAGGTATAACCGAGCCCTACACTCGGCGGATCTCTCCAGGGACAGCCGGAGTCGTGCTGGTTCTGTCGAGGCTCTCGGGTTCGGGTCTGCACCCCGACGACACCGACCTCGACACCAGCGATCTTTGCACCCCTGTCTCAGAGCCATCTCTTCTTCAAGCGTTCCAGTCTCGTCGTCTTCTCTCTGCTCGTTCCTCGTACCCGTTGTTTTGTGCCCACTACTGATTGGTTCACCCGCTTTCTCCCTCGTCCGGCCGCTCGTGCCACCGCCCGCCAACATCGTCTTCTTTGTCGGCGATTCGATGGTGTTTGGAGTAGACGCTCCTACGCAGTGTTTTGTCGCTGTCCACTCACTCATGACAGAGAGTCCTCCCCGCGAAAAGTTTTTTTTTATTGCGATAGCAATTATATGGACACTCCAAAGCAGATTTCTGCCGTCGCCGTCGCCGTGAGGTTCCGTATGACGTCAATGGAGGTGAAATCGTCGCCGCGCGCCGAACGCTGTATGTGCGAGTGAAAGGGCGCGAGGGACGCGCGCTTTCACGGGGAGTGAACGCACGGCGGAGAACAAACGCGCATTCTGCACCGTGCTCCCTTAAAAGGGCTGCAGAAGTAGGCGTCTCTTTCCTCCTTTACAATCACCATATATGTAGAGCGAACGCGCCTTCTTCCGACGCGCGAAAGGCCGGGTGGGGGGGGGAGGGGGAGGGAAGGGAGTCGACGTTTAGCTGCGGCACCAAGTGCCTATTAATATCAGAGGCTCCGGCAACAGTCACCAACGCCGCACGCATTTTGTGCGAACGCGGGCAAAACGCCGACGGCGTCGACAACAGTTCTGCGTGTTGCCGGTGCTGCTGCATGTCCAAATTTATACAGCTGATAAAGCTACTATCATTACTCCGTATAGCTCTTTACAAATTTGCTATCGCAATTGATTCTTCGCCTTTCAGGTGAAACTGCGACAACATTTTTCATTAAAAAAACGCGGTACACTGTCAGGGGTATAGCGACATATGTACAATAAAGCGGCAATGCGACACATGCTCAATAATCACGCACGTTAAAAAGGGTAGACCAGTTACGCTTGTAGTCTACTCAAAAGATCAACGCCTACGTTCTGAGAACCTCAATAAAGTTTTGCCATTCCATACATTCTCAGAACCTTTTATGTCCCCTACCACGCCTTTTTTTATACCAGTGGCCGTGGCTCTACCTTAAAAGAGTACTCTTGAAGCTAAACATTTCGACAGAATTACCTGTCTGGTTGGGAAAATTGATTAGGACATAGAGATTGACTCCAACCAAATAAGGAAATTTACTAGCCCGACGTTTCGGAACCAATTGGGCTCCTTCTTCAGGGGGTATTCTTTGGGGGTGGCGGTGTGCTGCTTTTAAAAGGTCCGTCGTAACAAAGGAGAGGAAGGGGGAGAGAGCGTAAGGTGCGGAGACACTTGGCAGGGCACCTGTTCTAGACAGACAAAATAGGTGGTGGGGTGGGGTGGGGGGGGGGGGGTCTTCGGCGTCGCTTGTCGGCTGGGTTGACTGATGCTGGGCGCCCTTTAGTCGCGGGAATGCGTTGACGAGGGACAAGGGGGGGGGGACGAGTTGTTTTGGTGTTGCTGACCTAGTTTGGTCCTGCGACGAATGGAAGAAAGGACCCCCCGCTCTGGGTCAGCAACACCAAAACAACTCGTCCCCCCCCCCCTGTCCCTCGTCAACGCATTCCCGCGACTAAAGGGCGCCCAGCATCGGTCAACCCAGCCGACCAGCGACTAGGACTTCCTTATTGAGGTCCAGCACCTTGACGCTAGGTTTCGAAGCCAGCGCGCTCTTAATAGCTTCAAACGCTACTTCTCGATGGTTCCGGGGTCCTTCTCTAGTCCTAAACCTTGGAATTGGATTATCCGTTTCTTCTCCTTTAACCACAATGAATGTCGACGCATGGACTGTCTCTAATGGTTTGCGTTCTTCGTAGCGTTTCAAAATATTCATGTGAAACAACTTCCTGCTGTTGCCAAGGTCCAACCAATAGTTGAAGTCGTTCTTCTTTCCCGTGACGACGAAGGGTCCCTTCCAGTGCATCGGCAATTTGTTATGCTTGGCACGGTTTTCATGTGCTAGATGTAGCGTTTGTTCCAATCATTCCCTAAGGTCCAATACGTATCCGTAAGTGGTCTTCGCTTCCTCATCGAGCTCATCTTTAGTCCACAGCTCCTTCAGGACGGTCAATGGCCCTCTTGCATCATGACCATATATCAGTTCGAAGGGCGAGAACCCGAGACTCGTCTGCAGCACCTCTCTGTATGCGATCAGAAGAGGCGCAAGGTATCGGTCCCACATCTTGGGTTGCTCTTGACATAGCTTGCGTAGCATTCCCTTTAGATTGCCGTTAAACCGTTCAACCAAACCGTTGCACATTGGATGGTAGGGAGTACAGCTGATGTGTTTTATAGCGAACAGTTCAAGAGGACGTAACACAAGATGACGTAACACAAAGGTGACGTAACAAAAGAAGCCTTATCGCGCAGGATTTCTCGTGGAAACCCGATCCTAGAGAACATTTCTAGTAAATCGTCAGCTACTGTAGCTGAATCAATAGCCGACAGCGGTACAGCGTCAGGGTACCGCGTGGCGAAGTACCAATGTTAAGATATAACGGTTCCCTTTACTAGAAGTTGGCGACAAAGGACCTCGTTCGAATGGTGTATCGATGAGCGGCAAGTGACCGAGCGGAGCTTTGCCGAGTTTCCTTTTGGGCAACGTCCTTTGGCAGGAATCGCAAGATCGAACATATCTGTTCATATTGACCCTACCGTGTCGGAAGACAAGAAGCTGCGTCACTTGATGCGCGGAGTGAAAGAGCAGCTTTTTGGTGGACTCGTTCGTAGTCCGCCCAAAACGGTTGCGGAGTTTCTCACTGACGCCGTCGCCATGGAGAAGGCCCTGCACCAGCGCTCGCACCAATACGATCGGCAAGTGAATCTCTCCTCTGCTACCAGTGGCCTAGGAGCTCTCACGACCGACGTCGAGTCGCTTCGCGAGATTATCCGAGCGGTAGTCCGCGACGAGCTGCGACAGCTGCATCAGACGCAACAGCCTTCAGCCAACTTCATCGCTAGCGTCGTGCGTGACGAAGTGCAGCATGCGCTCGGCGCACCACGTTACGAAGCAGCACTTCAGGCCGCTCCACCAGTTCAGGCCTTCACAACATCAAGTGAACCTCGACGGGCAACATACGCTGACGTTTAAAGATGCACCGCCCCGTCGCCGGTGACGCCTCCTACCATGAGCGACTACCAGCGTGCGGCTTATGCCGACGCATTCAGGCCCCCTATCCCTGCACCAGCGCCCCTACCTGCCGTCACCCCGTATGCAATGCTTCAGTCAGCGCACGCGGTTCCTTATTTTGGAGAGGCTCGGCCATCCGCGCGTAAATCGGACATTTGACGCATGCCTGATCGTCGACCGCTCTGTTACCACTGTGGTGAGGCGGGACATTTATACCGAGAGTGCCAGTACCGCCGCCTTGGACTCCAGGGGTTTCCTGTCCATTCACCCCGACCCCGTTTCGGACAACGGCCACCCGAGATTGAAGATTTTCTCGCCCGACAGCGTGCGCCACCGTCATCAAGGCGCCAGTCGCGATCGCCGTCACCACGACCATCCTATTCGGGAGGTGCAAGGCGGATGTCGCAAGGACGATCTCCGAGCCCTCGCCTGGTCTTTTGTCGGTGCTGCGCTGCCCCTTTGGCGACTCGGACTTACCTTAACGGCCTCTTTTAGAAGTCGCCTCTTCATTAAACGTGACAATATCTGCTTGAACGCCGGGCCAGAAGAATGCATCAAGTACTTCCTCCGTAGTATTCTTAATTCCTCCATGTCCGGACAATGCATTTTCATGCGCGAGTACCAAAACTTCGCTACGAAGTTTCTTTGGGACCACAGCTTGTTGTACCGTCTTCCCGGGAAAAACTGGTAATCGGGTACAAGATCCCTTTATCCATGTAAAGCGACTGTGCCGTTGATCCCGCGCCAGGAAACGTTTTGCCAATCTTCTTCCTGCAGACTTCTACACTGACATCTTGTTCTTGTTCCTTTTGAAATGCCTGCCTTGATATTTGAAGCAAGTCCAAGACGGTCGTACGCTGCTCAGTCGCAACTGTCGCTCCCACCATAACTGGGTTGTGCTGTTTTCTACAGTCCGTCCTTCTACTTCCAGGGAGTTTACTCGTGCTGCTAGGAGGCTTCCAGGCTGGGTCGGGATCTGTTGGGTCCCGTGATCCTGTAACATTCCCGACTATTACGTCGTATAGTGGGGTTCTCAAACATTTCACGATAGCAAGACCTGAAAAATATGGCGAAGAGATGTGAACCTCTGCTTCCGGCACTTCAATGGTACTTCCACCAGCGAGCAGCAGCGCTGTCTTGGTGCCGATCATCGCGTCATCCGGGACAAGAGACCGGCGTACGACGAGACTTGCTGCCCGTTTCGCGCAGTACAGATACCGTTTTTCCATAGACTTCCCTGGCAAAACAAGTAAGTGGTAGACTCCCGTCGGTCGATTTGGGGACACTTCTGTCGCGTCTTTCTTGTGAAACTTTGTCCATTTGTTCTTGCATTGAACTTCGACAGGTGAAGAAAGACAAGCCGATGCTTCTTTTGCATTGCCATCTTTCCGTTTGCAGGACTGGGCGTCATGTCCCGTTTTTCGACAGTACCCGCAATAGGGCTGGTTGACCCTTACGCGGCAATCTGATGCTGTGTGTCCAGATTTGCCACAAACAAAGCCTTTGATGCTCGACCTCACCGTTTGGCCACCGTCTTTTTCTTTGCTTTCATCTTGTTTCTCCCGGAAAACAAGCAAGTTGTTTTGTCGCTGGGCTTCCATGAAGTGGTCAGCCGCTTCTGCGTATTTCTCAACCGTCTGGCAGTTCCGCTCGCGAAGAAAGAGTGAAAGACGACTATGGCAGTCATTCAAAAGCTGTTCAGTGACTATTAAGTCCCGAACTGCTTCAAAAGATTTCCCCTGGACACTCATCTCTACCCATCTGTCGAAAAAACTGAAAAGCCTAGTAGCGTACTGTTTAGCTGTCTCATTATCATAGGGCTTACTGCGACGAAATTTTTCTCGATAGCCTTCGGCAGTAGAACGAAAGCGCTGGAGAGAGAGAGAGAGAGAGAGAAGAGACTTTATTTGCACACGTCAACTAGATGACGGGGTAGAGGCTTCAGCCTAAACCCACACTCATCCTCCCTAACCGTCGACCGGGATCCCTTGGGACGCGGCGGCGGTCAGGGCGAGACCGATGACTTGCCGTTGTGCATTTTCTTCTTCGTTGAGTAGCAAGGACTCCCAGGATTCTCTGCAGCAATGCCATTTTTAACTTGTCGTAGCCCATCGAGTCCTCAGGCGACAAGCGGCCAAACACCTTCAACGCTTTCCCATCCAGACACAAACTCAGTGCCGTGGCCCATTTCTCTTTAGGCCATTCCTGACCATTGGCGACACGATCAAATCTCTTTAGATAAGCATCTAAGTCGTCTCGATTCTCATTAAACACTGGAATTAAGTTGTAAGGGTTCACAAAAGATGAACGACTTCAGTACAATTCGCGGCTAGGAGTTGCCAATTCTGTGCGACCTCCTGCCTCGGCTAATTTAAGGCCCTCCAGTGCCCTCTCTTCAAGCTCTAAACGCTGCTTGGTTGCCTCGCGCTCCGCGAGCCGCTCCTCACGTGCTTTGGCAGCCTCCTCCTGCGCCCTGTCGGCTTTCTCATCTACCCCCTTTCTCAATTCCGCGCCCTGCAGACCCATAAGTTCGCCCAACGCCATAAGCTCTGACAAACTCATCGCGATGACTACACGGTGATGCAAACTGGAACAAATGACTTTGTCTTTTGTTCCACTTTTTATTCCAAAATTTTGTGATGTGGGTTCCTCGGGTGTGAGTTGTTAAACTGAGGCAGAGCCTCAGTTCAGAAAAGACCGAGCCATTTTTTCCCCAAAGCAAACTTAATATTCATTGCAAGAAAAAGGAAAAAAAACACTAAACAGCACACAGAAAGTACATAAAAACCAAAAGTACAACCGTTAGTCCACGCAAGAAGAGTCTCAATCTAAAACAAATAAAGAAGCAAACATCATCGAGTCTTATTTAGTCGGGGACTTGCGTTGACGGCGTGCCCTGGCACTTGCGTTGACGGCGTGCCCTGGCACTTACGTTGACGGCGCTAGTGTTGTGGCGGGCAGTGGCATACGAGGGACGCGGATGCACGGTAGAGCTAACCCCGGACGTCCGAGTCCAAGGTTGTCGAAGTCGAAGGAAGGAAGGAAGGAAATCAACTTTATTAAAGGTCCTGCAGCCCACGATAGCTTTGGGGCTCTCATGGAGCGGGCGTCTCCCACGACGGAACCGGGAGGTTGAGTTTCATGGCGGCGGCGTGGACCTGCTGGACGGCCCAGAGTTGGGGAGCGAGTTCTTCGCTCCGGATTGCTTCTTAAAACTTGCGCTTGTCCGTTTCGGAGTTTATGTGAGCTTGCGAGCACGGCCAGAGTAAATGATAGACGTTAAAGGATGTATTACAATTAGTGCAATAAGACGTCGTAGAGCTCAGGCATGTAGTCGAAGGCCGACCAAGTGTGACCGCTACAGCTGAGCGGCGCACGTACTGGTTCCCTGGCTCGCGGCTTCGCGCTGGCGCCTCTCACCAGCGTCGCTCCAGGCCTCTGGTCACCCCCAGGTGACCTCTGCTCTCAGCACAGCAGCTCAGGAACAGCAACAGGAACAGGAACGCCAACAGGAACAGGAACGCCAACAGCAGCAGGAACAGCAGGTATAACCGAGCCGTACGCTCTCCAGGGACAGCCGGTGTCAGGCTGGTTCTGTCGAGGCTCTCGGTTTCGGGTCTGGACCCCAACGATACCGAACACGACACCAGCGATCTTTGCACCCCCGTCTCAGAGCGATTTCTTCTTCGAGCGTTCCAGTCTCGTCGTCTTCTCTCTGCTCGTTCCTCGTACCCGTTGTTTTGTGCCCACTACTGATTGGTTCACCCGCTTTCTCCCTCGTCCGGCCGCTCGTGCCACCGCCCGCCAACATCGTCTTCTTTGTCGGCGACTCGATGGTGTTTGGAGCAGACGCTCCTACGCAGTGTTTTGTCGCTGTCCACTCACTCATGACAGACGTGTACACACTGATTATGCATGATTAAACCGAACAAACGGAAAATCATTATTCCTGATTTGATGCCTTTTCGCCATTAGCCCTCTGGTATTGGTCAAAGCGAGAAAGTGTAAGAGTGGGGTTGAAGATGATTATGCAGAAGACAAACGTAATGTTCAATAGCCTGGCAAGGGAACAAGAATTCAGGATCGCCAGTCGGCCCCTTGAGTCTGTAAAGGAGTACGTTTATCTAGGTCAATTACTCACAGGGGACGCTGATCATACGGTTGTCGCTGTCCACTCACTCATGACAGACGTGTACACACTGATTATGCATGATTAAACCGAACAAACGGAAAATCATTATTCCTGATTTGATGCCTTTTCGCCATTAGCCCTCTGGTATTGGTCAAAGCGAGAAAGTGTAAGAGTGGGGTTGAAGATGATTATGCAGAAGACAAACGTAATGTTCAATAGCCTGGCAAGGGAACAAGAATTCAGGATCGCCAGTCGGCCCCTTGAGTCTGTAAAGGAGTACGTTTATCTAGGTCAATTACTCACAGGGGACGCTGATCATGAGAAAGAATTTTACAGAAGAATAAAGTTGGGTCGGCGTGCATAAGGCAAATCATTGCCAAATCCTAACTGGGAGCTTACCACTGTCGTTGAAAGGAAAAGTGTACAATCATTGCATTCTACCGGTGCTAATATATGGGGCAGAAACTTGGAGGTTAACAAAGAAGCTCGAGGACAAGTTAAGGACTGAACAAAGAGTGATGGAACGAAAACAATGTCACAGTTTCGCCCGAAAGGCGAAGCATCGATTGCGATAGCAAATTAGTAGAGAGCTATTCGGAGAAGGGACAGTAGTTTTATCGGCTACATAAACTTGGACACATTGGCTTACTAACTGAATTAACAATCGTGGTGTGAGCGCGCACAAGCAAACATGAAAAGATCACACTGAATGAACGCAGCCAACGACTGTCAAAACGCTGGCAGCAAGCGCAGGTTCGCGCGGTCCATCGCTTCAACGGAAACTGAGCGGCAAATGCACAGCGCATACAAAGGTCAGAGCCGTGTGGAGACAAGAGACGGTGCGGGCGACGGGCACCACCGGGCAAACTGCGAAGGAGAAGTTGTTGGCAGAGGAGAAGCTGCCCCCTCTCCCCGCTTTGTTGCTTTCGCCTGGGAGATTGAGTGGTAAGATACGCCTTTGGTGCCGGAGCACAGCGCCGCCCCGCCTCCCTCCTTCCCATACCCCCACGCGACGGTCGCGTTTGCTTTCCGCCGAGTGTTCGCTCTCCGTGATAGCGCGCGGGGGAGTTCGCCCTCCGTGATAGCGCGCGTCCCCTGCGCGCTTTCGCTCGCGCATACGGCGCGCGGCGACGATTTTATCGCCCCTAGAATCTATACGGAACCTCACGGCGACGGCGACGCCGACGGCAGAAATCCGGTTGAAGTGTCCATATAATTGCTATCGCAATAAAATGTTACGCCTAATGTTCAGAGACAGGAAGAGAGCGGTGGAGAGCAGAGAACAAACGGGAATAGCGGATAGCCTAGTTGACATTAAGAGGAAAAAATGCAGCTGGGCAGGCCATGTATTGCATCGGTTGGATAACGGGTGGGTCATTAGAGTTACAGAATGGATACCAAGAGTAGGGATGCGCAGTCGAGGATGGCAGAAAACTAGGTGGGGTGATGAAGTTAGGAAATTTGCAGGCGCAAGTTGGAATCAGCTAGTGCAAGACAGGGGTAATTGGAGATCACAGGGGGAGTCCTTCGTCCTGCAGTGGACATAAATATAGGCAGATGATGATGATGATGATTGGTCAAACGTTTTCGGGCTGCGCCCGCCTTGCCTGTCGGTCACGTGACGTCACGAAACCACGAAAGCTCACCGCGTCAAAGTGACGTGTACGCGTTAAAGATGCATTTATGCTGAACAAAACTGAACTTTTTTCTGAATAGCCAAAAATAGCCAGATAGCCCCGTTCCGAAAGGAATACAAGATGGCTGCCCACCGATCGCTCAGGTACTCGCTACTTGCACCTGATCTTGGATTTATTTGCGTATAATAAACCTTTTTGCCTGACAGTAAAACGTTATTGAGCCTTTACGCAACGTATACCACATTGCTCTGCCACCTCTTCCTTGCTGAGGATCCGTTTTAGCGGCATCCTTAAAGGGACACTAAAGAGAAACCGGAAGTTGAGCTTAAATGGTAGATTATCCTTTCACGATCACAGCCATACCATTCTTACTGCAAACAGATGTTTAATAGGCGAGAAAATAGCGAAAAACTGAAGGATAGGTGCTGACGCCCCTTCGAATTTCCCGCACTACACGTTCGTGACGTCGGAGATTACAAATGCTGGCCGGTCGCGATTGGTCGAGAGTGATTTATCGCTGTTAATAAAGCGCAAAATGAAATACACCTTAAACGTACATAAACAGCATTTGCCAACTTTTTAAACCGTTTCAAGCGAGGAAGTACAAGTTTTGCACAAAATTAAATATATAAGTGTACTGAAGAAGAACGAGCAGTATGCACTGCTTCAAGAAAGACGACGACGACGAGTTGGTCGAAACCGTGTGCCAGTGTTGCCTGCGCTGTGTAACCTCTCGTCTCGTTGCAGTGCTCTACGCTCTAATTAATTAAACTAGAGTGCCTCTCTACATTTGGTGGACGTGCTGGGCCCTTTACCGACCTGGAACTCCGCCGCCGGACGCTCCCTCTCGTCTCTGCCATGCCTGAGGACGCCGAGCAGCCCGATCCTCCCCAGGCATCGCCTGTTGTCTGCTCCGGTGCCCTACGCCACCGCGATCCTCCTGTCTTCAGTGGCGCCAACGATCATGACGTCGAGGATTGGCTCTCCTCATACGCCCGCGTAAGTGCGCATAACAAATGGGACGACAAGGATAAACTGACTAACGTCAACTTCTATCTTTCTGGAGTCGCTCATCTCTGGTTCCGGAATCATGAATCCGACCTTACCACCTGGACTGCTTTTACTAATTATTTCAAAGAGGTCTTCGGTCGCCCTGCTGTGCGAAAGCTTCGTGCGGAACAACGCTTGCGTGGTCGCGCTCAGCAAAAGGGTGAAAACTTCACCAGCTACATTGAAGATGTCGTTGACCTTTGTCGGCGCATCAACCCCACTATGCCAGAAAGTGAAAAGATAAAGAATGTCATGAAAGGCATCGACGATGATGCCTTCCAGATGCTCTTGGCGAAAAATCCTCGAACGGTTGACGAGGTGATCACCCTGTGCCAGAGCTACGACGAGCTCCGCAAACAACGCCTCACTACGCGCCGAGCTGCCGCGCCGGACGACACGATTTCGGCCCTCACCGACAGTTTCAATGCTGCTCCCGCCCACTCCGCGTTCCTCGACCAAGTCAAACAATTTGTTCGAGAGGAAGTCGCGCGTCAACTGTCCCTTTTGCCTGCTACCCGGTCGTCTGAGTCCTCCTTGTCTCCGGAACTACGTCGGGTCATACACGAACAAGTGAGCGACGCACTACCTCTCGCTCATCAGCCCCCTCCAGCGCCGGTTTCGCTCACGTACGCTGCCGTCGTTGCCAGTCCAAGACCTCCGCCTGCAGTTTCACACTACATGCCCACAAGCGGCTTCTACGCGTCGCCTTCTGGAGCTGCAAACTACGTGCCCAGAAGCGACTTCTGCGCGCCTCCGCAGCCCCTACGCCCGGCTCAACATTGTGCACCACAGCCTGGGCCCCCTGTTCACAATCCGTGGCGTACCCAGGACAATCGGCCGATCTGCTACGCGTGTGGCTTTGCTGGCCACGTGGCACTATTTTGCCGCCGGCGGGGTTGGTACCCTCCCGATACTGCGACACCACAAGGGAATACACCTGACTCTCAGCCCCGCTATGTTCCACCTGTTCCGCACTTCGCTTCCTCGTCTCCTGCTCCTCGAAGTTTCACCACTCGTCGGTTTCCCTCTCCCCGTCGACGTTCCCTGTCCCCCCTTGTCCGTCGCCCCCCCGCTGTGGAGGAAAACTAAAAGGCGCAGTTCCGGAGGCAAGAACTGCGATCTCATCGAACTGCTCAAGCCCTCGCTTATCCCCTGCGAACGGCATTGAAGTTTATGCGGAAGGTATCGCTGTTCATGCGCTTGTCGACACCGGTGCCGCGGTGTCAGTGATTGCCGACCAGCTTCGCCGTACGCTCCGAAAGGTCGCGACGCCGTTTTCCGCTATTTCGCTACGTACAGCAAGCGCTGAGCCAATTGAGCCTGTAGGAACTTGCACCGTCCGTGTCGCCATACAAGACAGTTTATATCGCATTGAGTTTGTTGTTCTTCCCCGCTGCTCTCATGCCATCATTCTAGGATGGGACTTCCTCTCTTCTAATCGCGCAGTTATTGATTGTGCCCGTGCAGAACTTGCGCTGACTCCATTTTGCGGAAGTCTTTCTGAAGATTTGCCTCTTTCTTCTGCTAGAGTGTTCGTCGCCGCCGACACCGATATCCCTGCTTTCTCTTCCGCCCTTGTGCCCGTTTCCTGTGCTGCTTTCTACGATTCCACAGTTCTCTTCACGCCATCGAAACTTGCTGCACGCCGTCATCCCTTCTTGCTTCCCTTCGCCATCCTTCCCATTCGCCAGAGCTCCAGCGCACTTTACGTTACGAATCCGTTTTCTTGTCCATCAAGCCTACGCCATGGCGAGTGCCTCGGGTCTGCAGACGAATTCGAGCCGAACTTTCTATACGATGTGCCTGATGACTCGACTCCTCTTCAGGTTGACGCCATGGCTCTTCCTGTCTCTACGTCTGAGCCAGCATGTGACAGAACGTTTGCTCGGTGTATTGATCCGCAGCTCACTCCGAGTCAGCGCGCGCAGATCGTCGACCTCCTTACCCGATTTCGCACTTCTTTTGACCACCAACAACAATGTTTAGGGCGTACAGCTACAGTCGTTCATCACATCGACACCGGTAGCCATGTCCCACTACGACAGCGTCCATACCGTGTGTCCGCGACGGAGCGCAGTGTCATCGACGAGCACGTAGGCGACATGCTTCAACGCGGCTTGATACAGCCTTCCCACAGTGCGCAATGCGCAATGCAGGAGTACTAAAAACGTACGCGCGCCTGCGACTCCGTTATTACTGGCGCGGAATGTACCGATTCGTCCGCCGATATGTGCGCTCCTGCCTCGCTTGCCAAAGCCGCAAGAATACCCCTTGTTCCTCAGCTGCCCCATTGCAACCCTTGCCTTGCCCAGGACGCGCCTTTGACCGCGTCGGAGTTGATCTTTACGGGCCCCTGCCGAGTACTTCAGACGGCAACCGCTGGGTGATTGTGGCAATAGACCATCTAACGCGTTACGCGGAAACTTCGCCTCTGCCCAGCGCATCTGCGCGTGATGTTGCATCGTTCCTTCTGCGTAACATCATACTTCGCCATGGAGCCCCCAGAGAATTTCTCAGCGACAGAGGCCGTGTGTTTCTCTCTGAGGTTATAGAAGCCCTACTCAAGGAATGCCACGTAATTCACCGCACCACTACTGCATACCACCCGCAGACTAATGGGATGACTGAGTGCTTTAACCGTACTCTTGGCGACATGTTATCCATGTACGTCGCATCTGACCAGACCAATTGGGACCGCGTTCTACCCTTCGTGACGTATGCTTACAACACCGCCACACAGACCACTACGGGATTTTCCCCGTTCTTTCTTCTTTACGGACGCGAGCCTTCCTCCACAATGGATACCATCCTCCCGTATCGCCCTGACACAACGGAGTCTACTGCCCTGTCCGAAGCTGCTGCACACGCGGAAGAGTGCCGACAGCTCGCCCGCACATTTACTACGGAAGACCAGCAGCGACAGAAGCACCGTTGGGATACTTCCGCCTCTCCTGCACCCTATGCTCCTGACTCACTAGTCTGGCTTTGGGTTCCCGCCACCAGCCCTGGACTTTCAGCGAAACTCGTTTCCAAGTACCAGGGTCCCTACCGTGTGGTCAGTCAAACGTCTCCTGTGAACTACATGATAGAACCCCTTGAGCCACTTTCGGATAAGCGCCGCCGAGGGCGCGAAATCGTGCACGTTCAGCGGCTAAAGCCTTATTTCGACCCCCCTGTGCTCTCCTGCCCGTAGGTCGCCGGGACTTCTCCTTTTCTCCGGGGAGATAATTGTACTGAAGAAGAACGAGCAGTATGCACTGCTTCAAGAAAGACGACGACGACGAGTTGGTCGAAACCGTGTGCCTGTGTTGCCTGCGCTGTGTAACCTCTCGTCTCGTTGCAGTGCTCTACGCTCTAATTAATTAAACTAGAGTGCCTCTCTACATAAGAAAAAATGGCATGGCGATACATGCGGCCGTGATAGTTTCGTAGTTTCGTTTTTGGTCACTGCATCGTCGCGCATGCCTGTTCCGCTCTACGGTGTTTGGTTGCGTGTTGCGTGGCTCGAAAAACGTTGACTTCGCGGGAAACAGCGAGAAAATGCCTCGTGTGTAGTGTTTCGGGCTGTATAAATGGCCCAAGGCGCTTGCTCAGGGGCAGCGGCAGTGTTCACTCGATTGTGTCCTTTCATGTGGTGTCGCGCGGTGAGCCCCGGCTCGCCGGCGTTCGCAATGGCTCAGTGCTCTGCCGATGATAAAACGGCAAAAGAGCCAGAGAAACCGATGGTGTGTTCTCTGCATTTCTCGCCCTCGGATTATGTGTATAATCCTGCCCTCGGAAAGTACCTTGGCGTGCCCCAGAGGCCAGTCCTTTCTCAAGCAGCTGTTCCCTCAATGCGGCCTTCATCAAACCCCCTTCCGGTGCCCCTGCAGCAGCAAACTGGCGGCTCGGTGAGTGCTGAATGTCATTAATTAAAGCCACTAAATGACCATACCGAGTACGTGCGCAACTTTCTACGCTTGTTCTGTCGGGAACATCGTCGCCTGGCGGACCGGACGCTGCCTTCCGTCGACGAAAACGAAGCTCTCCGCCGGCGCGGCCGGCGGCTCACCGCCATCGCACGCGGAAACACCTACCGCTCGAGCACGGAGGATCATTTCGCGCTCTGTTTCACTGAATATCGCTGAAATGCAGTCCTGCTTCCCTGGCGAGCTCTTCGTTGCAAGGTTCAGCTGCAGCAACGGTATCGATCGCGGCGAACGCAAACGAAGCGACCATGCATGCAGCCATGATGCATCCAGTGCCTCGGCCGTCTACGCAAGCGGTGACGTATCATGGCGCATTCTGATTCGCCGAGAGCAATGAAATCTGTGACGACACTGCTTCAGCGCCAAATCTGGGGTGAGAGAAATTGAGGAAGAGATATTTGGTCTTTGTTTACAAATTACTCCGCTAATAACTCATTTTTGCACCCAACAAAAACTGCATGCATTCGTGAAGGTCCCTGTTTTATTCCAGCTCAGCTTCCCGTTTCTCTTTAGTGTCCCTTTAACCTTCCGTTGTACACCGCCGCGATTTTCGACCAACCACCGCAAGCTAAGGGGAAGCGGTCCGCTTCCCCTTAAGCGGTCCGCTTCCCGGAGAATCGGAGATGCCGTCGCGACCCTCTTCATCCGGTTATCTATTTTCACTACGCTGGCTTGGCCCCAGCGAAACCACCTCCACTTGAGCGTGCTCCTCTTTTTTTGTCAGCCAATTAGATAAGAAAAACCGCTGAGTGTAGGCAATGTTATTCGTTTTGAACAAAGGTGACCTCCTATATATGAGGTGAGCGTTTGATTGGGCTGTTCAGACAACGCTGCGGGTCACCACCCGAAGCATGCGTCGGCGGTTACTTAAACTTGACGTCAATAGATTAGAATAAAAACAGATTGGAATAGTTTCACTTTATAGGGCCCCTAGTTTGGGGCACTTTTTAGCGAAGCTTTATAGGCTTACTAGTGTCGGCGGTGGTAGTGGTGGTGTCACGCTGAAAAGTTGGCCCATCCTGGTGATAGTGCAGAAAAGGGTCCAAGCTCAATGACACATACCCCTGTCATGTGGCCCGATCCTGGTGATTGCGCAGAGAGGGTCCAAACTCAATGGCACGTAACCCTGTGGGCTCGGGGATCTCTAACGCGCTCTTGAACTACCCTTGTCACACGTGGGACCCAAAGAGACAAAATCACCAGCCCTTCCCCTGTCGAGAAAAGGGGGGTAAGCGAAGCTTCTCGTCCGATTCTAGCGTGAGGGCTTGCGAAGCTCAGGCGAAACGTCAGCGAAGAGCCGCCGGCCCTGAGTTTAGGGCAAACGAAGCGGAATGCCTGCGACAGTGTCGTCTTGCGAGAAGCTTCGCTTACCCCCATTTTTTTCAGCGTATAAATGGCTGATTTCGTTAATTGCTTTCTTGAGGGCATCGGAAAGAATGATGTTACTCCCTTGAGAAGCATCGGAAAAGATCAGCTGTTAGTCCTTGAACTACTAACACTTCAAACGCATGAGGAGTAACAGTTCAACCACTCGCAGCTACACCGCAAAAGGACGAATAGTTGTGGCAGGTCAATTACTCCCCAAAAGGAATAATAACCTTGCTGCCCCATTTCCATCTCTTTATCTTAGAGTATTAAGATCGTCCTTTGGGCAGACGCAGGGGCAGTTATCTTTACTGACGGATGAAACTTGTCGGGACACAGAAGAGAAATGCCGGATAGTGACATCTACAACTTGATAATTTGACAGGCAAAGGTCTTGGACGTCACCACAACAATTGGCAATCAAATCGTGCTGCTGAAGTTAACGAACGGCCAGAAAATTAAACAACAGGCACATTGTCTACACTGAGGCAAGAGAACTGGTTAAAGACATGTCCGTTTCTTTTTTATTTCTTCGGCTGTCTATCCGGATTGTAGATAATACGAATGTCCTCCAATGGGAAGCTAGTTGTTAGAAAGCGCTCATGCCGTCATGCTTACTCAGTGCTAGTTCGCGCTCTTTTTGATCATAATGAAGATCGGCGTTATGGCCACTCAATGCTAAAGCTCTCACCTTCAGTTAAAACCATCATTCTTCTGAAAACCATCATGTTAAAACCTTCATGATGCATACAATATTATTTTGTGGCAGTAAGATTTTAATACAGGCTTCACTAATATACGCTAAGACCGCCTAGCGGATTACATTAAAAAGTCGCTTTCTTTGGTTATCCTAATGTGCGCTACTCCCTAAAGGCTTAATTACGGCCAGTAATCTTGTGCTCGACGTGGCACAGAACGCAGGAACACGCGTGGCCTGTTATTGCCACCTTATTAGACCACTGCGCGGGGAGACGTTGCGCCCCCGCGCGCAGTCATTTACTCTTGGACCAACTCAGTTTTTTCGGAGACCCCGCTGGGAACTGACCTTGCGTATGGCGAGGGTTCATTAGGCCACGCTTTCGTTGCCTGTCTTGTGTGCACATCTAATGCTGTCGTTGCAATTTTTACTTTTCCTATTCACTTATTTAATAAATTATACTCAGAGCCCTATGGGCGTTGTAGACGGGCGTGGTACATGATATTTATATCATATAGATAACTTATATAACACTCCTAAGAATTGAATAAAGTGGAACATACATAGCACCGTGCGTTATCCATCCGCCATTCGTCATGCATCTACATCGTCAACAACTGCCCTAAAGTAATTAATGAACAAGTCAAACAGTAAATTTTAGTTAATAGGTGATATCACCACCACACATTTGCTGTCGTTCGCAACGGACAGCGCTTGCACTGACTGCCACAGATGCGTCGCGTGCGGCGACTAATTTTAGCCACGTTGCGCGTATGCATCAGCTTGATAGATTGTGCGCTTTTATACTGCCCTAGCTTGATTTTGCATCATCTCGAAATTCATAATTACAAAAAGCAAAACTCCCCGCGGTGGCTTAGAGTCTATGTTGTTGTTGCGCTGCTAAGCACGAGGTCGCGGGATTAAAACCCGGACGCGGCAGCCGCATTTCAATGGGGGTGAAATGGAACAACGCCCATGTTCCGTGCATTGGGGGCAGGTGCGCAAAGTTGATCCCAGCACGGCGTGCCTCATAATCATATTGAATTGAATCGCGGTTATGGCGCGTAAAGCCCCAGAATTTAATTTTAATTTACAAAAAAAGTCGCAGTTTCGCCCGAAAGGCGTAGCATCGATTGCGGTAGCAAATTAGTAGACAGGTATAGGAAGTAAGGCTAGTAGTTTTATTGGCCGTAAAGTTGTAAATATTCGCTTACTCACTAAATAAACAAGCACGGTGTCACGCGCGCACAGGTAAACATGGATACATCTCGCTCGATGACCGCGGGAAATCGTCAAAACGCTGGAGTGTGAAAGCGCGCCAGCGGCAGCGAGCGAATTGACCTTCGCGCTGGCTCTCGCTTTAAAACGCAAACTAAACGTCGACAGCACAGCGCATACGAAGCTACCGGCACTCGCCGAATGCACTTTGGCTCATCGCAGATCGCTTTCAAGATGACGTACCCGCGGGCGCACACTTGGGCCTAGGGTTGATAATACCGATGAACGATTAATCGATTATCCCGCAAAAGTATCCCGCAAAACGATTATACTTCATCGATACCCACCTTTCATTTAATCAACTTAATTGATTATACATGTTCGATGAACCATTTTAGAGAATTTGAGAGGAGTTGCGCGAAAATTTTGAAATCGTACTAGAATGGTGCAGCACGAGCAGTGACTGTGTGGCTGTGGTAGAGCGACTGATGGTGACAAGAACTTTATTGGGTCCTGAAAAACTGTGGCCAGGGGGAGCCGAAGGCTCCCTGGCCACAGTTTTTGGCACCTATTTATAACAGAAATTGGCACCTATTTTATAACAGATAGTACTAAGTTATTATTTTTCGTTATTTATAGTAATATTAACTACGAAATCTGCTTTTTAGCTGTCGTGAACACAAAATAATGTTCAGCGCCATCGATCTCTCACGTTATCTCTGTCTACGGCGTAGAAGTTCAGCTGTCCAGCGATCTGCGACTGCGACGTGCTTACGGCTTCCTTTTTGATGAGCTAAAAGAAGTCTTTCGCGCTATGATATCTCGCGTTATTTGTCTCATTGTCCTTTCTTGCTTTCTCATTTTCCTCTTTTTGTTTTTCAATTAGCATGGCACGGATTAGCTGGGACACAGACTATCTATATAATGTCAATTGACATCAACCTGGCCGCCATTTTAAGTCTCTAGCACACCAAGAACATGCGTTAAGAAAAGGGGCAGGCAACAGATGCCACTCACTGTCTGAATCGGTGTAAGCGGAGCTTTAAAAGATTACTGCGCAAACCAGCACAGTAGGGTAAGAAGGGAGCAGTCGTTTTCGGCGATGAGCACGTCCCGAACTAACTTGCTCGAAATGGTAAATGCCGCGATGGCGCCCAAAGAGCAATGGTAAACACCAAATTGATAACAGTGGTAATGCTGTCAAAACCGGTTACTGTCAAAAAGCAAACCATGTTGATGGCTAATTAGGTTTTAGAATAGGGGCCCCTAAAGTTTGGGGCCCCAAAGAGCTTTGTGGGTGTTAGCGTTAGGGCATGCAGGAATGAAGAGTTTTGGAATAGGCATGTTGCGTTTGCGGATAGCGTGTTGCGTTTACAGCGTCACTACGGCGTCAAAGAAAAGCTGTTATAAATATTGTTACGATGGGGTGCGTTTATTTAAAGATGAATCGATGAAAAAGGGCAAAGGGTTGCCGCGCCGACACCGAGCCGCTCCAACGACAAGCGCACTTCGTTCTCCTCTTCTGTCCTTCCGTAGCTTTTGCGTAACATTCCTCCCTTCACAGACGAAGCCCGCTGGGCGAGTAACTGTTACGTCCACTCTGAGTCACGTGGATGACAGCGTTTCAGGCGAGCGACATGAGCAAGCTGCGTCTTCTTAGACCGGTACCCATTGGACACGAGGCGAGCAATCAAGTAGGTTACATCACTGAGGCGATCGGTGATGACGAAAGGCCCGGTGTAACGAGCCAGAAACTTCTGGCACAGGCCGCGCTTGCGAAGTGGTGTCCAAAGCCATACAATGCCTCCTTTCTCGTATGACACATTCTTATGTCGTGCATCATAGCAGATCTTGGAGTGGTCCTGGGATGCCAACGTACGGAGCTGAGCTATGCGGCGTGCTTCCTCAGCGCGGCAGAGCGTCTGGGCAAGAGAAGAGTCCGCATGAGGAGTAAAAGGTAGAATGGTGTGAAGGAAGTTGCGGGGTGGTCTAACATAAAGAAGATAGAAAGGGCTGTAGCCTGTAGTTTCATGCTTTGCGGTGTTGTAGGCGTATGTGATAAAAGGCAAGATGTCATCCCAATTTTTCTGCCTGGAATCCACGTACATCGAAAGCATGTTGGTCAAAGTTCTGTTAGTGCGCTCGACGAGACCATTTGTCTGCGGATGATACGGGGTCGCGTGGCGAAAGTGGCAAGCGCAGAGACGCAACAGCTCTTCGACTACGTCGGTCACGAACTGGCGACCGCGATCGCTCACAATAACACGAGGGGGTCCATGACGCAGTATAACGGAGGACAGGAGGAAGCTCCAAACATCAAGAGCCGTGGCCGTTGGCATCGCTGCGGTTTCCGCATAACGCGTCAGGTGGTCGACGCAGACTATAATCCAGCGGTTGTCATTGGTTGAGCGCGGGAATGGGCCGAGAAGATCAACTCCAACCATTTCGAAAGGAGATGATGGTGGCGCCACCAGGTGAAGGAGTCCGACCGGCGCAGTATTCGGGCGCTTGAATTGCTGGCACTTGTTACAACTGGCCACATACTTTTCTGTATCGCGTCGCATACCAATCCAATAGAATCGACCCTGAATGCAGTGGTATGTTCTGGTGAAACCCAGGTGTCCAGCGGTGGAGTCGTCGTGCATAGCACGGAGTACGTGGTTTCTCAAGTTCTTAGGGACCACTAAGAGGAGGCGGGCACCCTCAGCCGCGTAGTTCTTCTTGTAGAGCAGGTCATCTTGGATGACAAAGCCATTGTTACCTGTTGGCTGAGCAGCTGAGGCAAAGAGGCCATCCAGGCTGTGGTCGTTACGCTGCTCTTCCCGGAAGGTGGCCAGATCAGGAAAAAGAATGTCGTCGATGGCGGCCAGAAACTCATCGAAATTGTCGGCGTCACATTCACTTGTCGGTAGAGGGAGCCTCGAAAGACAGTCGGCGTCCGCATGATGCCCGCCACTCTTGAAACGGACTGCAAAGTCAAATTTCTGCAAACGTAGCACCCATCGAGCAAGGCGGCCAGACGGGTCGCGGAGACCAACCAACCAACATAGTGAATGGTGATCAGTAACGATCGTAAAGCGGCGCCCGTAGAGATATGGCCGGAACTTCTGGACTGCAAAGACGACAGCGAGGCACTCTAGCTCAGTGACGGTGTAATTCTGTTCGGCCTTGCTCAACGAACGGCTGGCGTAGGCAATGGCATGCTCGGCGTCACCAAAACGCTGGACGAGGACGGCGCGGAGGCCGATTCCACTCGCGTCGGTGTGCAATTCTGTTGAGGCAGAGGGGTCAAAATGGCGAAGTATGGGTCCGGAAGAGAGCAGGAACTTCAGTTGACGAAACGAGGAATCGCAATCTGCTGTCCAGGTGAAAGGGTTATCCTTGCGCAGCAATGAAGTCAGAGGGTAGGCAGTATCGGCAAAGTTGGGCAGAAAACGTCGGAAGTACCAGCAAAGACCCAAGAAGCTCCTCAGCTCGCGTTGTGACTGCGGTTGTTTAAAGCCGGTAACTGCAGCGACCTTCTGTGGGTCTGGACGCACCCCCTGCTTGTCCACTAGATGTCCAAGTACTAGCGCCTCTCGTTGGCCAAAGTGACATTTCTTTGAGTTGAGGGTAAGGGCAGCTTGTTCAAGGCACGTCAGAACAACGTCCAGTCGATGGTTGTGCTCTGCAAAGGTGCGGCCAAAAATGACGACGTCGTCAAGATAACATAAACAAATCTCCCATTTCAGGCCGCGCAGTACCGTGTCCATAAACCGTTCAAATGTTGCAGGCGCGTTGCACAAACCAAACGGCATGACGTTGGATTCAAACAAGCCGTCTGGGGTCACAAAAGCGGTTTTCTCTTTGTCAGTTGAATGCATGGGTATCTGCCAGTAGCCCGATCTGAGGTCTACAGATGAAAAGTAGGATGCGGAATGAAGACAGTCGATAACGTCATCGATCCGGGGAAGTGGATACACATCCTTTTTCGTCACAGAATTGAGACGCCGGTAGTCGACACAAAACCTCCAGGACACATCTTTCTTTTTCACGAGGATGACCGGCGCAGCCCAAGGGCTAGAGGAATCTTGTATGACGCCCTTGGCTAGCATGTCGTCGACCTGTTGAGCGATGATCTAGCGCTCTGACGCGGACACGCGGTAAGGCTTCTGCCTTAAGGGATGCGCGGGCCCCGTGTCGATCCTGTGGCGAGCCCGCATAGTTGGAACGTGAACTTTGTTAGCATTCTGCGCGAAATCAAACAATGACGCATGCTTTCGAAGGACGCTGACCAGGGCTTGATGTTTCTCTGAGGACAATGACTTGTTGATCATATTTAGAAACGGCGAGTCTTTAGCACCGTGCTCTTGGGATTCATGGGACGTGTCATCCGTTAAAGCGCCTATGCTGAGACTGGTATCCACTTCAAAAGAGGCAAGTCGGATACCGCAGGGTAGCACAACAGACTGGGAGGCTAAATTTCACACCCATAGTGTAGTTGTTCCGCAGGCCACAGAGAGGACGCATCGAGGTATGAGCACACTTTTCTTCACAACCATCGAAGGCACAGGCTCAACAATTGCATCAAATGTATCGGCGTCGACACCGCAAGCAGCAACTCGTACTCTGGATAAGGAACGTGCCGGTAAGACAGTATCTTCAATGACGGCGAGAGTGCGTGAACATGTAGCAGGTTGGTCAGCAAGAGGAGAGAGGAAAAGCTCGCCGGTACCGCAGTCAACAGTGGCACCGCACTGTTGTAGGAAGTCGAGGCCAAGAATTACGTCGTGAGTGGATTTAGCAAGCACTGCGAATTCGGCTTGATACACGTTATCGGAGAAGTAAACGTTCGCGGTGCACACACCAATAGGTCGGAGCAACTCGCCACTCACAGCACGAAATGTATTAGAGGTGCCCCAGCGAAACATCACTTTACGGCCTAGTCGGGTTTTGAAATGTTGGCTGATAACAGAGACACTCGCTGCTGTGTCCACTAAGGCCAAAGTAGTAACATTGTCCACTAAAACACGAATCTTATTATGACACATGGCGACTGGCGGAGGCATAGGGGCATTTAGCTGAAGATGACAAGCGACCACACCTCCATTGGTCGCGCCGCCTAGTTTCCCGGCGGCGGTGACGTGAGACGCCGTCGCGGAGATGGAGACCTGCGCTGGCGTGAAGGCGGCGGCGTCAAGCTCCGCACAGAAGCTGGTGAGTCGCTACGGTAATTCGCCTGGTAGAGCGTCCTGCTATCTGAATCAGAGGACCAACGTGTCTCGTCACCTTGTCGGTTGCCCCACCGATAAAAAAGTACGCGGTCGTTCATAGGACGGTGGTGACATGCGACAGCGGTGAGGACAAAATCGGGCGACGTGACCGCGAATGCCGCATTGGAAGCAGATGGGGCGTTCACGGGACGCACTGAAATTGTCAGTAGGAGAATAACAGGCACGGCCGTCTCACTCTTGAGGAACTGCAGGCGGTCTGCGTGAGTAACCGTTGTAGAACTGGTAACTGGGATGCGCGTTCGTAGTATGGTTTGACACTCCTGGACGAGGCGCGAAGTTGTAGGCATCTACGGAGGCGGCGGTAATGGACGTCTCACCAAAGTCGCCGGAAGAGAAAGGCTCTCGAACCCGAGCAGTCGAGAGGGAAACCGCCTAGTGCCGGTCAAGCTCTTCGCGCACCACTTGCCGAATCATTGAGGCGAGGTCGGATGGAGCTGGGACCACGTCAACACTGGCGACGTTAGTCACGTTGGCCAGGCGACCGAACTTCGGTGTGATACGCCGAGCTCTGAGCGCTTCAAATGTGCGGCAGTGCAGAACGACGTCCGTTACGGATTCCAGACGGTCTTTTCCTATGAGGAACTGGTACACGTCCTCAGCGATCCCTTTCAGCAGATGGCCAACTTTATCCTCTTCTGACATCTGAGGGTCCAGGGCCTTGCACAACTTAAGCACTTCCTCGATGTACGTAGTGCAAGTTTCGCCGGGGACTTGAGCTCGCTGCATTAGCGTTTGCTCTGCACGCTTCTTTTTAGCTGTCGGATCTCCGAAAGACTTCTTAATTTCGTCTACGAACTTCTCCCAAGTTGTCAAGCTTTCTTCATGGTTTTCAAGCCACACAGACGCTGTTCCCTTGAGGAAGAAGGCGACGTTGTTAAGCTGGGCGGTGGCATTCCAGCCGTTGAACCGACTTGCTCGTTGGTAGAAGCTGAGCCATCCGTCCACGTCTTCTCCGTCTTTTCCAGCGAAGGTGCGTGGCTCGATGTAGGGTTGCCATGGAACGCTGGTAGAAGGTGGCGGATTGTCGCCGTCAGAAGCCATCTCTGGTGGCAGACCGGCAATTCGGCGACTTCGTCGAAGCTCCACGGATTGCGCCTCAGCGGTCGGTTCGTTGTCGTTCTTCGGGGGCGCCGTTGTTTTACCCAGCACCGTCCACCAAAACCGTTACGATGGGGTGCGTTTATTTAAAGATGAATCGATGAAAAAGGGCAAAGGGTTGCCGCGCCGACACCGAGCCGCTCCAAAGACAAGCGCACTTCGTTCTCCTCTTCTGTCCTTCCGTAGCTTTTGCGTAACAATATTAAAATAAAAAAATACCATTTCATGATAAGAAAAGTAATTTAGACTTTTGTGTTTTCGCCTTTAATTACAATTGAGAACTTATTCTATTAGCAGCATGCAACTTGTTGCACTTAGTTTTGAGTTACCAACTTTACGCACCTTCACCCAGCCAAGTCAATCCGTGATAGGCCTACGAGCCATAAAATCGACAATTGAATTCGGAATCAGCGGCGTATAATGAATCAATCATCATCACACATGTTAGTTGAGAGAAAGCGATAACCGCAATCACTTCTTCTAGCTTACGAACTTCACGCATTACCATGGATCGAGCCCAGTTTTGTGCTAGGTTAGAGCCGTCGCTTCGATGGGCGCCGCCATGTTTGTTTACAAAAGCGTTTAGGGCAGCTTTTGGGGCTCCCGCTAAATTTATGAAATAGCGTGCCCGACGCCATATCCAAGCATAGTTTGCGTCTTGTGCATGCGCAGTGGTTTCGACGCTATTGCTTTGGGGCCGCAAAACGTTTGATGCCCCTATTCTCAAACTCTAATAATTGCTGGGGTTTTATGTGCCAAAACCAGGATATGATTTGGAGGCATGACGCAGTGGGGGATTCCGTATTAATTGTGGCCACCTCGGGTTCTTTAACTTACACCTAAATATAAGTACATGGGTGTTCCAGCATTTCGCCTTGATCGAAATGCGGCTGCCGTGGCCGAGAATCAAACCCACGTCCTCGAGCCAGCAGTGCGACACATCACAAGCTAAGCTAACACGGTGGGTGAAGTTCATGTGACGTGGTGCACTGATGTGATGGTGGCAAACATGTTTCGATATTAGCAGAATGAGTATCTGCATCCGTGACGTTACGGGCAAACCATGTAGAGGTTAAATCACCAGAACCCACCTTTGGCTCAGGCTTTTTTATCCCATTTTAGATGCGAAGCAGCTTACGGCAGGGGCTTTGTCCGTCCCTCCCGCGGCGTCCCATACCCCCACAGTGCATGCGCGTCCCCTCCCCCTCTCTCTCCTCTCACACGCTCCCCCCTTTCTCTCCTCTAGAAATCCTCTACGGGACGGCGCCCGTGTCCCACACCTCCACAGCGCATGCGCGTCCCTTCCCCCTCTGTCTCCTCTCCTACGCTCCCCCCCTTTTTCTCCTCTAGGAATCCGGAGCGGTGCGCACGACAGGTGGTGCGACTGCTGCATACTTCGCTGGGGGCGCCACGATAGTTCCACGGTATGAAAATGGCGGAGCGCACGCACCTGATTCTCCTGTTCAGCGCGCGATGAGCACTCGGGCCGCTGCTGCGAAACCATCTCCCGCTCAAGCTAACCATCTCCCCGCTGCTTCGCATCCACACATGGTTCCCTTTAGCGGGAGATGGAGTGATTTTTTTATACGTTCTCGCATACTTGGCCCACTTCCCCATGTTTGGATTCTCCTCTGTGAGGAGAATCCGACCTCACGTCCAACCTATCGAAATGAATCTCGAATCTAAGCACGAAGAAAAATTCATCGAGCTGGAAAAGGAAAATGGCAGTAAAGTCGTGCCAGAAACGTGGAGTGGGTCGAAAGCTGTGCCCGGCGCGATACTTCATTCGGAAAACATGGCCCTGAACACACTGGAGCGTGTCATCCACCCGTGCTTCCCTTCTTTCATGTCGGCGCCACGATCGCCCGATGACCCCGACCCAATGTTATTGCTCTCCCTTCTTAAGCATAGCCATGTTAGTACAGTGTTCTGTGAAAAATATTACACCATCTTCCCGTAAGGGAACCCTGAGTAGTATGCGAAGCAGCCATGGGGTCGACTCAAGGTAGTTTTATCAGCTGTATAAACTTTGACATGCAGCAGCACCAGCAACGCGCAGAACTGTTGTCGAAGCCATCGGCGTTTTGCTCGCGTTCGCACCGAACGCGCGCGGCGTTGGTGACTGTTGCTGGTGCCTCTGGGGCGCCTACCATCGCGCCTCTAACCTAAGCTGCTTCGCATTATCGCGCTCGGAGCCGCAGGTGTTGCCAGTCGTTGCGCAATCCGGAGAGGAGAGGAGGATTGCCGAGAGGAGATGAGATGAGATAAGGAGAGGAGTGGAGGGGGAGGAGGATGCGCATGCGCAGTAGGGGTGTGGACACACGGCGGTTGTATGGCTGGAGGGAGGTAGGGAGGGAGGGAGGGAGGGAGTGACATAGCCCTGAGCATAAGATGCTTCGCATCTAAAACCCAGTATACCCACTACAAAGAAGCTCGAGAACAAGTTAAGGACCGCACAAAGAGCGATGGAACGAAAAATCTTAGGACTAACGTTAAGAGACAGGAAGAGAGCGGTGTGGATCAGAGAACAAACGGGGATAGCCGATATTCTAGTTGACATTAAGCGTAAGAAATGGAGCTGGGCAGGCCATGTAATGCGTAGGATGGATAACCGGTGGACCATTAGGGTTACAGAATGGATACCAAGAGAAGGGAAGCGCAGTCGAGGTCGGCAGAAAACCAGATGGGATGATGAAGTTAGGAAATTTGCAGGCGCAAGCTGGAATACGCTAGCGCAAGACAGGGGTAATTGGAGATCGCAGGGAGAGGCCTTCGTCCTGCAGTGGACATAAAATATAGGCGGATGATTATGATGATGACTCCCAGGTTGATCTCGATGCTCGGGGATTGTGTGCCTAACGGTCAAGCAGGGTGTAAGTTTAAGTGCATCAAAGATCAAAGCCACCGGCTCAGACAACGGCGCAGAGAGGGAAGGAAAGGTGGGAGGGGGGGGGGGTCATTTCGCGCACGCACACACGCACAGCCACGCGGCCGGCTCAGCCAGCTAAAACACAGCCTTCGAGATTTGCTTCTACCTTGTCAGAGCCACCTCTGGAGCGCGGATTAGGGCGCCACTTATAGCCCAAACACAGCCAAGTCGCTAATTTTCCGTAGCCCAAATATAGCCACATAGCCAACTCGTTCGAGTCGACGCCAAAAAATTTTTCCCGCAGCCCAATTTGGCTACATATTGTTACCAGGCATTGCGTATGAGCCTGCCATTAAAGGACCGCTGTCCTACGCGAAGAGGAAGAAGACGGGACATGCCGCGTGAGATGCTGTCAGCCATTCTCTGGTAGCAGCAGCCTGTAAATATTGTCTCTCCCGTGTACTTCTGAATCCCCGTGACAATTTGGTGAAAGTGCGGGGTACCAGAAGAAGCGCTGTACAACGGAGCTCCGCAGTGGTCGTCGAGTCGGGGTCATCATTATGACAGACGAGACCATGACCGCATCGCCTGCGCCGGCCAGTGCGACGCCTGCACCAGCGCCGATCACGTCAACGATCGTCGTTACGCATCCTAAAGACCCGGGAACGTTCTGCGGTACGGATGAAGTTGACGTCGAAGATTGGATTGGCAATTATGAACGCATCAGTGACGTAAATCGTTGGGCGACGATGATACTGGCGAACGTGCTGTTTTACCTCAAAGGAACGGAAAAGGTGTGGTTCGACAACCATGAGGCAGAGATTGGAAGTTGGGACACTTTCAAAACAAAACTTAGTGCCTTGTTTGGGAAGCCCATGGGTCTAAAGGCGGCCGCAACGCAAGAGCTATCCATCCGCGCTCAGACGTCCACTGAATCATACACATCCTACATTCAGGACGTCTTGGCTCTTTGCCGTAAAGTGGACATGGACATGACGGAGTCTGATAAGGTTGGTCACGTACTAAAGGGAATCGCAGACGATGCGTTCAACCTATTACTGTGCCGAAATTGTGCGGCCGTCGACGCAATTATTGAAGAATGCAGGCGTTTTGAGCAGGCCAAAAGTCGGCGTATTGCAAGGTCATTCGCTCGGCTACCGAACACCGCCCCGACGTCATCATGCGAAAACGGACAGGCCTCCCGTCTGCAGTCATCGCCGCCATCGGAAATTACATGAATCGTCCGTCGGGAAATCGAAGCAATTTCTCCTGCTCTCCCCAACAACGGCCACGGCGATTTTCACGTGCCAGCCGTTTCCCTGGTCCAGTCCATTGTGCGGGAGGAACTCGGCAACTTGGGTTTCGCCGTTTGCACCGTTGCTCAGTCTCGGACAACTGACTGTCGCCCTAGGTCGCCGCCTCGCCCGAGATCACCGCCCCACGAACAACGGTTTTATTCGCGCTCTCGTAATCCGGCTGAATGGCGGACGGCAGATGACCCGCCGATTTGCTTCCACTGCCGCCGTATCGGTCACGTCGCGCGCCATTGCAACAGCCGTTGGGTGTTGCCGTTAAACCGGGATGACACTGCTAGCCGCACTGACAACTACCGCCGTTTTCAGCCCGCTCAGCCATACCAACCATACAACACTGATAGCTACCGCCACTTCCAGCCTTTTGAGCCGAACAACGTCGATGACACCCCTACGCCACACAGCCGTTCCCCATCGCCCCGAGGTCACCAGTCCCGTTCGCCACCAGCGTGTCGGCCGTCGTCTCCTTCGCCTCAACGACGACGTCCGACATCGCCGCTCAACCTTCAACAGGGAAACTAAGGGATGCAGCTCTTAGAGGTGACGCTGCATTTTCGACTTCCACCTCAAATCCTCTCCTCGTATTGCCGACGCGACGAAACTTGATCGACGTTGACGTTGACGGCTTAACTGTTCCCGCACTCGTCGATACTGGGGCACAAATATCCGTGATGAGTAATCAGCTTCGTCGCCGCCTCAAGAAAGTACTTACCCCCGCCGCTACTGGTATTATTCGCGTCGCTGATGGAAGAAGTTCCGCAGTCATCGGAATGTGCACAGCTCGCATCACCATCGCCGGTCACCATATATCTGTTTTGTTTACTGTTCTCGAGCAATGCCCCAACGACGTCATTCTCGGACTCGATTTCTTGTCAGCCCATGCCGCTCTCATTGACTGTGCAAGCGGCGTCCTTCAACTTGAACTTCCTCAACTGGCAGATGTTCCACCTTTACCGTCACACCGCTTATGCTCTGTGGATTATGTTCGGTTGTCACCGCAAGCCGCCACGTGTGTTGCCTTGACGACGGCATCACCAGTTCCAGACGGCGACTACATAGTGTCTCCGCTAGTTGAAGTACTGTTGACCAATAATATTGCTTTGCCGCACACCCTTGTGACTGTTGTCGACAACCACGTCCAGCTCCCGCTTCTCAACTTCAGCAAGTCGACCCAAGCTCTCCCGCAAGGAATCTCAGTGGCCTACGTGTCTGCGCTTGATCAATGAGATGTCGCGGCACTAGACGCCGACACTTGTTCGTCATTTCTCGCAAGCGGTCCGCCAAGTCCACTCTCCGACGAAATTACCACGATGATTGCCCCTGATCTTCCGACTTGTCAAGCTGCGGAACTTCACCACCTCCTAACGACCTATAGGGATATCTTTGACTTCGATGACCGCCCTCTCGGTGAAACCTGTCTCGTAAGTAATCGAATACATACCGGAGATGCTATTCCTACCAGACGGCGCCCCTATCGTGTGTCCCATTCCGAACGCCAGGTCATACAACGAGAAGTCGACAAGATGCTATCCAAAGACGTCATAGAGGCTTCCTCAAGTCCGTGGGCGTCACCTGTCGTCTTGGTCAAAAAGAAGGATGGCAGCTGGAGATTTTGCGTCGACTATCGGGTCCTAAACAAAATAACGCGCAAAGACGTATACCCGCTGCCACGGATCGATGACGCCCTGGACTGTCTTCACGGTGCGAAGTACTTATCATCCATAGACCTGCGCTCGGGCTACTGGCAGATTTCAGTTGATGACTTGGATCGAGAAAAAACTGCCTTTATCACACCGGACGGCCTCTATCAGTTCAAAGTTATGCCCCTTGGACTGTGCAACGCGCCCGCAACGTTCGAACGCATGATGGACTCTCTCCTTCGTGGCTACAAATGGTCTATATGCCTCTGCTACCTAGACGACGTCATTGTGTTTTCTCCAACGTTTGAAAGTCACATTACTCGTTTGGCGACCATTCTAGCTGTCTTTCGTCGAGCAGGACTCCAACTAAACTCAAAAAAGTGTAATTTTGGCAAACAACAAATCACTGTGCTTGGTCATCTTGTAAGTTCTACAGGTGTCCAACCTGACCCTGCCAAGATTAGCGCTGTCAAGAACTTCCCTGTGCCCTCGTCTACTAAAGCTGTACGGAGTTTTGTTGGACTATGCTCGTACTTCCGCCGTTTCATACGCAATTTTGCCATCATAGCCCGACCCCTTACCGACCTTCTCAAAAAGGACGTGCCTTTCTCGTGGGGCCCCGACCAAGCGACCGCATTCTCGGCGCTCACCAACTTACTCACTTCACCGCCTATACTGGCTCACTTTGACCCATCTGCGCCTACTGAGGTTCGCACACATGCTAGTGGGCATGGAATCGGCGCCGTCCTCGCTCAGCACCAGCATGGCCACACACGTGTCGTTGCATACGCCAGCCGCCTGCTCTGCACATCTGAACGGAATTATTCGATCACAGAGCGCGAGTGCCTTGCATTGGTTTGGGCTGTCGCAAAATTTCGCCCGTATTTGGACGGCCGCGCATTCTCGGTTCTTACCGACCACCACGCCTTTTGTTGGCTGTCCTCGCTCAAGGACCCAACTGGTCGCCTTGGTCGCTGGGCTCTGAGGCTACAGGAATATACATTTGAGGTAATTTATAAATCGGGCAGGCTACATCACGATGCCGATTGTCTTTCGCGCCATCCGGTGAACCCTGCTAGCGTCGCTGATTACGAGCAAGATTCCTGTGTACTGGCCATCTCTGATTTACGCGACATCGGCACCGAACAGCGTCGGGATGCAGCCCTAAAGCTCACCATTCAACGACTCTCATCTGCACGTTCCGACCCGGCTCTCTACGCCAGTATGTCCTACGTGTTGACGTCCTTTACCGTCGCAACATGAAACCTGATGGGCCCGAATTCTTGCTAGTTATTCCCCGACAGCTGCGCACCACCATTCTTCAACATCTGCAGCTCCAAGAGCCGGACACCTCGGCGTTTCACGCACCTACGACCGCATGCGACAGCGGTTCTTTTGGCCTGGCTTGTATCGTTCGGTGCGCCGATACGTTGCCGCCTGCGAGCGCTGTCAGCGCCGCAAACGTCCTGCTCTACTTCAAGCTGGCCTGCTTCAACCTGTCGACATTCCACCGGAGCCCTTCTTCCGCATCGGCCTTGACTTGCTCGGACCTTTCCCTACGTCCGTATCCGGCCACAAATGGATTGCCGTCGCAACTGACTACGCCACCAGATATGCCATCACGCGCGCCATGCCCAGTATTTGCGCTACCGACGTTGCAGACTTTCTGCTCAATGACGTCATTCTTCGACACGGGGCTCCGCGTCAGCTTCTTACGGATCGTGGCCGCTGTTGCCTTGCAAAGGTCATTGACAAAATTCTGCGTAGCTGCTCTACTGAACATCGCCTTACGACAGCCCACCATCTACAGACCAACGGTCTTACCGAGCGGCTCAACCGAACTCTCACGGATATGCTGTCCATGTACGTCTCTACTGATCACCACGATTGAGACGCCGCCCTACCCTACGTTACTTTTGCCTACAACTCGTCCCGCCATGACACTGCCGGCTGCATGACACCCTACGTTGCCCTTCGAGACGCTCCTACCTGCTGATCCATCCCTACCAACCGCTTATGCTCAGGACGTCCTGTCTCGAGCCAGGCTATGTGCGTCGCAGGCCTCCCAAAAAGAGCGATATGATAGCCGGCACCGCGAAGTGGAGTACCCTTCTGAATCTCTGGTCCTACTCTGGACGCCGTCTCGACGCCAAGGCCTGTGCGAGAAGCTCCTCCCTCACTACACAGGACCCTATATACAAAGTTCTCCGCAAGCTCAACGACGTTGACTACCTCATCACTCCGCTCGAACATCGCCCGTATTCTTCTTTTACGTCTGCGGCTGATGTTGTCCATGTGTCGCGGCTAAAACCCTACTACACCGGCAGTGCTGACTAATTTTGGAAGGCGCCGTGACGGCGCTCAGTCCGCCAAGGGTGATGTTACGAGGCATTGCGTATGAGCCTGCCATTAAAGGACCGCTGTGCTACGCGAAGAGGAGGAAGACGGGACATGCCGCGCGAGATGCTGTCAGCCATTCTCTGGTAGCAGCAGCCTGTAAATATTGTCTCTCCCGTGTACTTCTGAATCCCCGTGACAATATAGCCAAACCTGGCAACACTGTAATGCCTTCGGGCCTTCAAGGTGATAATAAATGAAATGAAATGAATGATCAACCATGAAAACAGCCGGACATAGAAAAAAGCAGGCAGATCCCACACCATGTGGGAATCGATGTTATGTGAAGCAGTGTGCGGGGAGCCTACTAAGTTAATGGAACGACCATGAGAGCACCAAGACGTAGGCGACTTTTTCATGACCTACATGCATGTGTGATGTGTGGTGCGCGACGGTGATATTTGTGGTGTGCGACGAGGTGCGGTGAATTTCAAACAAGAAGCAGACGACAAGGAGAGCACGCGCCGCTCTACCGCGCCGCGCCGGAAACGACGACGCCGAAGAGCGGCCAGCACGTGAACACGCCCGGCACAAGGAAAACAACAAAAGAAAGCCAATCCAATCACAAAGGAACACGGAGCCTCGAGCAGCCAATGAGAAATCGACGAATCGACCAGAGCAGCAGAAAAAGGAGCCGCGCTGGCAGTAGGGGGAGGAGTTCCAGAAGCGGCACCAGGAGAAGGTCGGCCACCGGATCGGGAGTTGAAGACAGCCGTCGGGTTCCGGACCCGAGCCACCAGGACTTCACCCGGCCGGGGCCTCCTGCCAACCCGTTCCTGGGAGTAGCCACTCTTCCTGATCGTCAACCGCTGACCGAGGCCGGCAAGCGTCTGCGCCCGTGGGCAGAACGAGAGCTGTCGGGCTACGGGCCCGAGCTCCACGACCAGCTGCCCGGCCAGAACGCCGCCGCCGTCAACCCCTGCTGCCAAGCCGCCTGCCTTCCCGGGCATCGTCACTCTGCCCGATAATCAACTGCTGCTGCCCGAGGCCGGTGAGCGTCTGCGCCCGTGGGCAGAACGAGAGCTGTCGGGCTACGGGCCCGAGCACCACGACCAGCTGCCCAGCCAGGACGCCGCTGCTGGCTTCCCGTGCTGCCGAGCCGCCTGTCTTCTCACTCCGAGCCATAGCTGCTGTACGACGTTCCGACACGACTTTTGGTGAGACCAACACCGCTTATCTCGTCGTCTCGTCTCCGCTTCGCCGCATCGAGACTGTAGTGCATACTCACACCCGCAGCCTGCCCGAACTTGCCTCATATCATTAGCGTTCCATCTACGTGTTTTCATGTTATCTTTGTGTGTTTGGTTTAGGGTTTTCTTTTCGTTCTAGTTTTATTAAAAGCTTGTGTGTTTCCCAACAAACGGCTTTGTCCTCGATTGGGTTCTGGGAGGCTCCGCCTCAGAGAACCGCCAGAAATATTAGACAAAAGAACCTGCTCATCACAGCATGCATGAATTTCACGTCATGCATGTATGCATGTCATACATGTCACGCATGTCATGCATGCATGACATTCACGTCATGAGTCCTCAGGAGACCCTTTAGCAACGCCTGGGACACCTTAAGGCGAAATCCTTAGCCATGCTTATGACTGTGACTTCAACTGTTCACATTTAGCCTTTTCCTTCTTAGTACCTCATCCGAACCCATTTGAGTGGTTCTTGAGTCTTAATCTTTTTTCGCTGAGTCATTGTCATTTTTTCTGTCATTCTCATGACTATGACGTTTACCAGCATCCTTTAGTGTTTCCCAGTGGCTTTTGAGTGTTAATATTTTTTTCGCTGTGTCATTGTCATTTTTGCTGAGTCATGCTCATGACTATGATTTCTACCATCACCCTTTAGTGTTTCTTTCACTTTGTGCCCACGTCTGAACACATTCCAGTGGTTTTTGAGTGTTAATCGTTTTTAGTGGAGTCATTGTCATATTTCCTGAGTCATTCTCATGGCTATGATTTCTACCAGCATCCTTTAGTGTTTCCTTCACTTAGTACCCACACCAGAACCCATTTCTGTGGATTTTGAGTGTGAATCTTTTTTTTCGCTGAGTCATTGTCATTTTTGCTGAGTCATGCTCATGACTATGATTTCTAGCATCGTCCTTTTGCGTTTCCTTCACTTAGTGTCTACGTCCGAACCCATTCCGGTGGTTTTTGAGGCAAATTTTTTTTCGCGCAGTCAGTATAATTTTTGCTGAGCTATTCTCATGACTATGACATCTAGCAGCATCCTTTAGTGTTTCCTTCACTTAGTACCCACGTCCGAACCCATTTCGGTGGTTTTAGAGTGTTAATATTTTTACTGGGTCATTGTCATGACCTACATGACACGCATGTCACATTTATGTTACTCCTGTCTTACTATGCCAATTTTGGTACCTATCAAGTTAACGAAACAACCATGAGAGCACCAACACGTAGGCGGCTGTTTCATGACCTACATGACATGCATGTCATGAACTTCATATCATGGCATATCATTTCTGTTTGTCATATACTCTTGTCATAGTATGCCAGTTTTGCTGCATACCGGCGCCGAGTTTGTTTTACAACTGAAGCTAATCTAGTAACGTTGGCGCATACCAAGCCCGCACAACGCAGCGCTTCAACAACCCGTGACCTCCGAGATTTGCGTGCGCATAAAATCTCGGAGGCTATAAACGAGCCACAACACGAACCAGCCTTGCGCAAGGTGGCGATACCGTCGTCACATCGGTCACATGACCATGCTTGTGGCCGCGGCTGCCGGCTCCGGCGTGAAACCGGCCTGTGCATAGTTCCGTAATTGCGTTTGGTTTGGGCGGTCGTGTGTTTCTGCCTGTTTTTGCTTGTGCTGTCCTTTGTCATTGTGATGAGTGAAAGAAAACGATGACGACAAAGTGCGCACGGGTTCTTTCGCGATTGGACCATGCATGTGAGTGATGTCGCCAAATCAGCGATAGCCCAGTGATATTGGGCCACGTATGGCGAGCACGTGGCGAAATTCTTCGTGGCGAGACACACGGCTGGTCAGCGGGAGACGGAAGACAGCAGGCCGACGTGTCGCACGCCGACAATCAAGGAACGCGACCGTCCATGGAGCTGCCGCCCGAACGTTTCCCTTGGCCAAAGTGTTCGCCAGCGCGAGTACTGCAGCTCGGAGCGTGTCTTGGCCTGCTGTGCTGCAACTAGCCGCGAGCATTGCGGATCGCGGGCAAGGCGCCTCCTTGGTCAGCTGTTCGGCGGAGAACCGTTGGTGCCCTTGCTAATGGCAGCATATACGCCGAGAACTGCGGCTCGCACGCAAGCTGTCCGCTGGGCAGGCTGAGCATTCCTGCAACGTGCACTGCTGCCCGGATGCAGGCTGACTGCTGAACGGTCGTCTCCGGTTCGGCAAGAGCCATCTCCTCACCATCCAACATCGAGGCGTATCCGAAGTCGTCACGTCATCGCCCCTCACTTCGGCAACCCCAAATATGAGAGTGCGAAAGACATTTTTCATCATATAATGGAATTCGAGCAGAAAAACCGTGCACACCAGCAACAAATACTACAGCTCCTGACGAAAAGCATCCTCCAGCATTCTCGGAGGCCGTCGTTGGAAAAGGTAAAACCGGATATTTATGACGGTTCAACATCTGCAAACGCTCAAGCCTGGCTGAGTTTCTATGAGTACGCGTGCGACCAAAATGGTTGGCGACAAGACCTTGACAAGGTTATGAATATGCGCTGGTAGCTACGAGGCATAGCGAAAACCTGGCATCACTTGAAAACCACGGAAAGAGGGAACCGGCCGTGGGCTGAGTGGAGAGACAGTTTTTTGACGTCTTTCTCCGACAGTAAGCTCCAGAGTTGGGATAGCGCTATGGCCTTCAAATATAGTTCCGGCCCTCTGGTAGAATACTTTTTTGAGAAGAGAATGCTGCTACATGTTGCTGACTCCACGTTATTGGACTCGTCGCTCATACCTCTAATTATATTAGGACTTCCTAAGAACATGCAGCATGATGTTCAACTACGAACTCCGCATACTGTGGATGACTTGCTTAAAACTATGAAAGATTTATGCGCTCTGCAGCATCAAGAGAGTGCTTATAACGGCTGCAGTACTTCATCTAATGAAGATCACAGATTGCAGTGTAAAACTGTGACCAAGTTGACATCGGGAGGTCACCTTTTCTCATTTTAAGAGACCATCTTCCTTACACATCGTGCCAAGCTTGTGTACATTTCTGTGCAAGCAAATGGGAAGGACGTCAAGGCTTTAGTAGATAGTGGAGCTTCGATAACAGTTGTAAATAAGAACGAAATTCCGGACCTAAGCATCGTGCAAGATTGTCCTGTGACGGTGTACGGTTGCGACGGCAGGAAACATTCGTATAATGAGTGGGCGGAAGTGTTAATCACGTGCAAAGGAAAAAGCACATTAACTAAGGCTCTCGTACTCGATGGAGTAAAATATCAGTTGCTCTTGTCTCGCCCAGTCATGCAACAGCTGCGACTAAACCTCTACTGGGATGGGGAAGTCACTACTCGAGATGACCGCCAAATGTCTTCGCTTTCACTTGCTGAACTTCAACGGAAGCCTACCACAGCAGCGGACGTTATCAAGTTCTATCCAGAGCTAATATGCGTCGGGGGCTATCCAAAGGCAACGTCAAAGTTTGAAGTACCGTTTGAACTTCGCGACGAGATGGTAGTGAAACGCAAGGCCTACAGTATGTCACGAGAGAAGAAACATTGGTTGAAGGTAGAACTACAGAAGATGCTCGACGCCGGTGTCATCCGCCCATCAACCTCTGCCTTCGCTTCTTCGATCACCATTGCTCCTCAAGGAGATGGCACATTTCGTCTCTGCACTGATTACAGGCAGGTCAACAAACAGACTGACTTATTTCCAATTCCAATGCCACTTATCGACGAAATTATCAACGAAAGCGGGGGCTGGAAGATTTTTTCTCGCTTGGATCTGTGCAAAGGATTCTGGCAAGTGCCACTGTCAGAGGAGACAAAAAGATTTTCCGCCTTTGTGACACCATTCGACATATACGAATATAATAGACTGCCTTTTGGCTGGAAAAACTCACCTGCATTGTTTCAAAAGATGATGAACTGTGTTCTTAAGCCATATCTCGGAATTTTTTGCAATGTTTGCGTTGATGACATCATCGTGTATTCGAGATCTAAGCAGGAGCACACCGAACATCTGGCGAAAGTCTTACAAGCACTCAGCAATGCCGATCTGAAGATAAATGAAAAGAAGAGTGGTTTCTTTCAGCCGAATGTCGTTTTTCTCGGTAGAGTGTTCAACGGTGCTACCAAAAGTACCAAGCAAGAGTCTGTACATCGAATTTCCACACTTACGAAGCCGCATGACCTTCATTCTCTGCGAGTTTTTCTTGGACTAGCAGGTCACTTCAGGGCTGTCATTAAGCATTTTGCAAAGATTACAAAGTGCCTGACCGAGCTGACAAAAAAGGATGTTCCTTTTATTTGGTCTGATGAGTGCGAAGAGGTCTATCAGGAACTAGTGCACCGCATCTCGTCTGACCCAGTACTAACTTTACCTGACTTCAGCCTGCCGTTCGAGATGAACACTGATGCATCACACTATGGTACAGGGGCAGTGCTGTATCAGAGGGACTGCAGTTCTCCCCTAAATCGACAGCTCCGAGTCGTTGGGTACTATTCCTACACGTTTAACTCTACTCAGCTGAACTACTCTACTACGGAGAAAGAGGCCCTTGCCGTCCTCATGGCCGTGGGATACTTTAGATCATACATAGACGGGAGAAAATTCAAATTGTATACAGACCATCAGGCTCTGACCTATTTCCTCAGTCAGTCAGAGCCAAGAGGAAAGCTGGCACGCTGGATAAACGAACTACACAAGTACGATTTTGAGGTTATCCACCGTGCAGGCAGCGGGTTAGCGGATGCAGATGCGTTATCAAGACTGGCGGTCGAAGTTCCACATGAAGTTTTAAACGTGACAAAACTATGGGAAGGATGCGAAGGTCTACAGTTTGCTAATGGAAGGTTCGTCGTGCCGGAGACCCTAGTTCCAAAAGTGCTCCACATGTACCATGACACTCCTGACTCTGGTGGTCATGATGGTTTCTGGAGAACCCATAATAAGCTTCTGCAGAGGTTCACGTGGAACAATATGAAGAGAGATGTAGATAACTATGTTCGATCATACCACTTGTGCCAGGTCAACAAGGCAAAGTACCGCCCACGACCAGCCGCACTCGTATTACCGCTTCACTCAGACACACCTTTCTAAGTAGTGCATGTGGACTTTGCCGAGTTGAAAAAGAAGAGCGAAGTTGTGCGCCAAACACAGTCATTTGTAGTGGCAATCGACCAATGCACAAGAATGGTAGCTGCACGCCCTGGAAAAGAAGATACAAATAGTGTCATTGCCCTTCTTGACCGAGCGATGTTTTCGGAGTTGAAGGTCGTAGTCTCTGACAACGGACGTGCATTCATGAGCAACAAGTTTCAGCAGTGGGCAGACAGTCGCGGGGTTGTGCTGCGGCGCTGCTCTCCATATCACCCCCAAGCCAATGGATTGGCGGAGAGAGTTATCCGTGACATAAAACAGTTTGTCAATGTACCCAAACATCCGAGGAGGTTGGAAGTGCTGCCTAGCAGCAGCCGTTGCACACCATAACAGGACACATACCACAAGCCTTGGATGTTGCCCACATTTCGCCGCGTATGGTGAAGTGCCGAAACTGTCCGCCGACCAGGAGCTTGGAATTTCGGACAAACTTCAGCTAACAGAACGACCAAAAACCATCGAGGATCGTTGCAGGTATCGCGCAGCGATGAAACGCCAGTTCGACAAGAGACATCACGGATATCAAGCTAAACGACTTTGTGCTTGTCAGAAAGGGACTACCAGGAACTGACGTAAAAATCCTTGGTCCATTCCAGGTTGTGAAAACGTGTGTGCAGCAAGGCCTACTCAAGCGGACATTGTTTAACTGCGCGAAAAGACGGACCACAGAGACAGCATGGAACAAGGACGGGCGCAGTCCTTGTTCCATGTACCAACTCTCCCATCTACAAGTTCTTCTAAACTACATATGTTCTACAGCGGGCTATGGTTTTTGTGTTCCCCCTCCTGTAAACCGCGTTCCAGAGATCATCGCCAACATCGTCACTGTGAAGTGCCGCGCGCGCCTGTATGCCTTCTACATAAGGAAGAATGTGGTTCCTGAAGATGTACTCCGATTGTACGGGCATGCGAAACCTTCCTTGAAACATGGAAAACAAGTATGTAGGAATATACGCGACGAGCTGAAGGAGCAAACGCGGAGGTTTGAAGACCTGCTACGACTTCTCTTCTTTGCGCATTATCCTGCATGGCTAGCTACCATCAAAATGCGTGACGCCAAACGGCTAGAAGCACAGACAACGGAACGTTGGTGGCGTTGTTACCTCCAAGATGCCTTAGCAAAGTTGAAGAAACCCAAACCACAAGCTTTGGGAAATGTTATGCTGCTCGGAGGAGCTGTGGTTCCCGAGAGAATACTTTCGACCCTCAGGAAAGGGCCCAAGTACAGCATGGAAACTTCACTGGAAGCGCATGATTGGCTGACCCTAAACCGGAGCCTGGCCAAGCAAGCGGAGACAGGATCAAGAAAGATGTTTATTGGATGGCGTGGACAGCCTAATCAAGACAGTCAAGACGACTGAAGACAAGCCAAAGCGGAAGGACCCAACGTCAGGTATCGTCCGGTTTTTTAGACAGAACGACCTCAGGCTGCTACAACAGGATAAAGAAGGAGGGTTTGTCGTAATGCCATCGGGGCTTTTTTACGAGAAGGCGACGGCTGCTGTGAAAAAGAACTTCAAACTTGTGCCAGTGAAAGCCTCAAAGGTAAAGGCGAAGGCTGTGTCCATGTGCAAGGAGATGGAACTACACAAACTCGCTACCTCAGTCAACAAAAGCAAAGGTGATGGCTTGATCGTGTTTTTTACGGCCAAGACGCACAAAGAGGATATCCCTTTCCGGTTTATCGTGAGCGAAAGAGAAATTTGGTAGAACGAAGTAAGCAGGTTTTTGCAGAAGTGTTTATCGCACCTGAAAGTGGACGACCGGTTTAAAACAACGAACTCGGAAGCTGTGACTAAGTTCATAGAGTCGAATGACGACATTTGTAATGCCTTTTCCATTGACATAGAAGATTTGTTTTATTCTGTCCCTCACGTTGCATTGTTTCAGGCTGTTCGGAAATGTATTGAAGTTAATGGCGAAGTGTCTTTTCAGAAATCTGCCGGGTTGAGTGTTGACAGGTTTTTAGCGTTGCTTGAATTTTACCTCAACTCTACCTTCATCCAGTTTAAAGAAGACCTTTATGTGCAGAAACAAGGCATATGCATAGGATCTTGCGTTGCACCTATCTTGTGTAATATATTCTTATCAGATTTTGACAGAGCGGTAAATGAAGGGATCGATCGTGACCATGTTGTTACCGTGTTTCGATACGTTGACGATTTTCTTGTACTTTTGAAAAGGCAAGCCAGTTCTACGTATGACGACGCCATCGCAGATGTACTACACGTCTTTCAGCGCCTTGGCAAAGGGTTGACTTTCACCCATGAACTAACAAAGGATAATAATATCCAGTTTTTAGACAACGCTTTAACCTTCTGTGACAACCATGTGTGCTGGAAATATAACCCAAGGTCCCAAAAGAAATTGTTGCCCTACGATTCGGCTCATTCAAAAACGGTGAAGCGGGCAATTGCCTCCCAGTGTATCATGTCAGCCTTAAAAAAGTCATGACCACACAAAATACAGGAAAGCTTTGACAGGCAGATTGTAAGGCTAGAAGAAGCAGGTTTCCCTCAATCAGTCATTTCAGCAGTAGCGAAGGCAGTGCTTAAGAAGATGAAGACTGAAAAGAATATTACTGAAGACGAAAGGGTGCGAAAAGATAAGAAACGTAAAGTTGTGCCTTATGTCCACAAGACTTCCCACCACTTAAAAAAGGTTGTAAAACGTTATGGAGTTGAGGTAGCGTTGTCAGCTCCCAGCAAGCTCGCTGGAATATGCTCGCGCATAGGAAGAAGCAAAGGTAGGCTCCAAGGGTGCGGAGCAAAGCACACCATTTCCAACACAGATTGCATTGTTGGAGTAGTGTACCCAGATACCTCTATCATGCGGCAAAGTATACGTAGGCCAAACAGGAAGGTGCGTGAATGTACGCCTGCGTGAGCATGAATTGTCAATTAGGAATAAAGCGAATGGGCACCTTCCTGTCCACTGCTTGGCGTGCCAGTGTAAGCCGATCATGAAAAAAGCTAAGATTTTGTGCCGCAGCCGAGATAGCCGAGCGAGAAAGAAGGGACAAGAGTGTGTCAGCGACACCTCAGTTTATCTGCACAACAGTGAGATGAGGTTTATTGACGAGCGTAGATAGGTTGCGTTTGGTATAAACAAGATTTTTGTATAACTTTTTTATTCGCGCCCGCGCAGTGGTGTACGTCTGGTTTGTAATTATATGTGGTCTTTGTGGAATAAAATTCAGTTGCAAGTCTGCGCCCGTCCTTGTTCCATGCTGTCTCTGTGGTCCATCTTTTCGCGCAGTTAAACAATGTCCGCTAATATGTACCAACTCGCCCAACAACAAGTTCTTCTAAGCCTACTCAAGACTGTTGGGTATATGAACAGTGGACAATTAGACATTGTAGCTGTGAGCAACATCATTCCTTATCACCCCAGGAGGGGTGAGACTTAAAAGAGGGGGAGTGTAAGGTAGAAGAAATAGCGAAAAGGAGAAGCGCAACAAGTTACAATAAACAAGGATGGCTGCCTTATCATTGTCACGTATTGAGCAACAGAAAGCTGTATCGAGAGGTTTTCATGTTACTCTACAATAAACTCATTGACACTTATCCAATTATAATATTTGAGAAGTTGAAGAATTAATGAAGACTAATTATCTAATTAGGTGGAATTCAAAAAATAATCTGAGTATCTCCAAGCGGCGACAAACAACATTGCCTTGGTTCTGTCCAGCAACGTGGCATGTGCATATTTAAAGTTTGGTCCAAGTTACGTGAAACACCCTGTATAAAAAGCGGCCGAGCAAGATGACCATGGTTGCTAGAGGGCGAACTGGTAAAGCGTTTGCTCGGGGTTACATGTGCAAAAGCTTCTTGTCATTCGGAGCGCTTTTTTTTTACTTTAGGAAACAGGAGATGTGTGTAAAGTGTAACATGGCAGTGTACAAACGTATTCACTGGTTTGCAGATGATTCATTGCGACCTAATGCTTTTTTTTCCAGAGTGGTACATATGTGCCTCTTGTACAATGCTTTTCATATAAACCAAGAATTACTTCCTTGGTTACTTGAATGAAGCTTCCAGTGCAATAGTTTTAATTTCCAGGTTTAAATAAGTTTGTAATATGAGGCTTATACATCCATGTCTCGTGTACTAGAATGCTAAGATTATTTTATTTATGTAGCATTACTCAGTCTCATCGTACACAGCAATACAATGGTGCACACTTGTGACACTGATTTCCCCGTTTGTGTATTCTATAGTATCTTTACTTGATTGTTGCTTTTTGGTTTTATGGTTCTTTTAATTCACACCGTTACATTAATTAATGTATCCCAAAGGCAGTATTTTTGATGTTAACATGTTACCAATGTTTGTTTTTGATGGTATGCGGCATTATTCTTTTTTGTGTTCTTTTCAAGCTTCTAGATTATTGGTAACATTGCTTGTAGGCAGCTACCATGCGATTAAATCTCACATTTCTCAGTCTGCTTCTTACAGTTGCTTTGATATCAATCTATAAATATCTCTAGTCGGTTCATCTGACAGCATGGGCTGTTTATTTTGCTAAATAATAAACTTTACGAATTTTGTTTGTATGTTCTAGTCATTGTTTATCGGTTACTAGTTCATTAGGAATTTTTTCTGCGAGCTTTAGTCATGTTGGGGCACGTTTAATTCGATTTACTTTGTATTTATTATTCATTTTGCTCAAATCTTTCCCAAGTGTTACTTTTTCAATAAACTTTAACTTGGTCATACTGTCCTCATTCCATGCGCGCTTGGTGCAAAAGCCATGGCCTGGACGTTCGTCCAGACGCGCCCATTTTTCTTAGCGGGATGGCATTCCCATTTTGGTTCTCAACATCGTCGCTGCATACCAAAGGCGGTTTTCTAGAATTATTTTCGTGGACATGTTCATTTTTATGCGACTTGGTAGACGATGCGTCGGCGTCGATAGGCAACAGTGCTTGGCACTGCACCAGAGCTCTGTTGCACTCGACAACGACGCTTCGACTCATCAGGAACCCGCGAAAACTAGCTTCAGATTATCGTAAAGCTTTCAAGACCATTTGTAGACCACCTTTTTGATAACGTTTTAAAAACGTTTAGAAATGGGATACGAGTAGCTCTGGCAAAGGGATTATTTGTGTCTTTCCGAATCCTATGTCTAGACGAGCTTTTAGAAAACGTCTTTAAGACATGTTATAGATCGTCTCAGAAAAGTAATTAAGCCGGACATTAGCCGACATATACGACGTTTTACCGACGAAGTTGTCTCACCGGTGTCTTCTCGCCTTGGATAAATGCTACGAAAACGTTATGGATCTGTGTTGTGCTACCTGGGATGTTGGAGTTAGGGTTGGTGAGGAGTGGTGGGTGTTGTGGGCTAAATATGGGCAGTGGCACAGTAGGTGTTCAATAGTCTAATGGACACCGCAGGCACTACACTCGGCGATATCAGCCATTCCAATCAAACACGTATATGCATTGGTGAATGCAACGCCCAAGCGTAAGCGGCACAGCATTGTTTCCTCACTTCGCGAAAGTAACAGCCGCGGTTGCATAGACGGGTCGAGAAAATGCAACCGATGCTGGGTGAATTCGGGTGTGTGCCACTTCTCCAATGTCATACTGTGCGCTAACTTGCTTAGGTGTAGGACTGCGTCAGTCCTCGATAAAGGTACAGAAACAAGGTTTCCTCCTTCGTGTTATGACAAGGAAGTCTAGCACGGCTGTGGACGACACGAAGGACGCCGACAGGAAGACACAGCAGCGTAGGTTTAGCCAGGCGCACCAGGAACAGCGTCGAGCCCGAGCCCCACTTCAGTAGCGCTGGCGATCCGGCTGCGGAGCTCTACACGACGCACTTCTTCTTCCTTACATCTTCCCCCCTCGCTGAAGACGGCGCCGCACAGGAGGCCTAAGGTCGTGAGGACGAAGGGCTCGCGATACGGCTTGAGCCGATCGACGTGGACAGTTTCGCGGCCTCGGCGACGCAGGTCCGTAGGGGGCGTCAGAGGTTCGATGACGTAGTTCACCGGAGAAGTTTGCTGCAGAACCCGGTAGGGTCCATGGTATCGAGATACAAACTTGGAGGAGACACCTGGTGTCGAAGTAGCAGGCACCCACAACCAAACGAGAGCGTCAGGCGAAAACTGGGTGTGGGGGCTCCCGTCGTCATGACGAAATTTCTGTAGCGCTTGTTCTTGCGTTGTAAAGGTGCGAGCTAATTGCCGACATTCTTCTGCATACCGGGCGGTTTCGGAAACCGCTGTACCCTCTGACAAGTCGGGACGGTAAGGAAGAATAGTGTCAATGGGAAATGACGGTTCTCGGCCATACAGAAGAAAGAAGGGAGAAAAGCCCGTCGTTGCCTGGGGTGCCGTATTGTAGGCGTACGTGACATAGGGAAGGATGAGGTCCCAGTTGGTGTGGTTGGAGGTGACATACATCGAAAGCATGTCGCCAAGAGTTCGGTTAAAGCGTTCTGTCAATCCATTTGTTTGCGGGTGATATGCGGTGGTACAGCGATGAATAATGTGGCATTCAGTGAGAAGTTCTTGAAGGACATCGGCGAGAAAGACACGGCCTAGGTCGCTCAGTAGTTCGCGGGGAGCGCCATGACGTAGCACGAAGCGTTGAAGCATGAAGGAGGCAACGTCACGAGCCGTCGCGGCGGGTAGAGCGGCCGTTTCGGCATACCTCCTGAGGTGGTCTATAGCTACAATGACCCAGCGATTGCCAGCAGCGGTGTATGGCAGAGGCCCGTATAGGTCTATTCCAACCCGGTCAAGAGGTCGTGAAGGGCACGGCAAAGGTTGCATTGCTCCAGAAGAGCGGCAAGGATCAGGCTTGCGGCGTTGACATTCTGTGCAAGAGCGAATGTACTTTTGCACAAATGTGTACATACCGCACCAATAAAACCTATGACGTAGTCTGGTGTAGGTCTTGAAGAGACCAGCGTGTGCACACTGAGGGTCGGCGTGGAAAGCGGCGCATACATCAGTGCGGAGCTGCCGGGGTATTACAAGCAGCCATTTGCGGCCGTCGGAACTGTAGTTACGCCGATAGACGATGCCGTCGCGGATGGCGAAGTGCGAAGCTTGCCGGCGTAGCGCTCGGGATGGTGGGCGTTCAGGTGAATCAGAGATGTAGTCTATCAAAGATGAAATCCAGGAGTCCTTGCGCTGCTCCAAAGCCATGTCGACAGAAGCGAAGGGGGGAAGTGGGTCGTCTAGGACGGAGACACTGACAATGTCGGTGTGGACAGGCGAGCGCGAAAGAGCATCGGCATCGGCGTGCTTCTTGCCTGAGCGGTAGACAACCCGGATGTCGCACTCTTGGAGCCTCAGCGCCCACCGGGCTAGGCGGCCGCAGGGATCCTTGAGGGACGACAACCAGCAAAGTGCGTGGTGATCGGTGACAACATCGAAAGACCGGCCGTACAGGTATGGACGAAATTTTGTAATGGCCCATATGATCGCTAGACATTCTTTTTCCGTGACTGAATAATTCGCTTCAGCTTTCGTAAGAGTGCGGCTCGCGTAAGCAACAACATATTCTTGGTAGCCGGGCTTCCGCTGGGCGAGCACAGCGCAAAGACCAACGCCGCTAGCATCCGTATGGATTTCCGTAGGAGCAGTTGGATCGAAATGGCGCAGTATCGGTGGTGTTGTAAGCAGGTGACGTAGCGTCGCGAAGGCTTCGTCGCAAGCCGGGGACCACGCGGAAAGATTGGGGTCTCCCTTAAGTAGCTCTGTCAGCGGTGCCATAATCGAAGCGAAATTTCGAATGAAGCGGCGGAAGTACGAGCATAGGCCAATGAAACTACGCAAGTCTTTTAGAGACGTTGGTCTTAGGAATTCTGTAACAGCACGGAGCTTTGCGGCATCGGGAAGAACGCCGTCCTTCGACACGACATGTCCGAGAATTGTCCGCTTGCGTGCCCCAAAGTGGCATGTTTTCAGGTTGAGTTGGAGGCCAGCGTCATTGAGACAGCGTAAAACCTGCTCCAAGCGATCGAGGTGATTAGGAAAATCTGGTGCAAACACTACTACATCATCCAAATAACACAAGCACGTGTTCCATTTGAGGCCTCGAAGAATAGTGTCCATCATCCGCTCAAAAGTCGCGGGCGCGTTGCAAAGGCCGAATGGCATCACACGAAATTCATATAAGCCATCTGGTGTGATGAAAGCTGTTTTAGGCTTATCGTCGGCAGCCATAGGCACCTGCCAATAACCAGAGCGTCGATCGAGGGAGAAAAAGAACTCAGCGCCTTGTAAACAGTCTAAGGCGTCATCGATCCGTGGCAATGGATAAACATCCTTTCGGGTTATTTTGTTTAGGCGACGGTAGTCCACGCAAAAGCGGATCGAACCATCCTTCTTTTTAACTAAAACAACTGGCGATGCCCATGGACTGTCGGATGGTTCAACGACACCACGCTTGAGCATTTCACCTACTTGCTCATCAATGACGCGTCGTTCTGTCGAAGATACGCGGTATGGTCGCTGCCGTAGCGGTGAGTGAGCACCGGTGTCAATCCGGTGGCATACAGTCGTCGTTCGACCCAGAGAAGTGCTATGGCTGTCAAAAGCAGGGCGAAATTTGTCGAGGAGACGGAGGAGATCCTGGCGCTGCTTGGGGTTTAAGGCGTTGTCGATGACGTGGCTGAAAACGTCTTCAGGCTATGTGGCAGGGACGGGACCACCGGAGAGGGTGTTGACCTCGGACGATCCAGTAGGAAGTTCCAACGCGGTAATGGTGTCGTAAGGCTCCACAGTGCCGAGAGATTCACCGCGAAGCAACGTAATCGGGAATGGGAAGTGGTTGTAGACAGGAAGGTGAGCCGCACCTGCTTGAAGGCCAAGCAGCGCAGTTGGGAGTGGTGAGATGTGGCGACGAACGAAAGCAGTGGAAGGTGTGAAGAGTACGGTAGAGGCGGAGGCAACGGAACAGGATACAGGTGCCTGAACGGATGCGTGCGGGGGTATCCGGATGTCGTCAGTGAGGGATAACTGGGTGCAGGAAAGCGAAACGTCGTCAGATATGGCATTGCCAAGCGAAGAGAAGGCGACTTCAGCACGGGAGCAATCAATGACAGCTTGGTAACGAGAGAGAAAATCCCAACCTAAAATAATATCGTGGGAACAGTGGGGAAGAACGACGAACTCGACGATGTAGAGCACTCCTTGAATTTCAAGTCTGGCGGTGCACGCAGCCACCGGCGGGACGTGCTGTGCTGTGGCTGTGCGGAGTAACGGACCGAAGAAAGGCGTCGTGACTTTTCGTATTGAGCGGCATAGTTTTTCGGCAATCACTGATATGGCGGCACCTGTGTCAAGGAGGGCAAGGACAGAGACACCTTCAACAGCGACATCAATAACGTTGGGCGGCGAAAGAAGAGGGCTTGAGCGTTGCGACGATGACGCAGTTCTTGCCTCGGGAACTGCGCCGCTTAGTTTTCCGTGCCAGCGATAGAGGGACGTCGACGCATCGGGGAGAGCGAGCGACGACGGGGAGAAGGAGTACGGCGGTCAGAAACTGGGCGAAGGCTAGGGCGGGGAAGAGGTAAATCGCGGTCTGGAGCGTAAGACAATGGATGGTCGTACGCTGCTGTGCGTGGGTCGTCACGTGGATCGAGTGGACGGCGGCGGCACAGGCGTGCAACGTGTCCGGGAATACCACACGAATAGCAGATCGGCCGATTGTCCGCTGTGCGCCAGGGATTAATTGCTCGAGGGACTGGAGGTCGTGGTGGCGTGGAGGTAAAAACAGGGCTAGGCATCGGAGGCGGAGCCCGGAACGTCGGTGGGCGTGGTCGTGCGACGGCGTGGGCGTAAGTCAGTGGGGCGGTGAGTTGAGGCGCCCGCTCTAGAGGAAGGACCTCGGACACTTGTTCTTCTATAACGTGTCGTAGGGTCGGACTAAGGGACGAACTGGACTCCGGCGGGTTGGAGATAAGGAAGAGCTGGCGAGCAACTTCTTCCCGGACGAAAGCCTTGATCTGCGAGAGGAGGCCGGAATCGCGAAAAGGAGAGGTCAAGCCGGACAACGATTCCTGAGGGGTAACAGGACGGCGGGTGAGGAGGCGTTGACGACGGAGCTCGTCATAGCTTTGGCAGAGTTCAATTACTTGGGCAACAGTAGAGGGGCTCTTTGAAATGCGCATCTGAATCGCGTCCTCGTCGATGCCCTTCAGTATATGCTTGATTTTAGTGCCCTCAGTCATTGATGCATCGACGCGTTTGCAGAGAGCGATGACATCTTCGATGTAGCTCGTGAAGGTCTCACCAGGCTGCTGAGAGCGTGACTGCAGACGCTGTTCGGCACGAAGCTTTTGAACAGCAGGGCGGCCGAAGACCTCGCTGAACTTTGTCTTGAACACAGTGCAGCTTGGGACTTCGCTTTCGTGGTTGCGAAACCACAAGTGGGCAATTCCGGTGAGGTAAAAAGGGACGGTGGTCAATTTCGTGGTGTCATCCCATTTGTTATTAAGACTGACGCGTTCGTATGATGATAGCCAGTCATCAACGTCGTGGTCATCAGCACCGCTAAAGATGGGAGGGTCCCGCTGACGGAGTGTGCCGGGGCATACAGAGGACTGGGGAGCAGGTGGTGGTAAGCTCGTGGCGCTTGCGGAGGTCATGATGGCAGGGAGGATCCGGCTGCGCAATTCCAGGATTACAGGAGACCCAGCAAACCTCCACCAATTATGACAAGGAAGTCTAGCACGGCTGTGGACGACACGAAGGACGCCGACAGGAAGACACAGCAGCGTAGGTTTAGCCAGGCGCACCAGGAACAGCGTCGAGCCCGAGCCCCACTTCAGTAGCGCTGGCGATCCAGCTGCGGAGCTCTATACGACGCACTTCTTCTTCCTTACAGTGTGCTTTCCTAGCAGTTTCGCCGGCCAGGTCGTTACCGGAGATACCGCAATGACCCGGCAGCCACTGAACACGAAGTCGTGTCCTTTCGCGATCATATGATGGTGCATTTCCCGTAGCTCTGACACGAGTTGTTCACGGGACCCGCGACGAAGAGTTGACAAAATACATTGTAGGGCCGCCTTTGAGTCACAGAATATTGCCCACCGATTAGCCGGTTGGCTGTTAAAATAATCGACGGCACTTCGGAGGGAAACAAGCTCCGAACCGGTCGATGATTCGGAGCTTGTTGCAACCTGCAGTAGTGGGTACAGTGTTAAGAGCCAGGCACAGACAAGAACGGTGAAGTGCGCTTGCTACTCCGCCCGCTCGATAGCCAGGTCCCACCACCTTGTTTTTCAGGAGCCTACTGCCCTCATTAAACGTCACGTCGCCAGTTCTCTCTCAAGGCACGTGACAAAGCTGTGGAGGGGCTGGGTATTCCTCACCCGTGCCGCACACCCCTTCTGGGAGTGGAACCACTATTCCAGTGCCAATCGATACTGCCGTCCATCGGGCCAGCCGCAGGATCCGCGGACTGCCTCCGGAAGTCAACACAGCGGTACAAACCACCTCAACTGGTATGTATAGCGCAATTACGAACAAGTAGACAATTCAGAACCCATGGGTTCCAAAGTCGGTCCATGGCGACGTGTTCGAGGACGTCTAAGACTGGATGGCCGACTTTGCGCGCGTGGCCGAATACAATGAATGGGACGCCATAACCAAAGTTAGAAATGTCAATTTTTGCCTGGAGGACGGCGCGCGCACGTGGTTTCAAAATCGTGAGGAGCAGCTAACGTCGTGGCGTGGGTTCTACCGTCAGTTATTCGACACCTACACCAGTGCTGATAGCCGCGAACGAGCAGAACAAACAATCCATGCCTGCGTCCGGCTTCCCAACTAAAGTGTCACGGCGTTCGTCGAAGACATGACGCGCCTCTTCAGATGAGCAGACCCAGAAATTACCGAAGACATTAAGTTGCCTCTCCTGGTGAGAGGAGTGAAGGAGCAGCTCTTCGCTGGTCTTGTGCGGAGCCCTCCGAAGACTGTCGCCAAATTTTTATCTGAGGCTGTAAGTATGAAGAAGATGCTTAAGGCAACGATCGAACTCCTACGAGCGGCAAGTGAACGTGACATCCACCACCGATATTTTCACGGCCACCAAAAGCAAAAATGACACGAACTCCGCGAACTCATCCTTACTGTTGTGCGCGAAGAAATACAGAAGGTTTACGGCACGTCACAAGCTGCGGTGAGCTCTATTGAGAGTGTTGTAAAAGATGAAGTGCACCAAGCGCTCCGGTCCACCTTTCCTCTTGCTTACACCACGCCTGCACCAACTGAGCCAACCCAACTACAAGCAAAATTAGCCGAGGGCCGACCATCGGGCGGTGCTCGGCAGATCGCTGGGAGACATTCATGTCGGCTTGAAGAGCTTGGGCACGTAAAAAGGCCGACTTATGTTGCCGAACCCGTCGGCGCTGGCTGGGCCACGGATGCTGGCCCGGATGCGTAGGGCTGCATAATGCCGAGCACGAAAGTTTTGGCTGGCCAGAGACGTCGGCTTCACGCTGGCCTGACGCTGCTGGCCGATCATATAGGATGCCCCCACCCACCGCCTAGTCGGCGCCCGAATAGAAGTCGCCGCATAGTCGGCGTCGGCTTCCGATTTGGGGGGATGGGATTGGGGTGCGAGAGAATAGAGAAGGAGGTCGCCTCAAGGCCGTTTCACATGGAGCGATTTTCGTCGCACGGGAAGTGCGATTTGCATCGCATGCGACGAAAATCGAAGTCGCAGGGCCGATTCTGCGATTTTCGGCTGCGACCAATCGGTTGGTCGCAGCGTCGCAGCAATCACTGCTATTTTCCGTCAAAATTGCGCCGAGTGCTATTTCGCGGTCTGTTTTAGAAAATGGCGGCGGTCGCTCAACGCAACTTTTATAGATACTTTTATTTGCGATAGCAATTATATGGACGCTTCAACCGGATTTCTGCCGTCGGCGTCGCCGTCGCCGTCGCCGTGAGGTTCCGTATAGATAAAATCTTCGCCGCGCGCCGCATGCCCCAGCGGAAGCGTGCGGGGACGCGCGCTATCACGGAGAGCGAACGCACTCAATCTCCCACGCGCAAGCAAGGACGCGGAAAGCCAGCGCCGGAGGGAGCAGGGGGGGGGGGCTTCTCTGCCAACAACCGCGCTCGTCGCTCGTCCGCACAGTCTCTTATCTCTCCCACGCGCAAGCAAGGAAGCGGGAATCCAGCGCCGGAGGAAGCGGGGGGGGGGGAGGGGGGGCGCACTTCTACGCTGCCAACAACCGCGGTCGTCGTTCGTTCGACCGCACCGTCTCTTATCTCCACACGGCTCTGACCTTTATGCGCCGTGTATTCGCCGCTCAGTTCCCGTTGAAGCGATAGACCGCACGTACCTTCGCCCGCTGCGGCGTATGCGCTCGCTGCCAGCGTTTTGACAGTCGTTGGCTACAGTCATTCAGTGTGATCTATTCATGTTTGTTTGTGCGCGCTCACACCACGCTTGTTCATTCAGTTAGTAATAGTCGGGCCACATTTTCCAACGCACGCTACACATGCAATGCTGCCCAGATCGGCAGTGCAGCACTACAGGTGTGTCCCTTCGCACGCACTGCCCACGGTAAGCGCTTCTCATCAACACCACCGTTTCACACGCGCCTTCTCGTGGTCACCGAGTCTCTCTTCATGTCGGTCTACTTACGCCGCAGCACACTTGCTTACTTAATCAGCTCATGTTTACTACAATTCATATTGCTACCAAGGCCGCTCACCTTACTTCGTATGACATTGCTGTGTTGCTATCGCATTCATTGCTTCGCCCTTAGGGCGAAACTGTGACATTTTATTTTTTTGTCTATAAATATTGGCTCAACAAGCCTCGAACAGTGCAACTAATTGAGTGAGCCTTGCATTGCGCAATCGGTACGTAACATCAGCACCGACACGCGAACAGTGCAGATAAAAACTCGGTCAGATTTGGTTCTGTGATTTCTATGCGTTTGTCGACACGTTACGTTGCTAATCACGCGACGCTTTTAGATGCGAGAGCATCTTATGCTCGGGGCAGTGTCCGTTCTGCAGCGTCCGCACCCTTCTGCGCATGCGCAACACACCCTCATTCTCCTTTCCTTCGCAGGTGTGCGCTCTCCTCCTACCCTCTCCCCCTCTCCGCCACAGGTGCGGCGCAGCAAATTATTGCATATAACTCTCTCTCTCTCCCTCTCCCTCTAAGCGTACGCGCAAGTGTCGCGGCGCAGTAGGGACTTTAGGCGCAGTATATTGCGCGCGTTCGCTGTGCTTCCGTCATTCTCTCTCTGTGCAACGATGTACGAAACGCCATGACCAACGTCAACCTCGGCGCTAGTTGCAGCGGCAGCGCCACCGCCGCGTGGCGGTGGTGGCGCTGCCGCTGCAATTAGCGTTTAGGTTCGGGAAGCCGAACGTAAACGTCAACGTCGGCAGGAAACTTCTACGGAAGCAACACGGGCTCGGCACGCCGAAGTGGAACGTCAGCGTTATCAAGCCGACCCCGAACTCCGGGCTCGGAAAGTCGAAGATCAACGGCAGCGTCGAGCGGAAGATCCCGATCTCGAAACGACGAAGCAACGCGAGTCTGCGGCCAGAGCAGCAACACGTTCGAGGCCATTACAACGCCCGGGCTTCGACGTTGCTGACGCGCGGTTCAAGCGTGACTTCCTCGATCGGAGCTTCGGGCACAGCTGCAAAGTGTGCGACCGGCTTTGGTTCGACAACAACCTGAGCAAGGTCGGGAACGTCCAGAATCAACATCAGCGTAACGCGGCCGTCCGTGTGCTTCGACGCCAGTTCAGCAACAATACAATACATTCTCAATACATTCTCACTACATTCTCTCACTCTAACTTTCATTGGGTTGTGTTGCCAAGTGAAACGAAACGGAAACTCGATGCGCACCCCCGGCGATGCTTTCGCATCCCACCATGGTTGCCCGTAGGGTGAGATGATGTGATTTTTTTTTTTTGGGGGGGGGGGGGGGGGGGGGTTGGCTTCGGCTGCTGATAGTACGTATTTTTTCGTGATTTTCCGTTATTCACACGCGCTGCCTGTTGGTAAATACTACGAGGTGTCCCTCACGGGAAGGCATGGCCTTCGGATGTCGTCCCAATTTTCTGGTTGTAGAAACAACTCGCGTTATACGAAAACGCCACAGTTTTAGCGCAGTATTATTTTACGGACGGAACAATTTAAAGAATATGCAACTACGGACAAATGCTACGGTCAATAGGTCACGCTATACGCGCAACCATATAGTTGCAGTCGGTTGGTTTGGGCTTTGATGCACATTTCCCCGATGAATTATCTCATTTCAAGGTACTGCTACTACCGCTGCGAGACGCAAAGCGAACGTGCAAGCTGGATAATGTAATGAATGTTCTACAATAGCATATTTAACGCTTTGACGGGGAATAAAGAGTATTGTCAATTTGTTTTCGAAGCAATATTTAAACAGTTGTTTTCTCATTTTTCTGATGTATCATTTTTCTCCTGCACAAAAACCAATAAACCTTCAGTGTGTTGCTGACTTTGTATGCTTACTGCATCTGTATTAACCCTCATATTAAAAGGTAACTGCATATTTCGCTTACTTCATTGCATCGAATTACTTTTGTTTACGCTGGTTGTAACATATCGCAGTACTCTAAGAAACTACTTCGCCATAAACATCCTTGCCTTTTCTTGCTTCTCTGTCTCTACTTCCTGTAAAACACGTGTAGTTATGCGAAAGCAGGCCAACGCCTTGTTTTTATAAGCAGTAGATAACTTATTACACAAAAGCAGAGCAAAATTGTGCAGTGAAGGTGCATTCCTTCCTGAGAATGATAGCATCTTTTCAAGTGTGGGTGGTTCTAGCATGTCCACAGCTCCTAAAGTGTGCAGACTCATCACGAGGCATAGGTATTGCCCACCAAGATGGAGGCAATGTTTCTAATGATTCTGCACTTACATGTATTACTACATAAACTCGTATAACCATATCCCATCATTAATCAGTCGAGCTTGTTCAGAGTCATATTCACCAAAATTCCTACTTATCCGAGCTTGCTCTGACTCATATTCACCAAAATTATACTTTGCCGAGCTTGACCTGACAAATATTCACAAAGATTCTACTCAGGCAAGCTTGCACCGATTCATATTCACCAAAAATCTACTTAGCCGAGCTTGCTCTGACTCATATTCACCGAAAGTCTACTCAACTGAGCTTGCTCTGACTTATATTCATCAAAATTGTACTCAGGCGAGCTTGCACTGAGTCATATTCACCAAACATCTGCTTAGCCGAGCTTGCTCTGACTCATATTCACCGAAAGTCTACTCAACTGAGCTTGCTCTGACTTATATTCATCAAAATTCTACTCAGGCGAGCTTGCACTGAGTCATATTCACCAAAAATCTACTTAGCCGAGCTTGCACTGACTCATGTTCACCGAAATTATACTCAGATGAGCTTGCACTGAGTCATATTCACCAAAAATCTACTTAGCCGAGCTTGCTCTGACTCATATTCACCGAAAGTCTACTCAACTGAGCTTGCTCTGACTTATATTCATCAAAATTCTATTCAGGCGAGCTTGCACTGAGTCATATTCACCAAAAATCTACTTGCCGAGCTTGCTTTCTCATATTCACCAAAATTATTCTCAGATGAGCTTGCTCTGACTTCTATTCATCAAAACTCAACTCAAGCGAGCTTGCACAGAGTCATATTCACCAAAAATCTACTTGCCGAGCTTGCTTTGACCCATATTCACTAAAATTATACTTAGATGAGCTTGCCTTCACTACCACATGACAATATTCGCTAAAAGTTTACTCAACCGAGCTTGCTCTTACTCGTATTCACCAAAATTCTACTCAGTCAGGCTCACACGAACTCAGACTCATGGTTAGTTCGAAGTCTTAGTGAGCCGACGTTTGAGTGTGCTCACCGTGCTATGTACACATTACGTGACCTGTGCGGTGAATAAGCAAACATTGCATATGAGTACGTGTTGCATGGGGTAAAATAAGGACAACTGTAGACACTGCAGTTAGTTTTCTAGAGTTGAACTGACCGTTGCGTAAAAGCTTCGCCTCATGTCGATTCAAGCAAGTGCATTGGATCTGCATCATATTTTTTGCCAATCCTGCTGGCTGTCCTGGCCATTACTGGGTGGCTACATTTTGTACATTTCAACACAAAGTTGAATAAATGACTGTGGTGCAATATGATAAAAAAGATGCTTGCATCACTGCAAGTATAACAATCAGAACATGATACAAACACATGCACATAAGATGCGCACAAATCATAAATACATAAACAGACGGAATCAGCTAGCCACCACCTATTGAAAGAAGAAAAAAAAGAAAAAGCACAGGCCAATGCTGCAACGGGACTACGTATAAGCATTCCCCTTGTCAGGTACATGGGCTATAGGAGAAACACACGTGCAACCTAGCAGTTACCTCGAGGTAGCAGCTATGGCCGCTTTTGCATTCGCAGCTGGCCACTCAACCACTCAAGTGTGTTCAGTGTTTACTTGTACTTAGGCACACATTTTATTGTCTATATCTCAAAAATTTAATGTGGCTCCTCAGAATTTTGAGAACGTTTGGATTCTGAGGCTTGCAAAGGTAAATATTTTTATTCCATTCTCGTTCAAGGTGAAAGCTCACACAAAAGCTTAGAGATATTGTCAGTGCCCCTTACTTTCCCTCAGAACATAAGTAGTCTGTTATTGAGATTCTAGCAGTTTTTCAACAGCAAAAAAAGGGAATTAGCTTCCCCTGTTTTCAGCATTGGGTTAACGCAGGCAATTCAGGGATGCATAAAGTTTTGCTAATACAATCGGTTTGGGAATACCAGATAAGATTGTACCTTGACGCTTTCCTTGCACTTTCTTATTTTGGTCAAATATTGTAGTTTTAAATGGCTCCAGTTAGCATGCTCTAACATTGGTCGAATATAAGTTGAGTACATGACTAGCTTAACAGACTGGGATGCTGGCTTTCATTTACAGGAAAGGAACCACAGTGCCTGCTCCAGTTGCATATGTTTTTGGTTATCTGGGGTTTTCAGCCTCACTTTTAAGCTAATATGCTCAAGCAGGTAGAAGCACACGTATGCTATTAGCGGATAGTTTCGATAGCTTCTTACTTTACAATTGCCACTATGAATACAATATTTTGGCGTTTGATTTTGTTATTAAACTCAAAAATCGTGCTGCTAACCATATATTTTAAGGTTAGCCGTGGGGCTACGCGGCTGTGCTACGTACTGCAGAATATTGACTTAAGCTTCTTGATTCACAGCACACTAACAGCGCGAGAAACTGGACGAGAAAATAGACGACGCCCATGTCTGCCAGAATGATATGATACTACGTGCACAAGCGACTGCAGCTCTTAAAAAAATATGCAGTCGGCTTTTATGCCTTTCGAAATATTCAGAGAGCACTTGTGTGAATAATTAGAGCACAGGCGCCGAGACGGACGAACCAGGCTGGCGCTAAGGTTAACGTTCACAATACAAATGCCATTGCACGTTCAGTAATTACACACAGATCATTTGCGGCTTCCTTGCTGCTAAGTTTGGTGCAAGAATATTGCTAGGAGCAGGAACCGCTTATGCGCAATCACGAGCAATATACACACATCCTTTTTTCAGAAGCTGACGTTAAGCACGGGTAGCGCGAGGATCTCTGGGTTGACATGATTACTTCGCTGCAGCCGAATGCTGCATATGCAATGACAACAGCTACAGGGGCTTGTTGATAGATCCTGTTGTAATTTGTTGCACCGCAGGAACAACGACACGGGCATAAAACACTAAAACACACACAAGGCAGCACACAGCGCTGAACGACCACCTGCGAACAGCTGTTTACGTCCGCCATTTCTCCTCGTATTGAACTTCATAAACCGCTGTTGTGCATTCTAGAACAAATTAAACTTTGAAGCTTTTTTAAATTACAAAACCCACGTATTAATTGGTCCTAATAAAGAGAGGTCAATTATATTATAACGCGCAGGTATTTTTCATTACATTAAAGGAATTATGCGGCGTGTGCGACAAAACTTGGCAGCAAGCAACCCTGAGCGTCGCACCAGTCGTATTGAAATCGCAGTCATGTTAATGAGCCCTCAAAAAATCGCATTGCGACGCGTGCGGTGGCACCGATGTTTTTCCGCTCCAGTCGCAGCATGTGAAACGACCTTCAGCCGTCAGACAGCGGGGAGGAAGCGGCAAGAGGCAGGCGCGCCTGGATGGTGTCTGTACGGGGGAGCTTTTGGCGGGAAGAGACGTTCGGTGGCTGCTTGTTAGGCGCAGCTTCGCACCGTTTCTATGGCGCTGCGCTTCTTGTTCGCGAAATATGGACATTTCCAACCTGCTGATTTTCGCCTCGTACGGACGTCCACATTTACTCGTAAGTTGCACGTATTGTTTATGCTATTAGAGGCTTTCTTTTGTAGCGTTAATTTGGAAGGAGAGCGCGTAAGGCTGCGTTTCTTCGTTTCGACAGCTCGTCTGCGCTTTTCGATCTGTCGAAAGCGACATTATAATAGCGCGGCCAAAATGTCATGTCTTGTGGTTCATGGAGCTGCACTCAATGTGCAAGGGTTCACATGCCAAAGCTTGTCGTGCAAGCGAGTTAAGAGACTGGGTGCGTCGTGATATGCATAAAGCACCGATGTGTGCATGCAGTGCCCGTAACGTATACTGTACAGGGTGTCCCAACTATCTTGCACGAAGATTTAAATATATACAAATGCCACATAGTTGTACAGAACCATGATGATGGTGTTTGCCGTCGCTTGAAGATACTCAGATTATTTTTGAATTATGCCTAATTACATAATTATTGTTAATTAATTATTATGCTACGCAAGTAGTATAAAAAGTGTCGATGAAAAAAATTGTAGAGAAACATGAAAAACTCCCGATACAGCTTTCTGTTGCAATTATTACGTGCTACATAAAAGTGTTTTTCCGAGTGTGAACGAAGCCCGCGAATACACGCAAAGCGCCTCGAGCGGCATCGGGAGCTTTTCATGTTGCTCTACAATTTTCTCATTGACACTTTTCATCTAATTACAATGTTTGAGGAGTTGAATAATTGATTAGGACTAAGCAAAAATAATCTGAGTATCTCTCTCCAAGCGACGGCACACATTACCTTGTTTCTGTCCAGCTACGTGGCGCTTGCATATTTTAAATCTTAGTGCATGATAGTTGGGACACCCTAGCTGTGTATGTCGTGCTCACGATGTATGTTCGTTGCAGTCGTGGTGAAGGTAATTTGAAGAAAGGCGAATTACGCCCCGCTAGCGTCAGATTTTCGCGACGCCTGTTTTTAGGCTAAATAATGTGAGACTGAGTTTGCATGTGCGATGCCTATTTAGGGTTTGTCATGAAAAATCATGGATTTGTCAGAACCTGTTCATAATTAAGTACAATGCTTAAAGAGTTATTGAGCGGCCACGAAGCATCTGGTCCAATATTCAGCACCCAAACAATAGTTATGCATGTCCCACTTCTGAAACTTACGTAGTACATGTCTGTATTTCAGATACCAGAGCGGGATCATATCAGTCAAGTGACCTATCTGTCTGCAGAGTTATCTGGTACGCAATTAAAGGAAGGACATCTTCAAGTACCCATACATGACTGTCACTGATGAATTCCCATTTTGTGTCAACCACTAACCTACTATTACAGCTTTTGAAAACAAAGTATTCCAGTTTCTGTTGTGTTTTACCGAAATAGTTCAACAAAAGTCTACAAAAATCAACCGTAGTGATAATATGTCCACAAAACGCTCGCGTTCTATATATATATATATATATATATATATATATATATATATATTGCAGTTAGATTGCAGCTATAGATTCTTAACAAAACGTCGCTTTTATTGCGATAGCAATTATATGGACACTTCAACCGGATTTCTGCCGTCGGCGTCGCCGTCGCCGTAGCCGTCGCCGTCGTCGTCGCCGTCGCCATGAGGTTCCGTATAGATAAAATCTTCACCGCGCGCCGTATGCCCGAGCGGAAGCGTGCTGGGACGCGCGCTATCACGGAGAGCGAACGCACTCAATCTCCCACGCGCAAGCAAGGAAGCGGGAAGCCAGCGCCGGAGGGAGCCGGGGGGGCACTTCTACTGTGCCAACAACCGCGCTCATCACTCGACCGCACGGTCTCTTATCTCTCCCACGCGCAAGCAAGGAAGCGGGAAGCCAGCGCCGGAGGGAGCGGGGGGGGGGGGGGGGGGGGCGGCGCACTTTCCTCTGCCAAGAACCGCGCTCGTCGCTCGCCGCACCGTCTCTTATCTCTACACGGCTCTGACCTTTATGCACTATGCGTTCGCCGCTCAGTTTCTGTTGAAGCGATAGACCGCACGTACCTTCGCCCGCTGCTGCGGCGTATATATGCGCTTGCTGCCAGCGTTTTGACAGTCGTTGTCTGCAGTCATTCAGTGTGATCTATTCATGTTTGTTTGTGCGCGCTCACACCACGCTTGTTCATTCAGTTAGTAATAGTCGGGCCACATTTTACAACGCATGCTACACATGTAATGCTGCCCGGATCGGCAGTGCAGCGCTACAGGTGTGTCCCTTCGCACGCGCGCTGCCCACGGGAAGCGCTTCTCATCAACACCACCGTTCCACACGCGCCTTCTCGTGGTCATCGAGTCTCTCTTCATGTCGGTCTACTTACGCCGCAGCACACCTGCTTACTTAATCAGCTCATGTTTACGACAATTCATATTGCTACCAAAGCCGCTCACCTTATTTCGTATGACATTGCTGTGTTGCTATCGCATTCATTGCTTCGCCCTTAGGGCGAAACTGTGACATTTTTTGCATTGAAGCACAAAATTAACTTGAATGCCAATGCATTTCTCCGCGAAGTTCGGGAATTAATATCTAGAAACTGGTGTCATCCTGAGAATTAATTCTAAGTGGATCCGTCTTGCGAACTCCACGGCTACAATTTGTAAATTGCAATATGGGCCATCAGGTAATGAGTAAAAAACTTAATTAGTAATTTTTTGTTAATTAGTCGATTATGCATTTCAATTTTTTGTGCAAGTAATGTCCGCCTCTTCGAGTAGACCAGCTCATTAACTAGAATTGGGCTATCTGCCACAGGCAACCTTAAATAAATTTTGAAAGTGTTCGTGAAACACCCTGTATAGTGCGCTTAAGGACAAAAACGTGTGCATGAATTAAATAGCGAACTATACAGGGTGTCCTTTCTTATGTCAAACTATTTTTATTCGTGTTGCAGATACTAGCATTCCGTTTCTTCATCTGGGTTGCATTTAACAGGTGGACATTACTTTCTAAATGAGCAGTACGGTGCATAAGTTGCTAATTGGCAAAATCATACGACTTATCCTTTTAATTATTAACTTTAGTGCACATGTTGCAATGGTCGCAATGAGCCCGTTAACAAACAGGGCCTTGTCAGTTGGAACCACTTTTGTTACTAGTACCAGTTTCAAGGTATACGTCAAAGTATGGGGCAAAAATGCCTTGGTGTCATCTGTATTTTCTTTCTGCACTGTGAATATATTGTCACGGGTATAAACTATTTAGAAGATGTATTTACAGGAGATAGGTGCACAGCAGCTGAGAACACAGAGAGGCTGTTGCCACTTCGTCCTCTTCTCCGTCGTCGACATTGTCTGCTTTCCTCACCGTAACACAACCCCCGGTGCTTCAGACGGGGCCATCGGGAAGGGCATAATAGGGCTTAAGCCGAGAGACGTGTGCGACGTAGGGTGATGTGGAACCGGTTGGCACGACGGATGTCACTGGGATGATCTCATAGGTCACATTGGTCGCTTGACGTAGAACACGGTAAGGACCTTTGTAGCACGGAAGGGGTTTCTCAGAGAGCCCCACACGTCGGCAAGGGGACCAAAGTAGTACGAGAGAGCCTGGTGCAAAGTATGTCTCACGATGGCGGCAATAGTAAGCGTGCTTTTGTGTTTCCTGCGATGCCAACAAACGAGTACGGGCAAGCTGGCGCGCATGGTCAGCGTGGGCGTCGAGGGCATACTCAGTCCGTGAATTACGTACCAAGGGGGAGCGAAGCGTCCAATGGTGATGACCGAAGAGCAAGCAAAAGGGCGAATACCCTGCAGTATCGTGGCGGGACGAATTATAGGTGAACGTGACATAGGGATCGCAACATCCCAGTCCTTGTGGTCGGGTGAAACGTATTTCGATAGCATGTTAGTGATGGTTCAATTAAGTTAGAGATGGGTCGCTCAGGAGCGAGCCGGATCTTGTGAGCGGCTCTTTTTAAAGAGCGAGTGAGCGGTCGTTCAGTAAAAATGAGCGGCGGTTCTTTCGGAGAAAGGGAGCCGGTTCTCTCGCGTTCACAGAGCCGTGCCGATGCATTCCGTCAGAGCCGGGTCTTCTGCTGGGTGCGACTTCCGCGCCATCTATTAGCGGTACGAGAAAGCAACTGCCCTCCCGCCCTTCCTCGCAAGAGTCACCTTCACCCCCTCGCCTTCGGCTGAAGAACGAAAGAACCGCCACTCACCCACTGGACCACCACTCCCTCGCTCTTCAAAAGAGCGGCTCAAAAGACCCGGCTCGCTCCTGAGCGCTCAGGAGCCAGCCGCTCTTTGCGCCACGGCTCCCTCCCTCTTCAAAAGATCCGGCTCGCTCCTGAGCGCTCAGGAGCCAGCCGCTCTTTTCGCCACGGCTCCCTTGCTCTTCAAAAGATCCGGCTCGCTCCTGAACGGAGCCGCTCTTTTCGCCTCGGCTCCCTCGCTCTTCAAAAGACCCGGCTCGCTCCTGAGCGCTCAGGAGCGGGCCGCTCTTTTGAAGACCGAGGGAGCCATGGTTCAGTAAGTGAGCGGCGGTTCTTTCGGAGTGAGGAAGCCGGTTCTCTCTCCTTGAATGAGCCGTGCCGAACCGTTCCGTCAGAGCTTGGTCTTCTGCTGGGTTTCGATGTTTTTGTAGCGTTAGCTACACTGGCCTAGCCAAGCCCGTTTCGCGTGGCACATCAAGAGCCGTGCTGCGCATGCGCAAGGATCAGTGATGTCACACGGCTTGCGCACCACCGGAGCCACCGGAGCCGGCCACGGCCGGGCTCGAGTGGCGCGCGCGCTCGCTTCTTACGGCCTTCGCATCGGGGCTAGTTCATGCCTATCGCCGTTGCTTGGAGGGGGGCGCTGCGACCCCACCCTCTTGCTCAGCTGCTCCCAGCCGATCTGTGCAGCGCGCGCAACGCTGGAAGATTGGGTCGGGCGCGCTTCTTACCTCACCGTGCGTTCAAGAACAAGTCGCCTAATTGTAAAGGACTCGTAAATGGTTCATCTAGGCTTCTTATAAATGGATGCAGTGTAACTGTATTAATACATCGAGCTTCTTTAAGTTCACTGGGGCTGCATGCGCCGGGAGAACAGCTCTCCGCCATCAAATCCATTTTGAGGATGAAAATAAATATTTATTGCTCGTATGCACTTACAATGGTTGCCATACTTTCAGGCGAAAACTTGCGGGCACAGTAGCTCACAAATGTGTGTTATTCACAATTACAATCTAAAGTGTTTCCTTGGCGACTTGTGTACATAGGCCGAAGGCTTGTCGTTTTCTTCAGTCAGTTGGTTTGACTGATTTACAAGGAGTATTCTCAGAAACCTCTCGGTAATTAGATTTGCGGATCGTATCGCATGACTGTCGTCAACACCTTCAGGGCAGCTCAAGATGGGAGCGCGTTGTAAATAGGGCTGCACTGCTGCAATAGGGCTGCACTTCTAGTACATACATTCTTGCGTGGCAGGTGTTCGGAGGCTTTATCGAAAAAAAAACGCTATTATTTATTTATATTTATTTTATAAATACTGCAATCATCATGCGGTGATTTTAGCAGGGTGGTACAAGCATAACGAATACATTGGTATGTACAGAAAATGGACACGTTAATAAAGAAAACTGTTATTTGAATAAATACAAAGCGTACAGGTTGGTCACACGCAACGTTACTCTAAAGAAGTAAAACACTGTCACTGCAAACATGGCACAAACAAAATAATATCACTGTAAACATGATAAAAAATAAGTTAATGTTGGCGCAGAGACGACGTCATTTTTTTAGCTGGTTCCAGTCCACTACTGTGCGCTGAAAAAAAGAATACTTAAAAGAGTTGCTGCGTGAGGAAAAAGGAGTTATAGTGAAATTATGTATTTGCCGAGTAGCGCATCCGGAGGAGAAGGCTACGATCTTTGTTATGTCCATCTTATAATTCCCCTTCATTAGTTGACGCTATCTTGTCCAAAAGCGCTAGAAACTCGGGCTAGAAACTCATTGCTTGGGAACTGGTGAAAAGAAACACCGGGTGTTTTCCCGGAACGGGACTTGCAATACGGAAGACAGCAATACACCATCACACAGCAGTTATATACCGATGTGCAATGAACGGCGCCATGTCTTGGCTGTGGCCGTGCGTACTAAAGGTTGTACGACCGTCTTCAAAATGGATAGATGAAGAACTTTATTAGTGTCCTTTTGGGCGCGGAGCCCTCAAATTACTTCATACTGAACGACACTAACAGAGCGCCGAATAAAATGCGCGGGAAAACGATCGTGCGAGCGCGAAGGCAAGCGCATGTACGCGGAGCAGGGTCAGGGTCGCAGCGCCCCTACCGCCGATGGGTGGCGAAACGTGCTGAGAAACTCTCCCATTGTTTCCCCGACGGGTGAGAAGGCCGTAAAGCCCCAACCACAGGCATGCGTCGGCACGCTTCCGCGCGCGCCGACAAGCGAACGCGCCGCTTCGCGTCGGCTGGAGGAAAAGGGCGCGCAACCACAGTATACTAGCTCTGACGCGTGCCGGCGCTCGCTCCTCGGCTGCGGTGCACTGTTGCTTGACCATTTTGTCTTCAACTGTCCAAGTGCGGCCTAAAACAGCCTTCTGTAAACTGAGCTTGAAACAATTAATAAGTCAGTGATCTGTATGCTATTTTAGATATTAAAAAAAAAAACACGTTTGATTAATGAATGTACGCCTGCCGCAACGGTTTCCTTGAACATAACTGCACAAGCTATCGACATTAGCGATTGCGTTCGCGTTGTCGTCTGCAAGATCACTTTGCAAACACCTGCACGAGCATGGAATGTCACATCAATAGCTCCTCGTACGATCTCTCTCTTTTTTTTTTTTTTGTAGTTCGTTGCACAGCCAACTATGTAAGAATTACCTAAGAACTACGTAGGAACTACGCAAGGTATCAGTGAAAAATCTGTATTATAAATATAATTATGCTTGTTGGTGCATGAATGAAACGCCTAAGTGGGTTCTGAGAAAATCAGCAAAAAAAATAATAAATAATTGAAACACTTGTGGCACTCACAAAGAGACATTTCGAACAGCCAAAATTTACCAGTTTCGTAGCTTGTCTCCTGATTCTTGTTTGTCTAATCTTTCCCATGGAACCTTTAATTTTTCTAGGTTGTTTTGAAGCATCAACACCGCATCGGGAGGCCTTGAAGCACTTATTCAAATGTATGGGCAGCTCATTTGCATAATATGAAAAAAATATATGTAAACAGGTTATTTTTAAAATTTATACACTTCAAGTCCCCACAAAAAAAAAAACGGAAAGAAATACCAGTTTGTTTATTGTTTTCAGCCTACAATGATGTTTCGAATGAGAAAGACATTCAATTTGTTATGTGAGGCATGTAACAATTGCTGTGCCATATATTGCACAACACTGGACATGGCAGCCAACCATTATTAAACCCCAGAAGAAATTAATGGCACAATGCATATGATCAAGCAAACAGCGTTTTATTACACTTAATGGATGCTTTAAAAAACTGTCACACTATAATAATATTGCACAAAAGCTACTGAACTAAACTAATATACTAGTACATATTTAAAGATCAATTTCATATTACAGTAACAATAACCAATCAATCAAATGTTTATTATAGGGCCCTGAAACAGCTAGAGGGCCTCTGACTGGTGCACTTAAAAAGCAATATGCGAGACAAAATGTACAGAGAACACAAATGTGGAAGAGAAAACAATGCGTGATAGAGAAACATATAAGGGAAAAGAAAACAAGGAAGCGTAAACTGCAGTTAATCATACAACATGATTATCTACATATATACAATACATAGGAAATGAACTCTGAAATATGTCAATGCAGGCATTCTTATTATGTTTTTTGGCGTCGAGCCATATATAGGACAGTCTTTATTGGAACAAAGCCAGGCAGAGAATGCGGAATGTTACCTGGTATACTGTTGCAGCACGACAAATTGCGCAGTTTTAGGAACGAAAAGGCATGATTTAATAAGTCTTGGATGAGTGACTAACAACTTCATTAATCGAAGGGGTAAGGTGTAAGGGAGTCTAGAGGTGTGAGTTGAGGTACATTTGAGAGTGCTGGACTATGGTCGCCAGAATGGCAAAAGTGGTGTTGGAAGACAGATATCAATTTATTCTGGATGCATGCAGTGATGTCAGAATTAGATTTGCATGTTGTACCTCAATCTACAGAGACATACTCTAGTAGTGGAAGGCACACAGCAGCATACGATTTCAGAAACAGAACAGGTGAGTGGTCATCATGCAATATACGACATACAATTCCAAGAGCGTGAAGGGCACTTTGTGCATATTAATGTGTGAACAGAAGCTTAGTGTTTTGTCGAAGTACACACCAAGATCTTTGATTTCATCGACACTGGACAGTGGAGCATCCCGAAGGGCGTATGAAAATTGTACATGGTATGTTTTGCGCGTGTAACTTAATGCCATAGTTTTGGAAGCTTTTAAGCGTACATACCATTATTGTTTCTGCACCAGCTTGAGAGTGAGAAAATGTCTTTTTGGAGGTCAATGTAGTCGTGAACACTGTTGCAGTCTTAAATATCCTTAAGTCGTCTGCATACAAAGCCATGCTGTCCATCTATTAAAATGTTCTTAGCACTAACAGAAAGCAGGGAATGCAATACTGATTCAAACACTTTTGACTCAATGCAGCAGATAGATATAGGCTGGTAGTTAGTAACTGCACTCGCAGCACCCGATTTGTGCACGGGCAATATCCATGCTACCTACCCAAGTGGTAAAAAATATGCTAGACTTTAGGGAACTATGGAAGATGCTTGGGACAACAGGGACGCTTCTATACGTCTTAAGCAATGTGGGAGGAATACCATCAACACCACAAGAAAGGGATGGTTTGAGGCACTTCATACACTTGAAAACAAGGTCTTCATTGACTGATAGCATAAACACTGTGCCAGGCTGAGAAGGAAGGTTACTTGAAGCATCCTTTACACAATAGACACAACAGAAATGTTCTGCAAAGGCATCACCAGTGTTCAAGACATCATCACCATTTTCATCAAGAAGACACCTCTTTGGTGCTCTCTTTGGAAGAATGACAGCGCACGAAGCTCCAAAAATATTTTGAATTATGTGTCATGCTGGCTTCAACACCATCAATGTGGTTGTAGGGATCATTATAACTATAATAATAACAACAATAATAATAATAATAATAATAATAATAATAATAACCTTAGCAGTACCATGGCACTCTAGACAGCTCGCAAGGCTTTTTTAAAAAAGTAAGGCTCATGCCTACACGCTAGAGCGTCTGATAGTCAGCCATCTAGAGCAGGAATTTGCTCTAGATGACGCGCTCGCTCGCTCACACACACACACACACAAACACGCTTGCTCACTTGCAGAACACATCACACGCACATACAAGCCAATAACTGGGAAGTCGACGGTGCACAATGCACAGGAGTGCCGTTTCACTATGGTCGCAAGGAATGGGAGTCCTAATGGAGAGAAAGCTCTGTATAAGAATGGAGTTGCGGCGTTGGACTGTACAGGTGTGATGGGGCTCAGGCTGTCCTGATGGCTTGTTCAGACGGACAGAACAAGAAATATAAGTGTTTCCAGAGAGCCACACAGCGCCCTGCAGAATAGACGGACAAGTGCAATTTTGCGCTGGTATTGCAGGGTGCGCCACTTAAGGGCTTTGAGGTGATCCTTGTAGGCTGGCATGAGCGAGGGTGTGCATTGCCCGGCGCTGAACAAGCTCAAGTTTGTCAGCGAGATGAGTTTGGTAAGGGGACTAAACTGATGAAAAATTAAAAATGATGAGCAGTACTCAAGCTGTGGTGGTACGAGAGAAGTGTAGAGTGCTCTGAAAACCTCAGGTCCCCAGGGAAGGGAGAGACAGGTCACAAATCCAGAATGCGACGAGCCTAGTGACTTGTGTGGAAAAGTCGAGAGAAGGGCTGAATATTACACCCAGGGTGGGAAGGGTCCGAACGGTCTTCATGGAGGTGCCACTCAGGAAGTAGGTTGGGTGCACAGAGGTTGTGGTGTGGCTGATATGCATGGCAGCACTTATTTCAGTGCTAACACAAAGTTTGTTATTGTAGGCCGAGTCGTCCACCTTTACAAAATGTATTCATTTCATGCGCATATGCTGCACTGCATATTGGCATAATGTTGCAGTGCAAGTGTTAACTAGTGAATTAAACACATTCTGCGAAGATGCATTAGGAACTTGGTTTTGAGTTAATCTTTTTCCCGACTACAGTTTATAGTATCACAGCGAGATGCATATTAGTGCAAGCTGAAGAGGTTTGGGCAGCTTAAGCATACAGACTGCGAAATGCACTGATGACACCTTTACCCCTTCCCTGCAATGCATGCACTCACACCACCTGCTCTTTCCATAAACAAAACAAAAAATATATCAAAAGCCAATTGCAGTTTCACTGACTCAGTACGTGCTCCTTGTCAAGCAGGCATCGAAGCAATCCTGCTATACGCAGTAGCATGCATAAGGTCCTCCCATGCATTGCACACGGTGCACATAGTGCAAACAGACTTTTTTTTTTTTTTTTCCAAGTGCTCAACTACAAGAACACATGACAGTGTTGTATTACGTTTCCTTCAGTGTGTCAGCGTTCTTGAGCGCTGCACGAGCGATTTATCGCCAACTAGCCCATAAGACACCTGCACTTGAAAGAAGTGAGTGAAGGAGTACTGTGAACTTGTACTGAACTAGATTTCACACGCCGAATCGAAGAGTGCACTTTCAACTAAACGGATGGCATGGCTGAAGATGTACGCGTATTTCCCATTGTTCGGCTACTAGTGTCTTTCGCTTTCGCAAGTTATCTTTGCCGCTGGAAACAGCGCAGAGCTCGCCTGTTAAACCCGAGTCCCGAGACCACATAATTCACACACGAAACACGCCGCGGTTCACCACCTGAAGTTCCACACGGTTCATTTACACCACACACAGCACGAAGTCAGGAGAGCCATATTTCAAATCACAGCAGCGCAAAACGTAACTGAAATTTCATTTCCTTCGGCAGAGTTTCTCAGCTGGGCTCGTTCACCGCCGGTCGAACTCGACGGACGCGCTAGGCCTACGCGTAATGTAAACAACATCGGCGGTAGACGAGTGCTGATTATCCAGACTTCGCACTTCGAAAGCAAGTTTCCATTCGTTTCGAGCACAAGAAAATATACATACAACAAGCACAGGCGTTTCCGCAATCGTCTGCAATCGTGATTAGGTTGGATGTTTTAGCAGACGATCGCACTGAGATCGGCGGAATCCAGCGGGCCGGCAGGTTGGGTTCGGTGGCGTCGTTCGAACGCGGCACGAATTCTCGTCGCACTTCCACCACCCACGGTCGTGGGTCGTGTCGGCCTAGTATCACAACACTGTCTTTCAGAAACACTGTCGCGCGCGTCGAGCGTCCGAGGCACTCGGACGATCGTTGGTGTCGGCGCCTTCGCATCGGCGGCCATCATCAGGCGTAGCAGCCAGAGGCTTCGCGGACTCTGATTGGTGGACGCCGGCGACGGTTTGCAGGCTCTGATTGGTGGACGCCGGCGTCGCGTCGGCTCGCGCCGCTGGTTTTCTAGCATCGGCAGCTGGCAAAATCTCCGCGCGCCGGCACGCGCCACCCCGTTCGCGACTGACGCTTTTGACGCATTTGACGCATTTGCGCGTGCCGGCGCGTGGTGAAGCGTGCCTGTGGTTGGGCCTTAAGAAGCGAGCGCGCGCGCCAGTCGAGCCCGGCCGTGAGCCGGCACCTCTCGCGCACTCCGCCGCCGCCGCGCCGCGCGCGACTCACCGTCGCCGGTCTGCGCATTCCAGAGGAGTGACGTCGTAGCCGTGGTAGACGCACTGGCGCCGGCGCGCGCTCGCTCGCTGTGCAGTCGCCGTCTGACACTGCACTGGAGCCGCTGCGCTTCTGACTGGCGTTTGCCAGTGTGGTATAGCCATGGAGAAGGAGAGCGCAAATGCTGCTCAACAGCGCAGAAGAACGGAGAAGCTTGACTCATCGGATCCCGAAGTAGTTGCCTGGCAATTAGCGGTTGAGCGTAGGAGGAATGAATACATGTGCCACATAATACGTATACCGCGTGTGTGTCATTGGAGCAGCAGTAAGCATGACAATCAAGCTAATCCTTGACAATCTAGACAACCAGGAAAGCTAAGAATAATCAGCTGAACCTTTGCTAACGCTACGTATATCCTGGCATAGCCGAGCTAAGCCACTGCAACTTTTCGATTTCTGACCGACGAATGGTGGCCGGTGTGGTCCGACTCGCGCTACTGGTACTCACTCGCAGTGTGTGGTGTGCGCAGCAGCCCCCTTGGTTTTTTGTGCGTCTTATGGTGTGGCACCCGATGCCACCGAGGGGAGAAGTAAAGAAGTCTTAATTGGCAAAGGATGGTACCGTTCGTTGCCTGCTGCTGTTCGAAAGATGTCGCACGACTCTAACCGATCGCACATCGTGCGCTGGTCCAATAACACTTCGAAGATGGTCTTCCGTGTCTTTAAAGGGCCCCTAAACCATCTCAGATATTTTTTGAACATTTCAAGTAAACGCTCATCGAGTTCAGAATGCAGTCCGCTGCGGGAGTGCCAAAAAAAAAAAAAAACAGTGCCGTTCTCCTCCCCTCGCCTTTCCGGTATCCCAAGCGGTCGTCACGATGTCAGCAGGGGGAATCGGGTGATGTCAACTGCGGAAATGATGTCCGTTGATTGAACAAGAACCTACGGCTTCCGGTTAGTCTGCTAGCAGGTACGCGCGCTTTCTGCTCTTCCTCGTCGTGTTGCTCGTTTGTGCGCCCTTGCGAATCGGTAATTACAGCCCGCAACGCAAGTGCCAAATCGCTCGCGTTCCAACACAGTCGTGCTTTGCGGTCTGATTAGCTGCGCGAACAGAGTGCGACAGTGTTGGCCTTTCCAGACGTGCGTGCAACACAGGGTTGTAACGTGCCGTAGGTGGAGTAATAAGACTGATTACGACCGATTGTGTCGGGAACGCACACGGGTTTATTTGTGCTACATCGCAGCCATATTGGAAGCTCCCTTGCTCTCTACCAGGGTTGCCTTCCTACATTACAAAAGGTGCTATGCATGGACATTACATCATCCCCTCAGGGAAGGAAAATTCAGTTTTGTTCAAACACATAGTAGAAAAAGAAAAATTCACTTTTGTTCGCACATAGTCTTTCAGGCGCTCAGGTCGTTGCCTTGTTAGGGTGCCTCGATGCCCAGCGCCGCCGTCCAGGGTGGAGACAACCCCGCTGGCGCCGCCATATTGAGTCACACGAGCTGAGACTCAGCTACGCTTGCGTTCAAAAATAGTGCTACTCGCGGCGCACTCTTTGCCTTGATGAGGATTTTTTTATCGGTATCGCATCCGCACATCTTTATAACCAATAGCCATTAACTCGTCGAAGGTCCAAGACGTAAATGTATGGCGCCGGGAACATGCCCCAAGTTGCCTAATTCAATTTACATTTAACATGTCGTGTGTATGTTTGAAATACGCACTATTTTTTTTTGCACTTCGATGCTTGGTATATAAGGTTTGCGACCCCCTGTGTGTGGAAGTTTTTCTTTTTCGCTGTTGTATTTTGGCTTACACGTCACACCTCCTTTACCGTAGCCAGCCACTGGCGCACGGCGGTTAGTTTCCCTTGCGTTGCGCCTGCTCTTCGCGTTCGTTGCAATTATTTGACGATATCTACGCGCAATTTTGCTTTTTTTTGTCCACAAAACTGTGTGCTGACTGGATTAAGCTGGTGTAAAAATAACTGCGATGTGAAATTAAGGTTTAGTTAGTGCTGTAGAGAAACATGTAACGTAACTTGTCTGTGTCAATCTTGCGTAGTACACACAAGAAACCAAACTATGCACAAAATATATTTACTTATAATGTCTAGTACAATCAATCATGAAAGAGATATGTACATTAAAAATTATATGTACTGTGTGGCGCCTGAAGGTAATGTTGAAAGACGAGATAAAAAAGAAATTCGCAAGGTAGGCTCGACACACAATTCGGGATAGTGAGAGTATTTTTTTAATTTATTCATTACATGGGGGGGGGGGAGATTCAAGTGAGTACATCAACCTTATTACACACAATATAAATCGAAAACAAGAATGCAAACAAGAAAACACAACCGCGGGTAATATTAATCAAGATATCCGGCAAGAATACATCAGCTACCATCGAATACGTCGCATCAGCCAAACACATCGATGGCGCGTACAGAACATTTTATAAATAACCATTAGAACACTGATAACTACATTGAAAAAATAAACAACACTGCATACATATAGCGTACAAAAACCGTAAATGAAACAAAGACAGTCAAATACAGATTAGCAATGTTTTTCACTTCGAAAATATAGTCCATGATGATGTCGGGCTGTTGACTTTAACAGACGGCGCCCATCCTGTCGATCTCCCTCGTACTGGTCCTCTTCAAAGTGTTTCTAAATACAAGTAAAACAACAAAAGTGATTATTGATATGAAAAGTTGCCTTGTAAATACAGAGAACCCATTACAGTGCTTAAAGATAAATTTTCGCAGAAGTAATGCTGTATTACCTCGCTTCACACGTTTCGAAGAAATGCACAGGCCACAACAGACACCATGCCAGAAAGCGCCGAAACATTTTGGTCCCATGATGCCCCTTAACTCTACTACACCTGGGCATACCGTGAACAGGCATTTAAAGACCGTCACAGTACCCACCGCGATCGGGAATGAGCACGAATGACCATCGGCTTACGAGCACCACGCTACAAATATATTCGTCTAAAAATCTGCTATATAACGTAACAAACTGAGATCCGCAAGATATCTGCTGAGAATAGAGAAAATCACAATGCTTCGCTTGCCACGTACACAACAGCCGCTCTCCCCAGAAGAAGCACTGCGTTCTTTAGTCCCAAATAACCAGTAGCGAAAAAAGAAACTCAGGGAAAAAAAAAAGAAACAAGAGACACACGATGTGTGCTTCCCGTGAAAAAGTGAAATAGGTGGTTGACATGACGATTTGTAGCTAACGTAAGGCTATTTCGTGGCGAAGCATTTTCGTCAGTTCTTAAAATAAGGGTACTACTCGCATAGACTGCGCCGATCAAAACGGCAAAAGCCTATACGACGCGCGCTCGCAAACCATAGGCTACTCAGCATCGGTGCAGTGCTTAGTTCGTGAGCGAACGTAGGTACGTGAGCGAGGATCAGAGAATACATTCTTATTTATAAAAAACACGATGCGATAGTCTAAACTTTCTTGACACTTACCTCGCAAATGTAGGAGCTATCCGTTGCCTTCCAGTGATACCGCTTTACTTGGGCTTCCCATCTCTTCCTTCGCTCTGGGTACCGGGGGAAGCGTAAACAACGAAGCCCTTTACGCGTCGATCCGGTGCACTTGGGAACACAACAGCCTGTCATGTCGACTCGATGCACTTGACAAGCTTGTCATTAATGCGGCTGAACACTGTCCAGCAAGTAGAAGCGTCAGCGAAGCATCCGCGCGCACTGTGTCTTTAACTAAGCACCGGCACCAAGCACTCGCAACCGCTCGCTGTGACTCAAGATGGCGTCGCAGCGAGAAAGCGGCGGCGCGGGTGCGGTCAAAGGATGGCACCACCCTGAACGGCGGCGCTGGCATCGAGGCACCCTATGCTTTGTTCTTTGGGGGTACCGCTGTGAGGCGGTCTTGGTAGTTGCTGGTGGAGCTTCACGAGGAGTAGCTGTGCTGTGGCTTGGAAGGTCACTGTTACTTGGCACAGCTGCATCGTCCAGATCTGGCATGTCGGGCTGGTCCTGGTGTCGTTCCATTTGAACTGTGCTCGCATCTTTGAAGAAGCTAGAGTTGCGACAAATCGACACTCCATCTCTGGACGCTGTGATTTTGGAGCCAGTGACTTTGGTGATTGTGTATGGGTGGGGGTCATAGTAAGACGAGAACTTGTTTGACCTGTCTTGTTTGCAGAGGACTTGTTGTCCAACATGCAGCTGGTTGTGACTGGTATGTCTCCGAGAATCGACGTACTGCTTGTTGTATGCTTTTCTTTGGGTGTCATTTTGTCTCGCCTCAGAGTGAGCTGAGTTCTGAGTATCAGCAGCAAGTGTCGGTAGAAGATTCCTCATGGGTCTCCCAAATAGAAATTCAAACGGAGACTTTCCTGTGTAACCATGGGGCGTGGACCTGTAAGCCAGGAGGAACGACAGAAGCTCATTGGTCCAATCCAAGTGGCTGACACGACTTGCGAGTATTGACTTCTTGAGGGTGCGCATGAATCGTTCGGGTTCCTCATTAGCCTCTGGCCACCGTGGAGTGATGCGGTGACGCTTGAATCATAGCTCGCTAGCGAACTCTGCAAAACCCTCACTCTGAAAGGGTGGGCCATTGTCTGACTTTACAATTTCCGGACAGCCGAACTGAGCGAATATAGTGCGCAGTTGCTTGATGACTGCAGGTGCTGCAAAAGTGTGTAAGATGCTAACGACTGGGTACTTGGAGAAATCATCCACAACTACCATGGCATACTTGCCATCAGGGAAAGGGCCAGCAAAATCTAACGACAGTTCTGTCCACGGGCCTTGAGGAAGCTCCTGAATTGGCAAAGGGTCTCGATGGTGTACCGGTGTGTTAGTTTGGCATGCCAGGCAGCTCTTAACTGTCTGGTCCACTAGAGAGTCTATCCCTGGGAACCACACCTTCCCACGCAACAGCTGTTTTGTCTTGACAATGCCTTGGTGGCCTCGATGTGCAAGGTGCACCGCCTTTGTGTATAGTTGTGCTGGCAGTACAATCCGCGTGCCTCTTAACACAAGGCCTTCTTTGGAGACTCACAGTTCTGTCGCAACGCGAGAGAAAGGCTGTAGAGTTGTGCTCTTCCAATGTTTGCCTTTCAGGGGTTTCTTTAGGGCTTGCTTGAGCGAGTAGATCACCGGGTCAGCTAACGTCGCTTCGGTTACCTCCTTTATGGTCATGGCACGAGGTAGGCTGTGAGACACGATGAAGTTCACATACTGTTCAGCGACAGACTCCATGCGCCGAAATGGTTCCGTGGAGTTTACTGGGTGGCGGGACAAGTAGTCAGATGGGTTGCTTGGACCACTAGTGTGTTGCACTTCAAAGGTGTATTGTTGAATTCGAAGTGCCAAACGCTCTAGCCGTGCTGAAGGCAGGGAGCGGGGGTTGCTGAGAATACTGACCAATGGCTTGTGGTCCGTTAGTAGGTGCAATGCTGCCCCATACAGGTAGATGTGAAAGTGCTCAATTCCCCACACTACAGCCAGCATTTCCCTTTCAATTTGAGAGTAGCGTGCCTCCACAGGAGAAAGGGCACGACTCCCATATGCTACCACCCTGGTTACACTTCCGGATGTCTGCGTGAGAATGGCACCTAGGCCATGAGGAGCAGCATCTACAATGAGTGTGATGTCCTTTCCTGGGTCAAAGTATGCAAGAGCTGTGGCCTCGGAAAGCTTTCTCTTCAGTTCGTCCAGGGCATCTTGCTGTATGTCTGTCCAACACCAGTCCTCTCCTTTGGCTGTGAGTTTCCTGAGTGGTTGGGTGAGGTGGGCCAGATTCGGTATGAACCGACCAAGGAGAAATTTCACTTCACTGGAACGGGTGGGTGGTGAGACACCGATTACTGCAGACACCTTGTGGGGTCTGGTTGTACACCTTTGTTTGAGAACACATGCCCGAAAAAGGTAAGTTCCTGTTGGTAGAATTTGCATTTCGTGACGTTCAATGTGAGGCCACTTGCAAGTAGACATTCCAGTGTCGCCTTCAAAGCTTCATCATGCTCCTTCTCAGTCTTTCCATACACCAATATGTCATCGCTTACGTTGAGAACGTTGGGGATGTTGGTTAGAACCTGACGGATGGTGTCCTGGAACACTTCGGCTGCTGAGCTGATTCCGAAGTTGAGTCTCTTGTATCGGAAGAGTCCAGCATGTGTAGAGAATGTGGTGATCACACGAGATGATGCATCAAGTTCTAGTTGGTGGTATCCGTCTTTCAGATCAAGTTTAGAGAAAAAGACGGATCCATTCAAAGCAACAAGGATGTCGTCCACTGTCGGTGTGACATGTCTCTCACGCTGGATGGCTTGGTTAGCACAGCGCATGTCGACACACATTCGAATATGCTCGGGGTCATGTGGTTTTGGTACTGCCACGATTGGAGATACTCAAGGGGTTGGTCCTTCAGTCTTTTCAATTATGCTGAGGGACTGTAGCCTTTCAAGTTCTTCTTCCAGTGGCTTTCGCATGGAAAAGGGGATGCGTCTGTGAGGTTGTGCTACTGGTTGAACAAGGGGGTCAACATGGAGGTGTACTTGGAAGCCCTTTGGACAGCCCACTCCCTTGAAAAGGTCTGGGTAGGCCACTCTCGGATCCAGTCTGTTTGGCACCACAATGTACGTGATCTGGACTAGTCCTAGACAGGAAGCTGCAGAGAAACTAAGTAGTGGGGTACAGTCTCCAGACACAACGTAGACAGTTTCATGGCTGCTGCTGTTCTTGTAGGTGATGAGAACGTCTAACTTTCCGAGTAGCGGTAATGGAGAATTTGACGTTTTTTGGACGTCTTGGACAGCGTTTCCTTGCTCAAACGCTTTTTCAAGCTATTCGAAATAATGACAGACACGGTAGCGCCAGTGTCAGTGGTAAAACTGACGGTCTCACCATCGAGTTTGAGATCCACCTGGGGAGAGGCCGTGATTGGACGACAGTGAGTGGAAGTCATGAAAACGTGTTCATCACTGTCAGGGCTGCTTTCCCGCACGACTTCATGCACGGTTTTGCGTGTTGAACGACACACACTAGCAAAGTGTCCAGTTTTGTGACAAGCATTACACTGTTTGCGAAGAGCGGGGCAACTGGAGCGTCCCTCACTATGAGGCCATGGTTTTCCGCAGTTGTTGCATGTTGCGTCTGTCCTTTGATGGCGCGGAGGCTCGCGAGGCCGTGATGGCGCTTTCCCGTGGTACTTCGGTTGATGAAGTCGTGAGGTGCGCTTGGAGTTCACTGCAAGTGTAGACGCTGACGCTGAGTTTTCTTTGTACTGCTGACGTTCTTGCTCGATCACAGAGATGTTGTGCTCGACCTCTTCAAACAACCTGCCTTGTTTGAGAATTCCTTGCAAGTCGAGGTCATGCTGCATGGCATACCGGCGTAGACGTGTTGACACTGTAGACAGTAGGATTTGATTCTTGATTTCGGTGTCGGCATCGGCGAAAGCACAGTGCTTAACGAGCTGTCGTAGTCTGGCGTAGAACGTGTCGAGTGATTCGTTTTCCATTTGCTTGGCTTGACGGAAGCGGTAAATCTCGATGGTAGTGTTCACTCGGGGTGCAAAATAGCCATCGAGCTTCTTGCGTGGTGCGGTGTAGAGAGGCGTTGCGTTGCTGGAGCCATCGGTGCTTGAAACGGTAGACGCAGTTGCGGCTGCGGGAGAATCAGGTAGCGAACAATAAATGTCATAAACTTCTTCACCAACGTAGTGTAGTTGTAGGGCCGTCTTCCGGACGTCAGCTGTGATGCCGCAGGCTACGTAGAAGTTTTCGAAGCGTTTCACCCACTTCAACCATTCGGTCCCGACGTTGTTGGCGTCAGTGGCACGCGCGTCGAAGAAAGGAAACGAGGGAAGCATGCTGTGCGCCATACCGCAAAGTGGAAATTCGGTCGATGTGTCCTGATATCTTCGTTCCGTTTAAAATAGTTGCTTGGCAGCATTCACGTAGTTCAGACGCATCCTCGTCGCCATTGTAACGTGCCGTAGGTGGAGTAATAAGACTGATTACGACCGATTGTGTCTCGAACGCACACGGGTTTATTTGTGCTACATCGCAGCTATATTGGAAGCTCCCTTGCTCTCTACCAGGGTTGCCTTCCTACATTACAAAAGGTGCTATGCATGGACACTACAAGGGTCTATAGCGGTACGCTTCGCATAACACGGGCCGGCACCGCAGCAACAGCGGGTAGCCGAGAAGCGCTGAATCCACGTTATCGGCACGGTAACTCATCGCACGCCGTTTGCCATTCGCGGGCCGCCATTCGACAGCGGTTATTGCTCGCAAACGGCGAGATTTCCTTGCCGTACGTAGAGAGGATGAGACCAGGACTCATTTGTGCGGCAGATTCACCGCCGCTGATCGCTCGACGGCGCCGATATCGTCGCTAGGCCTTTTCTGGTTCCCTTCAAAGCTAAAACGGACGGCGGTTTGAAATGAAATACCGACGCTCACAAGCCGCAATATTTTCTTATCGTTCTTATCGCTCTTCGCAATACTTGTACACAAAGAAGAAAAAATGTCACAGTTTCGCCCTAAGGGCGAAGCAATGAATGCCATAGCAACACAGCAATGTCATATACGAAGTAATGTGAGCGGCTTTGGTAGCAATATGAATTGTAGTAATCATGAGCTGATTAAGTAAGCAGGTGTTGTGCTGCGGTGTAAGTAGACCGACCTGAAGAGAGACTCGATGACCACGAGAAGGCACGTGTGAAACGGTGGTGTTGATGAGAAGCGCTTCCCGTGGACAGCGTGTGCGAAGGGACACACCTGTAGCGCTGCACTGCCGATCCGGGCAGCATTAATTGCATGTGTAGCGTGCGTTGGAAAATGTACCCGACTATTACTAACTGAATGAACAAGCGTGGTGTGAGCGCGCACAAACAAACATGAATAGATCACACTGAATGACCGCAGACAACGACTGTCAGAACGCTGGCAGTAAGCGCATATACGTCGCAGCGGGCGAAGGTACGTGTGGTCTATCGCTTCAACGGAAACTGAGCGGCGAATGCACGGCGCATAAAGGTCAGAGCCGTGGGGAGATAAGAGACAGTGCGGGCGCGGAGCGGCGAGCGCGGTAGTTGGCAGAGTAAAAGTGCCCCCCCCCCCCCCCGCTCGCTCCGGCGCTGGCTTCCCGCTTCCTTGCTTGCGCGTGGGAGATTGAGTGCGTTCGCTCTCCGTGACAGCGCGCGTCCCAGGACGCTTCCGCTCGGGCATACGGAGCGCGACGAAGATTTTATCTATAGGGAACCTCACGGCGACGGCGACGGCGACCCCGACGGCAGAAATCCGGTTGAAGTGTCCATATAATTGCTATCGCAATAAAATACGCTGATATTAGCGGCGCCGTCGGCTGCGATGCGAGCACAGCCGAGCCCGTCGTCTCCCGGCTGCAGCTGATGTTTTCGTTGCTGGTGGCGGAGGCGCTCAGGTTCGCGGTCGTCGATTGGGCCATTGATGGTGCAGCGGGTGGGGCGCCGGCCGAACTGCTGTCTACTTTGGACACCTCTCGCGCGGCAGACGTTCTACGGCACTGGCGGACGGCTCCCCGTCGGTTTATGTGTCGCTAGCGTGGACGTGACCGGATAGTGTTTTGAGACGCGCGTTGGCGATGACGTAGTCACGTGACCTTTCGAGAAGAACTCGGCGAGGAGGGGAGACCAGCCGATGAGGAGAGTAGCGAAGGAAAGAGCGAAACGAGCGAGGGCTGTTTTATTGCGATAGCAATTATATGGACACTTCAACCGGATTTCTGCCGTCGGGGTCGCCGTCGCCGTCGCCGTGAGGTTCCCTATAGATAAAATCTTCGTCGCGCTCCGTATGCCCGAGCGGAAGCGTCCTGGGACGCGCGCTGTCACGGAGAGCGAACGCACTCAATCTCCCACGCGCAAGCAAGGAAGCGGGAAGCCAGCGCCGGAGGGAGCAGGGGGGGGGGGGGCAACAACCGCGCTCGTCGCTCCGCCCGCACCGTCTCTTATCACCCCACGGCTCCGACCTTTATGCGCCGTGCATTCACCGCTCAGTTACCGTTGAAGCGATAGACCGCACGTACCTTCGCCGCTGCGGCGTTTGCGCTTGCTGCCAGCGTTTTGACAGTCGTTGTCTGCAGTCATTCAGTTTGATCTATTCATGTTTGTTTGTGCGCGCTCACACCACGCTTGTTCATTCAGTTAGTAATAGTCGGGCAACATTTTCCAACGCACGCTACACATGCAATGCTGCCCGGATCGGCTGTGCAGCGCTACAGGTGTGTCCCTTCGCACGCGCTGCCCACGGGAAGCGCTTCTCATCAACACCACCGTTTCACACGCGCCTTCTCGTGGTCATCGAGTCTCTCTTCATGTCGGTCTACTTACGCCGCAGCACACCTGCTTACTTAATCAGCTCATGTTTACTACAATTCATATTGCTACCAAAGCCGCTCACCTTACTTCGTATGACATTGCTGTGTTGCTATCGCATTCATTGCTTCGCCCTTAGGGCGAAACTGTGACATTTTTTTCGGTCATTAAACGTGTGTAACTCCGCGATTACGGCACTATTTGGAAAATTTTCCGTGGCTATGTGTTCGTTGTACACTCGTGCACAACTGTAACACAAGAACTAAATTTCGACCTCTGGGTGGTTTAGGGGCCCTTTAACGACAAGAGGTGAACGTACAGTTTACGTCCTGGTCTTCATTTGTGCTAATTAGTGTAGTCATGAAAATGTCGCCCATGACATCCACTTCAGTGCATTTTCTGAGCGTGTATCATTAGCACGTCAATAAAACGAGGCCAATAATCTTTTGTGGTGTAATAGAACTTCATTTCTTTCTTTTTTTCTTTTTTTGTCCTGGTGTATGGCGGCATGATCGCCAGTATGGCGCGTGCACTCAAGAGAAAGAAAAAAAAAACGAAATGTACGTGCGGCAGTTTTGTGGATCTTTCGTATGATTTTTGTATTGTACTTCAAGAAATGATTTCTACATTCATTTTGCATGGCGTTACAGCTTACTCATATTATAGTGAACGTACGTATGTGAATAAATGAATAAAGTTGAAACATAATGTACAATCATTTTTTGTTCTTAGTTTGACAAAAGTTGATTTTAAAGTACTCTTAAAAACGGACAAGCTTCTGTAATGACGATAAAGTTACATACTTTTTTTCTGAAAAAAAGTACGTCGCATTCTGCCTGTCACAGTATCATAAGCATTTTATCCCCAATATTAGAAAAGAAAGCTTCATTACAACAAAAAACTCACGCTTTTAATATATGTAAAAATATTCTCTACACATAGCTAAAAATACCAATAGCACGGTTATTAAATTATGCATATATCGTTTCTTCAAAGCCACATAACTATACAATATGCATAACACAGGTTACATGTTTAAGTGAACTGGTGAGCCGTTCAAATGAACCGGTTCATTTCAGTGAGCTGAGCCATTCCGAGCCGCTCGCTGAAGTGAGCCGTTTTGCCCATCTCTAAATTAAGTCGCTCAGTAAGGCCGTTGGTCTGGGGATGATAGGAGGTAGCCAGATTGGGCTTGGTAAAACAGGAGCGTAGGCTATCGGCGATGACTTGGTAGAGGAAAGTGCGGCCACGGTCGGTATAGGAGCTGTCGCGGGGCGCCATGGACTAAAATGATATCCCGGAGTAGGAAATCAGCGACGTCAGTCGCGCAGCTCGTGGGAAGCGCTCGAGTGATGGCGTAGCGCGCCGCGTAATCAGTAGCCACAGCGATCCACCTGTTGCCGGAGCTTGACTCAGGGAAAGGGCCAAGGAGATCCAAACCCACGCGGAAGAATGGCTCAGTTGGAATCACGATCGGCTGTAAGTACCCGGCAGGAAGCGTTGCTGGTGTTTTCCGATGTTGGCAGGACTTGCAAGCAGCTACGTATCGCCGTAGTTAGTGCGGGAGGCCGGGCCAGTAGAAGCGGTGGCCTACGCGGTCGTAAGTGCGAGCAACCCCAAGGTGTCCGGCAGTAGGTGCATCATGAAGCTCCTGAAGCACGGTTAAGCGGAGGTGTTGGGGAACGCGAAATAGAAGGCGATGACCGTCAGGGGGAAAATTGCGGCGGTACAATATCCCGTCGTTGAGGACGAACCACCGTAACGATGGATCAGTGTGAGCAGATTCCAATCGGTCAATGAGGGCCCTCAAGGTAGCGTCATGGCGTTGCTCGTGGGTCATGTCCAAAAGTTGGGAAAGTGAAAGAACACTTGCGGAAGCATCCGTGTCGGCGTTGGCGGGCGTGTGTGCAGGGTAACGGGACAAGCAGTCAGCGTCATTGTGTAGGCGACCAGATTTATACACCACAGAATAGGAATACTCCTGTAGCCTCAAAGCCCATCGTCCAAGCCTCCCTGTGGGATATTTTAAGGAGCAAAGCCAACAGAGGGCGTGCTGGTCCGTCACAATAGAAAAGGGCCTGTCGTATAAATAGGGGCGGAATTTCGGTACTGCCCACACAACGGCCAAACATTCGCGCTCGGTAATAGAGTAATTCCGCTCCGCAGGTGACCAAAGACGGCTAGCGTACACGATAACACGTTCATGGTCAAGCTGAACTTGTGCCAAGACGGCACAACCACTGGCAACTACTGGCCACTGGCATCGGTGCGCACCTCTGTTGGGGCTGACGTATCGAAGTGTCCTAGAATCAGCGGGGTGGTGAGTATGGTGCTAAGGCGAGAAAAGGCGGTGGCCTGAGATGCTCCCCATGAAAATGGCACACTTTTCTTCAAGAGATCTGTCATAGGGCGTGCTATGGTGGCAAAAGCTTTAACAAAGCGACGGAAGTAGGAGCAAAGGCCCACAAAACTGCGCACATCTTTTTCCGACTGTAGGACAGGAAAATCATTCGCGGCGTGAATTTTCTCTGGGTCCGGTCGGATGCCACACGCATTGACGACATGTCCAAGGACTGTCATTTCATGGTGGCCGAAGTTACATTTCTTCGAGTTGAGCTGCAGACCGGCCTTGCGAAAAACAGCTGATAGGCGCTCAAGATGTGTGCTGAAGATGGGCGAGAACACAATAACATCATTTAGGTAGCAGAGGCAAGTCGACCACTTTAATCCTTGGAATAATGAGTCCATCATACGGTCAAAGGTAGCCGGAGCGTTGCAGAGCCCAAAAGACTTTGAAGTGGTAAAGACAAACAGGCGTTATAAAGGAGGTCTTTTCACGATCGAGATCATCCACAGCGATTTGCCAATATCCGGACCGTAGGTCAATGGAGGAAAAATACTATGCCACCGTATAGGCAAGCAAGGGCGTCATCTATACAACGTAGTGCGTAGACGTCCTTCTTCGTGATGCGGTTGAGGTGCCGGTAGTTGACACAGAATCGCCATGTGCCGTCATTCTTTTTGACCAGCACAACAGGTGACGCCCAAGGACTTGACGATGGCTCAATGGTGTCTTTCGCGAGCATCTTGTCTACTTCCTTTTTGATGATTAGGCACTCCGAAGCTAAAACTCGGTAGGGTCGCCGATGGATGGGAGGACTATCGCCTGTATGTATACGGTGTTTGACAAGTGACGTCTGGTATAAGAGACGGTTGTTCAGGTCGAATATATCCTTGAACGAAAGCAATAGACTGCAGAGCTGTTTAGCCTCCACAGGTGTGAGACTCAGGGGATCATTTTCTTAATGTCGTGGTCACTACAATTTGTAGACGAGAAAGGTTCACATGTCTGCTATAGGAGCGGAGATGTAATCACCATCGGGAACTGGCATAGATGGCGCCATTTCGATGTATGTCAAGGCCTGTGTTGGAACGGGAAGAAATCAGTTAGTCTCAGGAGAATTTTGTGAGGTGTTGTAGGATCGTCTAGCAGAGGCAGGTCAAGACGCACAGTACTTGAGGAACAATCGATGAGCGCTGAATGGGCAGAGAGGAAGTCGAGGCCGAGTATGAGGTCACGGGGGATTGGTCAAGCACCGTGAAAAGGACTACAGTATGGCGCACGGAAATGCTCACACGTCCGACCACGGCCACCATGTTGCCGTCGGCGATTCGTACGACCCGAGTAATGGCAGGCGTAACAATTTTCCTTAAATGGTGGCGAAGGCGGTTGGTAATAATCATATGTGCGCTCCGGTATCTATGAGTGCTGTGACGGGTGTGCTATCGACGTGGATGTCGAGAAGGTTACCTTTCGTAAACAGCGCCGAAGGAGGATTGTGCAGCGAATTTGACATTGCAGCACTACCCCGAGGTGCCGCATTGCCTAGTTTTCCGGCTGGGATTGTCCTGGGTAGGTCGGTGAGGGCGAGCGATGAAGCTGGGGCGGACGTGGCTGGCGACGTTGAGGCGAGGGCAAGCGAGTATACCGGCGAGGAGAGGTAGCGGCGTCGGAATCGTCGTAGAAGCGACGGGGTGAAGAAGTGCGGGGAGAACTTGAATTCCAGAAAGTGTTTCGAGGCGGGGACGGCCAACGGCTACGGCAGTGACGGGAAATGTGACCGATTCGGCCGCAGCAGAAACAGATCGGCCTGTCATCAGGTGTACGCCAGTCCTATGGATTCCGGGCACTGTAGGGATAACGGGCACTGTACGATGGACTGCGATAGGATCGAGGCGTAGGAGCAGGGCCGCTGTCAGGACCACTCAAGGAGCAGGCGCTGGGGAGACCCATATTAGCGATTTCCTGGCGAACCACGGACTAGATCAGCGATATCGTCTCAGCAGTGTTGGTCAAAGACGCCTGTTGAGGCGAGACAGGAAACGCTGCTTCGAGTTCCCGACGCACAATGCGGGTCACGTTTTCACTGGGTGGTGGCAAGCTAGATTGGTTCGGTGCAAGAAGAGGTCAGTGCAGTATTTGGAAGCCGTGTGAACTGATTATGCATACGGTGGCTCTTCGACTGCTCGAAACGGCGGCATTCCTTCATGATGGCGTCCACAGTCGATAAGTTTCTAAAGACCAGAAGGTTGAATGCGTCATCCGCGATACATTTGATAATGTGCCCAACCTTGTCCGCCTCTGGCATTGACGTGCCGATTTTATGACAGAGGGCGAGGACGTCCTGAATGTAGGAGACGTACGACTGGGTAGTAGTTTGGGCATGTGTGGCGAGTTGTTGCTTGGCGGCTAGCTGTCGACTGGTCAGATTGCCAAAAACGTCGGACAGCTTCTCTTTAAACAACTCCCAGCTGGTGAGCTCTTCCTCGGGTGTATAATACCACGTTCGCAGTGTTCCGTCGAGGTAGAACACGACATTGGCCAGCATTACACTCTTAGCACGGTAACGTTTATGTTAACCTATAATTGCGAGTAACTTATAAAATAAAGGTTACGGGGTGACTAAAAAAATTTGAGCTTTGTGTTTTCGTGAATTTCCGTCGCGGCTAGAGGTTACATGTGCCGAAGCGTCTATTTTAAAGGTTACTGCAACGCCAAATGTCTTGTAACCTTTAAGTTGTAACCTCTAAACGAGTTGGCATTCGTGGCTTAGGGGACCTACAGTATGGATTGGAAGTTTACTTATTATTGTGTCGTATTGCGGTCCTGATGTGTTGTTTTTAGCCGGGACTAACCTATACGATATGTTGTGCGGCCGAGGGAATGAGGCAGGTTGGACTAAATTAATATTTTAATGACGCCAGTGAGGATCTTTGGTTTCACAATGTAAATAAGAAATTTAAATCTTGCACGAGCGTACGCTCAAGAGAGACCGCAGCAATTCATTCGTCACTGATCTCTACTGCATACGTGCCATTATAATCTAAAAGGAAGCAACAGGAACTGAACATACATCGGAGAATATTGTGGCAAACGATGTTGTGGCTTGAATTATCACTACGGTTCAATGTGATGGAAAGCTCCCCGCTGCCGCTGCACGCACTTTAGGCTGTGGTATTAAACATAGACTTGTGTACCTGCACAAAAACTAAAAGCGGATGCATTATGGTGATTGAGTGTATACTTGTACCCAATATTTTTTAACACGAAAGTGTTTTATGCCGGGGTCCACCAAGACTTCACTGACGTATTTCCGTCACGGAAATACGTCATAGAACATAATACAAAGAAAGAAACCAGAAGAAAATGTTCCACAAACATGCAAAATTTGGAAATCGAACCCACGACCTCTCGGTCCGCGACGATAGATCGCCGAGCGTTTAACCCATTGCGCCACAAACGCATTTGCAGAGAGCTACACAGACGCGCCTTATATATCTAACACTCCTCCGTGTACCCGCGCTCTTGCTCGGGGCGGTGCCGCCGCCTACGAGCAGAAAAGAGAAGTACTGCATTATGACACTAACGCGCACCGACAGTGAACGCTTCGGTGGTCTCAGCACTACGACGCCTCGATGTCAGCATTCGAAGGGACGCTGGCATCAAGAAGCACTACCAGCGCCACCTAGGTGGCGTTCACCGTACTCAGCACAGCGGAGCGTGGCCTCCGCAATTAGCTCTGAAAATGTTTCTGAAGTTGATCGCGGAGGCTGCAATTACGACGCGCTGTACGCGCTGATTTGACTCGGTGACGATTCAGTTACGTGCTTTGTCTTGCGCGTTGTATTAGTGTGTCAGTTACGTGCTTCGTCTTTCGCGTTGTGCTAGCGTGTGCAGCGTAGTGCAGCTTCCATATGCACGACGGTTGCTCATGGTCATCGACGTTGGTAGTCGTGATGGAGGAGACGTGCCACCAGGCGTCAGCGTGGGTGCATCAACGCCTAAGGGCGCTTTAGCCACAAAACACCAATAGACATTATATATCAATGTGCAATAAACATTACGCTACTTCTGTGAAGACACGTTTCACTTTCGTGTTCTATACCGATTCCTATATAAGAGGGATCAACCACATTTTTTTATTATTTCCTTGTATATCAATGTTCCCTATATTCGCGTTTGTTTTATATTCTCCTGAAACGCGACACCCACTAACAGCGGGCGCACGCTGAAGGTGGCACGTGGGCACACGCTAGAGTACTGTAAAATCTCGACGACCGACAGAATCAAAGCGTAGAGCAGGGCGAATAACTAATCCGCAGGGCGAGAAAGATGCTTCGTAATCAGACTTACTTGTACACTGCAACTGAGGCCACAGCGCTTTCTTTTTCTTTTCTTTCTTTTTGTATTTTTGACGTATTAGAGGGAGTGGTTCCTAAATTACAGCAAATGTTGGGTTCATTAGAGAACGCCAGACACGCACCAATTTTGCCCGATCACTAACACGCGAGAAAGACGCCGTTTCATTCACATGACAGCGGCCGACAGCCGCTCCAGTATGGTCTCGTAGAGAGATGAACGTGCGCTCGCGGTGGGAGGCCACAATGGCGGCCGGCCAAATGAGCAGGGAGAAAACATACAAATACAAACGAACAGCAACATCCTGAAACATTAGAATACTAGCGTCTTGATATATATATGGTCCTGTGATACTTTGAAGTAATAATCAAACTATAGTTTGATTATTACTTTTAGTTGCCCTAGATGCGGGGCGTAATCAAACGCGCTTCAGCTTCAGCCAAACATGAGCGCTGTCATATCTCCTTCGCATTGCGCAGTTCTCGCGATGCATGCCGGGAAGAGTATCGCCGGTGGTGTCATTTTGAAACGGTCGTGTCGCGCTTTGTTTCATCGCTTTAAGCACGTTTTTTCGCTCTCGGATTTGGTGGCGTGCGCTTACCAAGCGTGTTGTGTGTCTGAGTCACTCGTGATGGTTGGTACAGTTACTAAAAAGACTCCTAAAGGCGCGCGCTGCTGAAAAGAAGCCATGACGCCGGGCGTGGAGCAGGGACATGTTTGGCGTGCTACGTTGCCGCTGCGACGAGACGCATTGCCGATGGCCAATGGTAAAAGTTCTTCGCTTACCTGAGAGTGGTGAGCATCGTTTGTGTTGTGACTGCTGTAATGAATGCCGAAGACAGCAATAACTGTGACCTAGGAAAGCAATTAGGTTCAACTATTTATTTGCTGGTGTGTGTCTGTCGTAAATTTTACCGTCAATTCATACTCATGCTCGCACTGTTCAGTTTTATTTAAGTAAACTACTTGTTTGTTTCATAAACACTGTTGTTTAATATTTTTTATCACTATCAGTCACCGTGTTGGTTATTCTTAAATTTTAAGCTTATTTGGCACTCTTGTGCGGCCGCACAACATTGACCTCATGCACGGAACTGGTGTTTTGTGCTGATATTCAGTTTGTAATCTTGTGCTGATATTCAGTTTGTAATCATTTGACATTGCGTTTTGACTGTGAAACTGTCACATTATTGTGGTGTTGTCTTTTGTACTTGTACTGGATGGGAGTATGAACTGACTTGAGAATTCATTTTTGTTCATTTTTTTATTCTTTAATTTTTATTGTTACCGACATTTCCTAGACAGAAGAGTATATTCACCTTAGGCGTGTTTAATTATTTGTTCTGTGGTAGTTTTTCATCTGTTTGTGGTTTACTTATGTCTCTTTCATTACATGGTAATAGCTGTTGTTTGCAGGGGACGCTAACAAGTAACTATGAGATTGTAAGATTACATTTTTGTCGTTGTAGGCTCCACTACACAGCAAGGAGATCGGAGAATTAGCAACTGACATAGAAGCACCAAAGAGACATGATTGTGCTCGCAACAGGGATGAGAGCGTCCTCCTCGTGGAAGTCTAAAACTTATATGTATTTGTATTTGAACATATTGTACACGAACCTTCAACATTTCTCTTTTTTTGCCCCATTCCTCGTGATGCCGTTGAAATTTGTGTTGCCAGGGAGCGCGGTACTCAGAGGTTTTTTCATTATTGCTTCATGGCCGTGAAGAAGAAAACAGACCAAGGCAAAATGTAATTTTGCTTGTGAAGGGAAAGCTTTGAGTTACCTTGTTTTGTATATGCAAATAAAGTAATCATGACATTTTCACTAAATGGTTTGTGTCAGCTTTCCTTCTCACAGCTGCTACTCACATCATTACCAGAATGTGGGTGCTGCTCTATAATTGAAATGTGCCGCCTTTTCAGATATACTTTCCACGTGTGCAAAATATAATTATTAGAAATCTCACTATCATGGGATGACGACATGATACTTTTTGCAAAAAAATGTCAACATGGCCCGCAGGAAAGAAATATGTTGTGGGACGAACCTGTATACGATGCATTCACCTATACAAAAGCAACATACTGTGTATTTCATTAATTATTTTGTGTCTTGCACATTTAATCCAAAACTACCAAGTATGTGCCAGCTTATTTAAATAGGTACAACTGTCTTGATGCATCGTGCATTATACTAATTCCTGGAAACTGCCTTGTGTAAATGACCTGCGCTGTAAAATAGCAAGGTGGCAAAGGTTTACACGTTGTTAACCAGTCTGTCCTTGAATATTAAAAAAAAGAGAATTTGAGACGAAATGTTGATTTCTGCGGAACAAGTTTTATAGTCATCGCAACGGAATTTCAGCAATAATCATTAGTACGAATATTACCAATGTTTGACTGATTAGCATGTAAATAAACAATCGTGGTTAACGGCAGAGCTGGTCAATCAGCACTCCATATCCGGTTGCTGGAAGCATTCTGCCATAGAATAGTCTCAAAAACACATACTTCGAACATGCCATAAAATGCATTGCTGTTCCAGTTGAGATATTTGCAGAATTTTTCAGCAAACATGCCATAAAATGCATTGCTGTTCTAGCTGAGATATTTACATAATTTTGCTGCAGGTTGTGCAGAAAGAATAACTGAAACAGCAACGCACTTCATTACAGATTCAATTTCTCTAAATTGGTGCCAGGTACAATTATGGCAAATCGGTATTCTTTCAGTATACTGGCTGCCTTCAATATGCAATTACATGTCCCCAAAGAAATGAAAAAAGCTAATTAGTAAAATGTTGTCTCCAAGTGTATTGATTATCGTGCAAATGCTGTCTGTCGCCGCTAAGAAGTTTTCACTGCAATAAAATGTCATTTTGTCTCTAGTCCTGAATATTTTTTAGTTTTCCACAATGAGTCATGACCAAGAAATTAGAGCATAACCCCTGCGGCCATTTTTAGAAACCTTTTTTTGTAATCTTTCGTATAGGCATCCAGTCTTGCACGTTGTCACCCGCGCGTCCTTCTGCGCATGCACATGAATTTTGCACATTGCTCTTTTGGCCACCCATTGAACTTCACTGCAGGGCACTAGCGTAACTCACTGAGCAGTGTTTTCAGAAAAATTGTATTTCGGAAGATCAGCCGAAGTTCAACAACTTTCCGTTAGCTACGTCGAAAGGATACATTTTTCCGATAACATAAGCTTTTATAACACTCAGTCGTAATTTCCCTGCTGAGTTATAGCAGTGCTTTAACCTTGACCAAAGCGCTAATATAACGCAGCAGAGAAGTTATGACTAAGTGCCTTAAATGCCTATATTTTCAGAAGCGAGTGGCAACCGAAAGTTGTAAAAATTCGGCCGATCACTTGAAATAGAATTTTTATGAAGTTCTGCTCAGTGAGTTACGCTAGTGCATTGCGGTGAAATTTGGTGGTTGGCCGAAGAACCAATGTCCTAAATTCATGGACATGCGCCGAAGGACGCACGTGTGAAGCCTTGCAAGACGGTATGTCTACAATAAAGGTTACATACATAAAGGCTACGTGTACCTATACTAAAGGTTACTATAGTAACCTTTAGTATAGGACACGTAGTCTTTTATTTTATAGGTGCACAAAATTGTGAGAATATGCCCCTTTATTAAACGTTACTTAAGTAAAGGTTACAATTTTATGTCCAACTTATAGGTTACAAATTTGTGAGAGTATGCCCTTTATTAAAGGTTACTTAAATAAAGGTTACTGTGTAACTTTTCTTTATAGGTGCACAAATTTGTGAGAATATACCCCTTTAGTAAACGTTACCGTGCTAAGAGTGTATGGTCGGATCCCACCTGCTCACCTTGGTGACGCACTCATACATCTTCAACCATTCTTCTACGTCAACACGATTGAGGCCGTTGAACTTGCCGGTGTCCTGCGGCTGAGGTAAAGCAACGTACTGGGTCTGCGTAGTCGGCGATGCAGCTGCAGACGCGGTGCCTGCCGCTGGATGCATGTTCCCAGGCTGGGCGAGACGTCCGCTGCGGAGCTCCGTGGCGAATACGCGTACCCCGCACCTCTCACCAAAATTTCACGGGTATAAACTATTTACAAGATGTATTTACAGGAGATAGATACACAGCAGCTGAGAACACAAAGAGATGATGATGATGATGATGATGATGATGATGATGTCCTTAGCACATGGCTCATACGCACTTCGGGTGATTGGCCAAGAATTGGGCACCTGAACTTTTAGATATGGATTTGAAAATTACTGTTACTGTGCAATTTAGTAATCTGAACAGACAGATTAATTTTCTTAAACTCCATAGTTTATAATATATGTGAATTAGAATTGTAGGCTCTGAGAATTGTAAAAGTAGGGATTTAAAATTTTATTCGTTTTGTTGACTGAATGAAACCACAAACGGCATCAAATACGTCCTTGTGGCTAAAGCCAAATACCGAGGCACCAGTGGCGTAGCCAGAAATTTTGTTCGGGGGGGGCTCAGGTGGCAGCGCGGCCTCCTCCTTATAGAATTTGTCGAGGGATCAAATGCGTGAATAATAACTGCATTGCCAATTTCATTGTATATTAGATGCTGCAAACGAATTATTGAACGCTATGCACTGTCCATTAAAATATTTATGTTTTCATAACAGAATATATTCGTATGCCCCAAAAATAGTGGCAGAAATAACTGATATCAATGCTTCCGTGCTTTTTTTTTTGTCTAATTAATAAGTAAAGAAAGCATCACATGAACTTTAGAACTATTGACCCTTTTCGCGGAGCAGCTTGTTTTAGAGAAACGAGATGACGTTCACGGCGGCGCGCCATACCTCTCCTCAGCGACCGCGCACGAATACGAAACCATTAGCAATTCTACCTTGCTTCTGTGCGATCAGCTGTCGGAAATGCAACTGAGTTTTCGCTAACACACTGTGCTCCAATCATGCTAGATTGAATAATGTGGATTGAAGACGTGTGCAGTAGTTGGCTGCAAAAATAGTGACTGGCATGTTAAGGAATAGAATTAATCTGTGTGGCGAAGTTCGCGGACCGCTGCTGCAACTGTCCGAACGTGTTACCGGCACTTCGTGATGTACGGCTTTCCTAGAGGATAGAGAAATTTGCTCATCCGCCAGCCTTGTATCGCTAACCTTCAAAGAAAGGGCTTCATCCCCAGAACGTCGGCAACAGTGAGTACCACTCGTTAAACAATGATAAAGGGAGTAGCGCCGCTTCCTGTCATAGTAAGTTTCGCGCACGTTATCTATACACATCTGTCCAAATGGCAGGAAAACCTACGCCCACTCTATCGCCGACGTATCAAGAATAAGTGAATGGACGCACACTTGAATATGTGCGCACTGTATACACACAATAAATGACGGACTACACCTATGGCGCACCAATGGTCGAAGCTGAATGTTTCGTGACGGTGCACAAGAGTAAGCAAGTTACTAGCTGTAATATATATTTGCTACAAGGTATTACAATGTACAAAACAGCTACGTTTCAAGCCTTGTGCGCAGCAAGAACAAATCTATCGGATTCGGAACTGAGCACACCCGCGAGCGATTAGGCAGAAAATAATGAGATAGTGGCCGCACCGAGGAACTTCACTGAGTCAGAAACTGACAAGCCACTGCTTCAAAATATTTGCCGAATAAAGAACAAAGAGCAAAACACACTAATCCTGACTGAATTCACAATCGCAAATCTTGGAATGCATATTTAGCCCCGCTTTTAGAAGAAGCACCATATAAACTGCCTGCGCCATTTGGACATAGCTCAATCAGCTCCGAAAGCGCTTTTGCATGTTCTCTGAAGCTGTGATCAAAGCTTCGTGTCGTCCACCTAGTCACCGTCTACGATATCTCCGAAAACAGAGGTTTTCTAAGCCGCGCCGGCGTCATACACTTCCATTGTAAACCAGGAGGCAACGGAGGCATTTGAGGCAAGGAATGGACGCGTCACCACGTGACCAAATATGGCAGCGCCCACGGGATCGCCGCGAAAGGGGTCAATATCAGTTCGAAACCAGCAAATCAGTGCATGCAGCTTATATGAAAAACGTAAAGGCCATGAAATGAACTAGTTGAGGACAAATATTTTGATGAATCTTTGTCATTCAAGAACCTTGTTTACATTTTTCTACATATGCAACGGCCAGGAATAAACCTCAATGACGCTATCCCTCGTTGCAATCGATTGCGCAGGAGCAGCTGTAACTCGTCGTGTATTGTAATTACACCGAGATAATACTCGCAGCAGTGAGTACAAACAAAAAGTGGGAGTTCTGCAAAGTATATATTAGAAATGCGAAGATAGAATGGAATATACAAATGCGAAGATAACTCGCTGAAGGGCAAAAAAAGAGTCGCTGGAAACAAAGTTCACTGCTTGTATACACAAAACCTCACAGTAAGATATTTAAAAATACGTATGAGTCTCCAATAAATCTACGTATTTAAGCAAACGTCAGTGTACATAATGCGTCAAATACGACAAATAAACATGTTGCTCAGTCACAGATAGTAAACTTTGAGCACAGAAAGACAGATGATCCTGGCAAGAACATAACTATGATCGCAGAAATCGTGATATGTACTTGGGCCATGCAGCGGTCGCAACAGTGTCATGTGGGTAGAATAATAGAGGAATAATGCATAAATGAGTACGAAAATGTGTAATTTAACTCCCTGCACAACGCGACAATTATTCTGCACCCAAAATTAAAGGAGGGTATTCCTTCGTTTCAAAAAAGAAATAAAAGCAGGTAGCTGAAAAGGAAAGAAAAGGACAAACGAAGGCCACAGATGATGCGTTAAATTTACCTACCCAATATCCGAGTGTTTTTGGTGAACGCCGCGTGGGCCGGGCTTTGAATGAGCAAGGTCGGTCAAAATTGGTTATTGGTACCCTCGTAATTTTTGTATTCGCGTGATAATTGTGATCATGATGCTAACTGCTAGAATAAACGGCGAAAATTTCTGCGGTTTTAAAAGCTAATGAGCGGTCATACGTTTTCATAATTAAGAACTTATAGACCTGAAGAAACAGTGCTTTTTACTTGCGTTGATTTTTGCTGCTTCGCTATCTAAAGGACTAACTTCTCTCGGCGGGAAAGTTGATCGAAGCGGTCACGTTGATGCCGACGTCTCTGTGGGTGTATAGAAGCGCCAGCCTAACCATGCGTTCCACAGACATTGTAGAGCGCAAGTAGTTTTTTAGTAAACTCTTGTTAGAAAATATTCCCTCTGCGCTGGCAGTGGTCACTGGAAGGGTGACTATAATCTGGAACAGTTTGTACACATTTAAATAGAACCCGCAGTCGCAAAGAGAGAGGGCATCTATTCCGGAGATAAAAACTAAAACACTCCGTCGATGCCGTTGGCATCCTTGTTTAGGTACCTTGCACAAACAGTAGACTGTCCGATTCCAGCAATATACGTCGTTTCGCCAGGAAGTATGGAGAAGCAGCCTGCTTATGCAACTAGGCTTTCTTTGATAATTTCGCCACAAATTTCTATAATTTGGTTTTGTGCGTCTGGGCTTAAATACGAGGCAATACTGGGGCAACTTTCCAAATGGTTCTTCAGATATGTGTCTCCACAATCAGCTCGCATGCGAAGAAGCACTCTAAAAATGCCTGTATTTTCAGCAGGGGCATTGCTTAAATCCATAGGGCCCCTGTCCCTGGGGCCACGGAGAGCCAGACCTTGTCGCCCGCAAAAAAAAAAAAAAAAAAATCCTGAATAATAGGTCGTTCACTTTCTTCTGTTTTCTCATATTTTACTTTGCCTGCCCTGGTCCAGCTGATCAATCACATTGGGAACGCTTCCTGAAAATGTTTGGAGAAAATTATCAGCTGCTAGCTGACAGTCACGGTGATATTTAGTATTTTCGTGTATGTGGGATATTGCGAGCGCGCGCTTCCATTTATGGAACGGCTTGGACACGAGCGTTCCAGTGAGCGCATGTTGGCCCAAGTTTATAAGAACATTAACCCCATAAAGTTCTAGAATTGAAAAATTTTTAAAGCATGCCTTTGGAAATGTGAGCGCACCTTTCGCGTCAAATGTTTATGAGAACTTTATACCCATAAAGTTTCGTAATTGAAATCCACGCGCTCCGTATATTCCGCGGCCGCTGCGAGATGCCGCAACGCGCCCGCTCGCTATCGAAAAGCCGTTGAAAGTTTGTGCTCGGATGGGGCTCCTTGCGTTACGTGACTCGAGGTGCAAGGGCGTTGTCACGAAATCCAGCCCGAGTTCGCAATGTTCGTGCCGAAATGTCTTTCCGAGCGTGAAAAGGACATTGTAGACAAAATCCACAATGATTGCCGGCGTCGGTGGTAGTTTTGGTCGGCGGTGCATGCCAGCACGAAAAAATTTCGGGGGGGGGCTGAAGCCCCATCAGCCCCCCCCCTGGCTACGCGCCTGCGAGGCACCGAAAGTGAGTACTGTTTCTGATGTTAAATTTAGCCCTAATTTAGCAAGCGGTATTTCAAGAAGACTTTTTCTTTGTAATTTATACCGACGAAATTTTAAAAAAAATAGTGTTCTACGGTTTCTATTTCTAGGCAGAATTGACACAGCGGCGATATCGCCAGACCACCCCTGTGTAAACGTAGGTTTAATGGTGGGACACGGCAGCGTAATTTTGTAATTATTACTCCCGATTGTCTTGATGGACACCAATGTATTTTCCACTAAAACTTTAGGTGCTGGAATTCAGTCCATGATGTTATTGTTTCCATGATATCTCTACGAATTGTAAATTTCCGATGTCTGATCGCTGTAATTTGTGCCACCACTGGAAGGACTGATATCATCGGTCCATTAAGGAATGCTCGCGCCATTTCATTGAAATGTAATCCGCAGTGTTCTGGTACCCATAATAATTTTACAAGATTCAGCAGGGGGGGAACTAATGCTAGAAACGTCTT